>NC_051850.1:118944127-119255356 GCF_905115235.1 Hermetia illucens | reverse complement strand
GAGATAAAAACAATCAAGGTGTTTTCTTATTTCCTTGAAAGCCAACTTTACCATGATGATATCAAATCCGAGATCAGAGCCGCCTGAGGGTGACCGCTGAGATTTTTCAACAGAATTTGAGATACAAGACCTCCTTTACCCCAGCGGGGATAATATAAATATAGCCCCATTTTGAGTAGCCTTGGCATTTAAGGGAGTGGTGAGCGGCACAATCCTAACCTCCATATCCAATTCAAAGTTGACCATGATCATATTAGAAAAACCACACTTTGTGTGGCCATTATTTTTTTAAGGGGCTGGCTGTCATACATGAAAATGAGTGTTCGCAGAGTGCATTCATTTAAAAACTTTTCCACAATGACATAATAGATGACAATTATGCCGCTAGTTAATGCTTGATGAGTTAACTGATGACTGACTTTGATAAAGCATTTCAATTGTTCGTTTGTGCTGCTCAGTGGTGAAATGACAGAAATATTCTCAAACGAAATAGTATTTATTGGCGACATCTTTAATGACCGGTGAAACAATAATGCCATGTTATTGTACACATTACTGCTTTTCTTTTTTAAGGTTTTGTGTTTACTGTCTGTCGGTCTGTTCGTCTGTCTGTCTGTCTGCCTGTCCATCACATGCATTTTTCTCAGGGACGATTGTAGCGATTGACACCAAATTTGGTAGAAAGGTGGGAACTGTGAACGCTCATGCATATAGTGAGTTACATCCCCATACAGGCAAAAGGGGGGTGTCAATTTTTTTTCACTGAATATAGTCACGTGGGGTATCAAATTAAAGGTCTCGGCTAGTCCTTTTTGAAGCCGGTTTTAGCTTTGACATTTGTTGGAAAGGTGATGAGTGCGGGTGGATGAAAGTAATCATTTTTTTAACGAACCTATTCTCAGAAACTACCCAACCGAAAAATCTGTAAAAACCAGGAGACTGCCACTATATGGTGCCTAGGCTCCGAAATACCCTCCATATCGATACCTGTTCAAATAAAGTTAATAATAGTACATTACTATAATTTTTAGTAATTGACAGGAAAACCCCCCTTGAGTTCACCCTAGAATCACGAAATTTTGCTGACTATAGCATAGAGCATGATCCCGCCGTTGGTAAAAATCGCACTATTACTAACAAAGTTATACTAGGCCAAAGCTGTCGCTTCTGTGCAAATTCAAGACTATGAATGTCAATATCACTTGAAAGTGGATATTTTCACATAATGTATGCATATATTACGTGCTAAATACTAATGGGACAAATGCACACTCAAATCTCTTTATAAAAGAAATAAACAAAACCTTTCATACCTGAAGCGTCTAGCTTCCGGTTTCCCGACTTGTTTGAACTTCATTAGAACAGAGAGCCTTGCTTGACATTATCTCAAGAGTATCAAATGATAATACAATATAAACGGCAATCAACAAAACTTCAATGCAGGCAGCAGTTACCGATCTTTGCTTTCTATTGGGAAGTGAATGATGTGGTTATGGGAAAGAGTTTAATAAAGTAAAAGTAAAGATTTCGAAAGTAATGCAAGCCATTTGGTCTTTTTCAAAAATTGCATTTTTAAAATGTATAAAATCGAATCTTTCGGTTCCAAGTACAATCCTACCTGGCGAAATTGACGGCCAAAAGGCAAAGGAGCCTGAAAATATTTAGCGTATTTGCTTTCCGCCGATTAGTACGTTCTAGCGGCATCTCGATTATTATGATTTGCAAGCTATGGCAGTGTAACTTTTTGCTAACATCTTATCTCAAGATCCATTTTAAAAAAAGGCCCAAGTTGGTACTCGGTATCTTTCATCCAAAATTTAGTGCGTTTCAAAATTTCCTGTCTTTTTGTCTGTTTTAGTTAGCATTGAAAGCAATTTCGATTCATTTTGACGGCAAAGGATAGACATTTAAATTTAATTTTTCCAATAAAATCCTTGCCGCACAGGCGTTCTTCTCTTTCGTATGAAACAAGACCTGATAATCGGCTCATTCCTTGTCTGTCTGTCTGTCTCTCTTTTTCATCATTGGAAGATGGAAAGGTTCAAAACCTCACTAAAACCGGCTCCATTTTCTTCCATCCTCCCTGCGGGACAGCTTTAAGCAATTGTATCACGGGGGTAGATTAGTTCTTAACTGGGGCTTCGTATGGGTCTTTTCCTTTCTTGTGAATTCTTCCTGTTTAATCTGTTCATGAGTAGTTCTCAACATGATTTCAAGCCTCAGTTGACTCCACGATGTTTTCCCTCGCATCTTGTTCCGAGGGCACAAAATTTAGGACAATGAACTTTACACTCTTAGGTACATAATCGTACTCAAATAGAGGTAGGTAAGCGCTATAGCCTACATTTCTAGTCAACAATTGCCTAAGCTCATAGTTTAATTCCTCATAATTTCCTTTAAACGACCATCGAATGTCCGCAATGATGCGCTTTGTCCAACGACCAGTTTGTGATTCGGCCCATCTCTTTTGTCATTCTGCGATAGATTCCCACTGTTCCAGCTGCGTATGAAATGCAGCCCGTAGCCATGCCAGTCAAACTATTGATTGCGTCGACAGTTGATCTAGTCTAATGAAATCCAAATTGTTTATCAGAAAGGCCTGTTTACTTTTCCGCAATAGCGAATATACTATTGCATTTTACTCGTTCAAATAATCAGTGGTATTGACTAGACATATCGGCTTATAGTCTAGTGTGGAGAGGTCATGCAATGGTTTATCTGACTTTAGAATGAGTTTAAGCTTTTGTAGCTCCCACTAGCCGGGGAATTCTCTTTTTCTAAGGGATGCCGTGAAAACTAGTCTAAACATGCATGGTGCTAGCCCAGTATTTTCAGAGAGATTTTCGGGATTCTGTCCGCCCCTGGGGTCTAATTTTCAACGAATTGCTTCATTGTGTCTGCAACTTCCTCATCAACTACTCCTCGATTTCTGAACTCCACTAGAAATTAGTGTTTCGTTTTCAGAAAGTACTACGTGGAGGCATAGATGCATTGCATGTCTGTTGTATTTTTTCGCCATCTCTAAAACGTCTTCTGCGCTTGACAATTGCAATGGGTCTTCCAGCCAAAGTCATCGACATTTTGAAGTTGGACCGGCTTCCATCGGGGATAGCTTCTTCAGCAATGAATTTCGTTAGTTGTGTAACAACTACAGCTTTCATCTTGAAATTTGTCAATCCGTCTCCTGGGTGTTTTACGCATCTTTTATCATTCGACCTCCTCCGCTCCACATCGGTGTCTAGCTATATTTATCTTTCAAACATGCTCTGACAGAATTTGTCTGTCTGCCGCAATGCTCTTTTGTGCACTCCTCTTTTTGTACATTATTTTCTCTCACGGGGAATAGCTTTTTTCTGTCAAATACAGCAGGGTTGGCGGATCAAATTTGGCACATATCATTTGCTGGGTGATTTGATCCACGCAATCACTTTGATGGGTGTGAATGTGGTGGTTGTGAAATCGGTGAAATCCGGGCAGAAGTAGACTGAGTTGATACTGGTGTATAAGTGATCAGAAGCGGTCATGCTCATCAATCGTGGAAAGAGTAACACATTCACTGCGCCAGCTTTCATTCAATGTTATCACGACAGTCCACCAGCCCAGTTTCAATAGTATACTGGATGCAAACCAATCGTTTGACATACTGCAGCCCTTTAAAAAGCGAGCGCATGTAGCGATAGCTGGTTTGAACTAGCAATATATTGACGTAGCTAAATTTGTCAGCCATGTCTCTACTGCGGACAAGAAAATTGGCTTAATATTTCACCGGCTTATTTTCTCATCGAAATTTGATTATCTGATTCACCTAGTTCAGGAACGAATTGGGAAATAATCTCGAGTTCTTTTGATAAACTCTCGGAGTTGTACGAGGATAATTTCCTATATTATCTAATCCAGCTTATTTCAGGTTGTGGAGGTATAAAGCAAGAATACGATTTGCTATTGGCTCTCCATTCTACCGGTCTCCATTTGCTTTTCCCTGAGTGAAGCAGATGGCTCCCGAGGTTAGCAAATGTCACCTCATAAAAGCTTTTTTCTACCTCAATACTCAATACTCCAAATAATATATCTAGACTGACTATTGCTCAAGATAACTTCCATTGCTTACCCGTACCAGATTTTTTCTTTCTTTCTTTCTTTCTTTCTTTCTTTCTTTCTTTTCTTCCATATAATATGTTGCTGTATTTTAATGATAACCGCCAGCAATTTCTGGCTATATGCATATCCAATCGTAAGGGGCCTGAATGCCTTTATACTGCATAGATATGAGAACCACTACCACTCATCCCTCAGACAACTTACGATCTGCTCTTTCTGGCAGTAAAGGTAAACACATTTTAGATATTATGTTGTTCTAATATTGTATTTAAATGGAATGCAAATATTAACGTATGAGAAGTGAAGCATTAAATCAAATATTAAATATTAATTAGATCAGATAATTTTAATTCCAATGTTAACATTAATTTAATTCTGTTACTCGAATTTTAATCATTTTCACTAAGCTCCACAAGGCAGCTGTTGCTATCCCATATTGAATTTCTTTAGAGTAGATTCTCTCTGGCGAAAGGAATAAGATACTAGATGTAATGAGTAAGCTGAATGTGCTTATATCTATGGCCTAGGTAGAGTAGAAAAGCTTCCGGCGAATGAAATCAGTGGTGAAACCAGTTTTCAAGATAATTAAATACACATTCATTTAACTCATCCTGAATCAGGACGATTTTAAGATGAGATTTGTATGTTTATGTTATTAATGAATAGGGGAGGGTTGTTAACTAGGAGGTACATGCGGTTAGGACGTTGGTTTTTCGAGTAGTAATTAGGACATATTTCTTTTTTTCTGGTATTGATTCGCCGTTGCTATATCGCTCTCAATCTGAGGAAGTAAGCTCCCAGTTACTCTGGCACTTCACGTTGTTCAATCTTCCCAAAGGCAAACTTTCTTAAATAACGTTCTTCTTCGAAATTGGATCATCATATAATTTTAGACTCATGAACCCCCTTTGGCTTCACTACATAGAAATGCTTTATGTCATACTAACTCGACGTCGCTTTTCAAGGAAGATACATGTTCAGTCTACCCTGTTTTCATTAGCAACAGTAGAATCAAGGAAAATCCCTTTACATTCGCGTCTACGAACTGTAACATATGCAGTCATAAATCTCGTCTGAGCAAATTATTATAGGACTTGAAATATGGAGGAACGATAGTAAGCGCCATTATTACTTTCTTTGAAGTGACTTTTCAACTCCACTTTCTCGTTGTCTACCGTGATTTGTGTTCAATATGAATGCTTATAGCTAAGTAATGTTTGATACAAATAACGCCCAAAGTGGACCAGAAAAATTCAGCGATAGAAGAAACAGCCTCTCAAAAATACCTTATTCTGACTTCAAATGGGATTGTGGATTTATCTAATACAAAAAACATAAACTTACCTCAAAAGAGGGACGCTGTCTAATTATGAGTTGCTTCTGCCCTGTTACCAAACCGTACTCGTCTTCGTCCCTCTTTTGATTTTTCGAACTTTGGGTGTTAAACCCAAAAAGAGGGGTCCGTAGACCATAAAGAGTAGGAGTAAGTTGCTGTCCATTTGATTCCGTCCGACATCAAGTGGATGAGGACTTAGGACTCCTCAATCTCTAAGCAAAAATAAACTTATCTATCATTCTGAAATTCGTGGTTGGCCGGCTCTTCGATTTCAAATCATTAGCAGGATTGCGCATCAAAAAAGAAGAAGAAGAAAATCTTCTTCATAACTCTCAACATTAATAATAATCGTTGGCGCAACAATCCATATTGGATCAGGGCCTGGAAGTGTGTTAGAGCACTTCATTCAAGACCGTAACGGTACACTACAGGATCATAGTACCCTGTAGGAGGCAACGTGGTCAGCATTACGCTCGCCCGAGATTATTACCCTGATTTGACTCAGGCACTCATTCACAGCTGGGTCGACTGGTATCCGACGTCAAATCACGATGCAAATCCCACTGCCACCAGCGAGGTTTGAACCGCGACCGACAGCCTTCTGCTCTAACCACTCGGCTATCCGGACACTCTCAACATTGACTTCCATAAATTTTCGGCGAAAAATTCAATGGTAAAAGCAATAAAGTAAAACTCTCGTTTATTTTTATTCACCATTTCTGGTAGTATTTGCAGAGACGTAGGAGGTACTTCGCTATCACTTTAACTGCCTTGTTGGGCCGGAGGTCTGAAGAATAAACTAATGTGTCATTGGCAAATTGAATTTGGTCAGTGCCGATTTCAGGAGAAACGCCAGACTTTAAAATGTCATACAGGGTTGAGCCAAAGAGGGGATCCTTGCGGCACTCCAGGTGTTACCGTCAAGAGATCGGAAATTTCGTTTCCGACGTTGACATAGAAAATCTTATAACCGAGATATGGAACTGGTTTTCAATTGATTTATAAATGAGTCTGTTTACCCACATGAAACCAAAGGTCCTTTCTAGGCCGAGGGCATAGGTTACGTAGGTTTGTTGGTGATGTTTGATCGGATATTCATGATCGTGGAGGTAGGTTAGAGCGTGATCGATAGAGCGTTTGGATCGGAATACAAACCGATGGTAATGAATTATATTATTTAGATCGTAATGCTGGAACAAGCCGATTGTCCATAATTCTCTCAAATAGTTTGCTAAGTTAGACGGTAAGAAAATGGACCTATAATTCTCTAATTCGATATCTTTTTCCTAATGCAAAAAATTGTGGCTGTTTTCCAGTTGGATGGGAAATAACGGTAATTTACGGAGTTGTCGTAGACTGCAACTAGGAACTTGATTGGGGCGACTTCGTCATAAGAAGAAGTTAGGAATTTAATCAGACTTGACTGACTTTTCTCGGTTTAAGTTTTTCACCAACGAGATGGGTTGCGCTAAACTCAGAAAATTTATTAATTTGCGGGTCAGCTCATCTTTACGGAAATTTGCCACCATTTGCCGGATTATTGTACTTGAACAGTTGATTGGGGAGAGCAATACTTTATATTCAGTATTCACTCGATTTTCGTACTTACGGAACAGTCGGTTTAGGTTTCTATGCCAAATCTGGCTGATCTTCAAGGTGTAGCATTATGTCGTGGAGAAGTAAGTTGCACTGGAACTCCTCGTGTTAATGGCGTCTGAGGCTAAAATAATTGCTTCGTCGATTTCTTTATCCGACAAGTTACCTGGCAGGGTTTTGCAGGATCACCTGAAAGTTTTGTCATGTTTCCTCAGACAGTAGGAAGTAGTTAAGGAAGGATTGTTGGTAAATTCGGTAAGACCATATCGAGGTACGTTAGTGTAAAAGGGTCGTGGATCCATTTCGATAGAGTTTTCCCATTTCTGTTGGCGTATTGCCCCAAAAGGTGGGCCCCGAATTTATGTGGCGCCCGAAAATAAGGTGTTTAGAATTTAACTTGAGATTGCCCAAAACTTTCTGGTCTTCGCTCGAAATTCGCCTCCTTACACCTGCAATAAAAGCATTACTCCTGTTCAATTGGCTTACCTTTTCAAAGCCACCTTTTGACGAAGGTTGTACCTAATTTTTATAACTACAATGGGATCTTTAATGGACTGAAAATGACTACGAGCAGCCCCGGTTGCGATTTGATCGGGAGTGTAGGATTCTCGAAGTGGAAAGCATTATCTTTCTTGGTCACAAGGTTTGCGACCAAACGTATTTTAAGGTCAGAGTAATCAGCTTTGATATCCGACAGAATATCACCTGGGTCTGTTTCCCGGGGGAAGCCTCAAATAATTAAGGACTATGTCTTTAATGAAGAAGGGGAACTTGTTGTGGCGTTCAGCCGTAGCTCTTTAACAAGAGTGAAAATCTTTCCGTGGTCCTCGACACTCGGACTCGGCGAATATGGGAATCCCATCTACCCTCGTAATTTTAGGGGTTACTTTCAATCCCTTTCCTTCAAAACCCGCAAAAGTTGCGGTACTTTCGAATTATACCCGATGATAGGAGGGAATTTTTGTTTTTTGTTTTTCGGGATAACGGGTTGATTCGAATTGAGCTGGAAATGGGATAGATGAGGAGCACTTACACGCTTAGCAATAATCTGTTTCTTAGTTTTCCTTCTGTGAACTGCTACAAAGTTGAATGGGTCCTCAATCGCTGTTTGATCTGCGTCTAGTATTACTTCCAGGGACATTTTACGTTTTCTATGTTGATCTTCTCCGTTCTTCTCGTCGCCGATGCTCTTCATGTTGGTGGCACTGTCGGAGTGAACTGCAAGAAAGTATGAAATTGTAAGATGTACTCGCTTCATTATACGGGTATATCTATTCAGCCGCCTCCATTCTATTGCAAGAAAATCTCTCGTATAACAACGGTTGGCTGTAAACCTTGAAAGAGATGATTTTGTCATTCATTTCAGTGAAACGATGAAATTGATTAATGAGACTATGTCTACGTGCTCCCTTAGAGGTATTTCCTAGACTTCTGGAAACAATCCTTTTTTCCTGGATCATGGCTATCGTCGATATGAGACCAATAGCGTTAATCGCTCCGTTGTTGTTAGCTTCTGGATATATGTTTCAGCTGTCTGCAAAGCATTCCTTCAAGATTGAAGTTACATTTCTAGAAGGCAATTAATTACAATTTAGTCAATTTGCAGTGCTTGTCCCGGCTTGTCGAATTATGCGGGGTAGTAGATCAAGCCTAAGCTGAAGTAGCTTTTACTTCGAAACTACACCAATTGTATCTAGCATCGTGGGAATCTCATACCAGAGAAAAATTCCTGGAGGATATTTTGTCGGTACTATTATTTGCCGTTGGTCGCCTTGCAAGAGTTTTATTGTGGTTGTAGTTACGCAAATATCGCGGGTTCAGTGGATAGAGTTGCCCCTTTCTACTCAGTGGTGGTACCCCTTAATTGTAGTAAAGGTGTTAGATAGGCTTCGCATTCACTAGTATAACGCTGAGCTTGCACTCAGTACAAACCAATATCACTGTGCTACCCACACCGGGGCTTTGATTGTGATAACCAAATAAATCCGCGCTCGAAGAGCAATTGTAAACCTTTTGTTTATAGTGGAAGTAATTAGATGGCTTTTGCTGGATATATGTTACGACACAATAAGAGTAAACCTTTCGAAGTGTTGTGTAGTAATTGTCAAGTACTATTTACCCATTACCAACAATTACCGAAAGACTGATAGTAAGTCTGAAACAGAAAGGTGGGAAAAGCCAAGACTCCGAAAAAGGGCAACTTGATGGGTACGTACACCCTGCCTCACGAAGATATTTGTTAAATGATCTTGAAACGATTCAAAGAACACTTACAATTAGTCGACAGAGGGCAGGCTGCTGGTTTAACGCGCTGACCACAACAACAAACTGCGGAGGAGGTTTAGGTGCCCACTTGACTAGCTGTACATGGATCACGAGAAGGCTTTCGTAGAGGGGCGAAAGAAAGTGATGGCTATTGTTAGACTGCATATTATAGTGTCAAATATCTCGTGCTGCACGTGCTGCATAAAAAAGGAGTCTGCCAAGATGGTATTCTGCGACAGATACTCTACACTATTTGCATTAATGGGCAGCAACTCGAGGGCGTTAATTAATCTGTATACCATGGAGGAAGATTGTAAACTACTTGGGTGGATCCGAAGAGAACTTAAGCATATTTGAACGAATTGCAGTGATGACGGTCACTATGTGTAGGGTAGAAAGGTTAAAAAGCGAGCTGAATCTCGACCAAAACATCCCTTTTTGGTGCCGTGAGGAGAAGATTCTATTATTTAACAGCTGTGAGCATGACTGCACCTCTACACTTACAACTAATAGCTATAAGTTCACATATCCTAACCCACATTCAGAGACAACCCACATTCAAAGAATCTTTAATCTAACTTGATAAAAGAATTGGGTGCTTTTGAGCTTTTTTTCAGGAAGACAAAGGAAAGTTTTTGATGGGAGTTTTGGTTAGGTTTGCTTCATTATTATCAAAATTCGTATCGGAAGAGTTTTGGAAAAGTTGGGAAACAAGGGTATTTTCTAAAGGAATAATGCGGGCATTTCCCTGTATTGGTTTTAGATTAGACGTTTTTTCATAATGAATATCTTCAATCATTTGCTTTAACCCAAATATTATAAATGCGAGTATGAATTTCAGCGACTACAATGCGAAATTCCTTCAATTCAAATTACTCATTGAGAGCTACGTCGTCGATAAGTTAATTGACCACCATGTCTCCAAAAATTTAACCAAATATAATAACGAAATAACTCTCCTCACCGTTGTATAGCTCAAAACCGATCATAAAATATGCAGTGTGAAATGGCTGGAATATTCAACTCCATTACGAAATAACCATACATTCCAAATATAGCAACACTCGACCATATCACCAGATAACAATCAAAATAATTTTCAACACATACCGTAAATTTTTCACGCAATCATACCAATAATTGTCTGCACATCCGAATAGGAATAGAGTAGGATATCATGTTCAATTTAATCAATATTAAATGCATAAAAATATCCCAAATGTGCATTCATATATTATAGATTGGAATTTCCGCATGATTTCATGCCTATCATATCAGATCTCTGGAGGGTTAAATTGGCTTCGTGTTATTTTATATCTATGTGGTTATGTCAAACAGGACTATAAGTGGAGTATAGTTCATCAATAAAGTTAATGCACTATCAATAAAGCCTATCCATTATCATCTTCTGAACTCGAGCAGCTTACATAAGAAAAGTGGAAACTTCTTATTAGTCGTCGCCTGTCCCATTCGGTCCTCAGTACTGATACTTGATCTATCTTGGCGTATGCGTTCTACTACATAGTGCAACCGATCTTTTTATCGCCATTTTTTAACTAGTGATCTATTCACTGCCATTTTTCCTTACAAATTAATATTGCCACTGGCATCCGATGCTCAGTTCTTCATTTGGTATTGTGTCGAATCAGAGCATACTAATGCTGTGCTTTAGACATAAGTGAGCGAAGGTTTGGGGTTTCTGGGATATATGTAGTTCCGTTGTATGTTGCCTGTTTACTCTTTACTCCTGGAGTATAGGGCATCCACACAGTTTCGTTGTTATAACCTTACAACAGTGAGGCAAACACACCACGAACACTAAGAACTAAGACTCAAATCCAGTACAACGAAATTGAGAGGCTGGCACTATCCTCCCTCAACCATCACGTCCTCCATTGCTGCCATATTAAACTAAACTCCTTAGTTAGTGTAACAGGGAGCTATTTACCTGTCGATTGGTATCGAGGGGGTCAATTTTTTAGCCCGAAATGGAAATTGCACGGCTTTTCTCAATTTGAAATGCATTCTATAGAATTAATAGTCCTTCTCCATGAATTTGACTGTAACTGAGGTACCGTCAAGTATATTTTGCAGAAGGTACACTTCCAAATTGAATGGATTGCTGGCTCAGATTTGTTCCTCAGTAATTCTTCATGAAGGAGCACAAATAGAACTGATATAATCCTGACATTAGCATCCGCAGTTTTCCATTGAAAGTAGTGAAACCTCCGAAATGTTCCCATATTTCTACCCAAAGTGGATATTGAACTATTCTGCCTTCTCCTGAAATTTTCAACAATGTCTGTGTGTATGAGGCGAAGGAGAGGCACTCAGGCCCTAGTGGCCCACCGATTCCTCCATCTAACGTTATATCCCGGATTCGTTTATGTATGCAGCATTTCCTTTAGTGATGTGATGCTACCCGGAGCAGATGGAGCAAATCAGCACCAAAAAACTGTTTCCTCATTACAGGATGGACACGTATCGTCTTGGAGAATCCGTGAGCATATGCCCACCTAGTGAATTATGGAATGTCAGAATGCCCACAAAATTCCTTGAAGTTTTCCTGCTTCGTTTTTTTGATTCTGATAGGAAAACCTTGGTGTGTTTCGCAGCATTAAGACTCTGCCAGAAAGAACCCACTTTTGCTAAGGCATCCGAAATTTCGTTTTCCTCTACACCACAGTAACCAGGTAGTAGCGTAGCTCTAGCGTATGGAATTTAGAAAAAAATATCAAACGGTTTCTACATTTCGAAAAGTGATCAAAAGATTGCTCGATGCTGCAGAATGCTATGCGCCTGCCCTTCAACTGTTCGCCAATCAAACAGGTTGCTGCCTTTAGGATCACATACATTTTAGCCTGAAGGACCGTTGCATATTGTCTGAAAGGAAAAGTCCACTTCTTGTTTGTCATGGCATGGTAATGCATGGTAATGTCCCAGGTCTTTGCAGTGAAGTTAGTGAAAATTCATTTGTTTCACCTTAACCCACCACACTAGGGATTCATAGGCGAAAATTGGCTTAATGATATATATAAATATATCCACATTACTATCTGAGGCCAAAGTCCCCATGTCATGGCAAAGGTTCGCCTGCACAGCTCATAAGTTGTGAGAGCTTGTTTCATGATGTTTGTTCCAAAGAAGCTTCTTGTCTAGAATAACTGCCAGATATTTCCCTCCTTCGGAGAATTGATGGGTTGCACCTCCACCTCTGGAAGGCGGAGACCATTCAGTTTTCTCCTTCTTGCAAATAAGTCCTTGGCTGAGGCACCAAATATCAATCAAATGAAATTGTTGTATATTTTTACACACCGTTTCAACATCCCGAGCCGCAGCTGGTGAAGCTACGTCATCCGCATAAACTTAAGTTTGTACTGGTTGACTTCGCAATTCATACAGTAGTGAGTCGGTCAGCATATTTCACAGAAGCGGCGATAGCTTTTCGTTGCTTTTGTTGTTAGGTAGCGATCAATAATCACTTCATCACGCAGCAATCTCTCCGTTAGCATAGCATAGATCCATTTAATTAAATTTTCATGTATACTATGCTCTCTGGCGGCCTCATAAGACTTTTGGAACGCGACACATTCAGAGGCGCCTTCAATGTCCACGGACATCCCCGCCTACTCGTCCTTTAGAGTTACGTCTTCTATTTTTGAGGCCAAAGGGTAAAGCGCAGACTTACAGGACTTTCTACGCTGCTAAACGTGTGCGGCGTTTATCCAGTCTCTGATCTCAAGTGCTTTGGATTTTAATAGACATCAGAAACTGTTAGGGCGTAGGGGGAAATCTATGCAGACTCAACTCTGCAGTTCGTTCAAGTTCCATCCGGTTTTCTAAGTGAATCCAACTTGGCGGACTCATCCCTTTTAAGGACTGCACGCAGCCCTGAAATTTTTTTCACTTTAGAGTTTCTCACAATACGGTCAAAAGGAGTCCCACTTCGAACATTTTATAAACCCTTTATACATTGTTGACATTGTGAGCTTCGAAAGTTTAACCAGTCTTCATTCTTATTGCTTTTATAAACACGATTTAGAAGTCGCATGGTTGATTTCCTGAGAAACAGCAATTCTCAGTTCAACTAAGAAACCGTTTTGCCGCTTTTGCCTAGAGAAATAGGACAAGATTCTTCAAATCACACTAAAAATGCGCTATTCAGAGTTTCCAATTGATCTTCTATCATCCGATGTGTCCTGAATCGCTTAGGGAGTTCCACGTTGTTGCCAAGTAGTTCTTGGAACTTTGCCCAATCCATTTTCCTAGGATTCTATCTGGGTATGTAGCCCTCTCCTTCTGCCGAGCCTTCCTTTCCCATTTTCTGAAAGAATTAGGCAACAGTGGCATCAGCAGACTGGCGGCAGACAAGTTCCCAGTTCCTCTCGTTATAGGAGTTGCTGTACTCTACTTTCCGCTAACCACAACGTAGACCCTGAGTGTAGGCTTTCCCATGCATGGAAGAACATGTCATTGAATCTGGTGAGATCTTGAAAATCCTTACCTCAGCCGCGACTTGATTGCTCAAGGCCACGAGTAGATTCGAAGTCTATGAAGTCCTTGAAGAGCTAAAATTCATTGCTTCCATGTTCAAATTTTTTGAATAGTGTAGTAGCGAACTATTACAGGCTACCCCACCATAACTTTTAGCGGTAATCATGGATGTTTCTTTTGCCGAGGTTAAAAAAAAAATGAATGAATGAAGCAATATCTTTCGAAATCTTTTAGCGGACAAAGCGGAAAATTTTAGTCGGTTTTTCGGTCTACGCCAGAAAGAACCGAAATACCATTGTTTGGTTGAAATTATATGCAATTGGAGCACTCAACTTCAGTTCTTTTGCTCATTATGGCGGCTTCCAAAGTGGTAGTTCTTAGGTCTAATATATTCACCAAATTTCATTCTGTATAATCATTGTGGAAGGAATAGGAACAGATCGGTTACTTTCCTGTGGCTTATGGCATAGAATCCGATACGATTGTGAACTGCATTTCCAATTTCTAAGCCACTGACATTTGCTGCGGCCGGCCTAGATTACAATTATGCGTGAACCCTTGCACTCTCCAAAGTAAACTTCACAGCTTAACGCCTCACCGTTTGGCGGGGAGGGAGGCAGACTTAGAACTAGTCTGTCGGCCCCATTTTTACCACCGATGCTGACATGGCACTCACATCAGCAATGTTTCATTTAATGAACAAAGTTTTAGCAGCAACAAGTTGATACTCCATACCTACTGGCTCGATATGTTGTTGCTATTTAGTGCTGATAAGCTACTTATTGTTAGAATAGCCGCAGACATTGGCTGCAAAGGATGGTATACAAGTAGTGATGTCATCTCCGTTCCAAACAGAATATCGTTTTAAGGCTTTGTTCGTAAAACAAAACCTAATTAAAATCGGTTCAACGTTTGTCTGTCATACCCAGACAACACTTCAAAAGGGGTTTTATTATAGATATGTATATTTCCTCAAGCCCTAGTATAATAGCCGAGACTTGAAATTATAGTAAATATGGATGTCATATATATGACTGCCATCTAAGGTAATTCTTTTAACGTTTTTCCTGAGACTAGCTCATGGCGTAAAGCTTTCTTTACATGCACTTGGTCCATCACCACTGTCACTTTTGGATAGAAATGAAAAGCTCCTCTTTGGATTTACCATAGATGCGTTTGGAAATCCCATTATCATCTACAGTGAGTGGAGAGGGAATCATTTTCCCGGTCTTTTACAAGCATCATCCCCTTTTTAACGTCGCTGACTGTCGAGTTGTCATCTTCTGATTTTAGGGGCGATTTGCAGTGAACAGTTCTCCTCGTCCTTTTATTGGTCAATCAGTAGATTCAGTAGTCGATAAAGTTCGTAGATAGCTCTGTAATTCCTGTTTCCGTTGATCTTTGAAGATTTCATGCATCCACCGGCTTCCCCTGGCAATTTCTCTTTAGGTGTCAAGGTCTGTACACTTGGTATTCCCTTCTCAGAATGGAATTCTTCGGGGGAACAGTTTCGCACTTTTGAGTCTTTATTGTTGGGCTTTTATGGTTTGAGCAGTAGGGGGAAGGAGTCGTCGAGGACTTAGCTAAAAGAGAGAGAGAAATCAGACTAGTTGTGTTAACTGTTTAAAAATATTGATCCGACAAGCTACTTGATTCCATATCATACATTTTTAGGAAGGCTAGCTACAGCATTTTTGCAGTTGTCTAGATATAAGGATACCATGAGCAAACAATCTCAGTATTCTATCCATATATTAGACTACTTTGAAATTAGATAAAGATTGCGTGGTGGTGGTAGCTGAGGGAGGAGTGGGGCTGTTACCTTTTGAATGCATCTGTCACACTTCGCGTATTACATTTAAACTTTTGCGAGAGGAACTCTCACAATTATCCTTGAAAACCTAAAATAACTTGAATCCCATAAAATTTGTACTCTTACTAATAACATTTTCTCTAATTGACTTACAGATGAAGGTGACGACGACGATGACGATGACAGCGAAGAGGATTATTCGTTCGTTAGAATTTTAGATGAAATTATTGATGGTAAGGAGTAACTTTGTTCACTTGCCTCCTTAGAGTTTTACTTTTATGAAAATTTTATTTCTACTCCCGAAAAGATGATGATGACGACGACGACGATGATGATGAAGCCAGCCCGGCTGCAGCTTCACCTGCCACCCCAGTTCAAGCGGCCGCATCTGAAGTTGTGGCCCAACCTGCACCTGTTGAAGTTTCAGCGGTTGCTGCTGAAGCAGGGGAAGCTGCTGCAGCACAGAACGTTGACTACATCAATGAAGGTGAGCAAACGGTATTCTATGATGAAGAGAATGGTGCAATCGATACCAAAGTCGACAATCTCAACAAACCGCAAGAAGGGGTGACTGTCCAAAAAGTACCGCTTCCGGTGCAACCAAGCCCAGCACCGGCAGCAAACTCGTCGGATGATGATGACGACGATGATGACGATGATGATGATGGAATCGAGAGTGCATTAGGAGTCGACGATGATGATGATGACGACGATGACGACGATGATGATGATGACGATGATGAAGAAGAACTGATTGGTGATGATGTCATTGAAGCAAAGCGTGCACGTGAGTCCAAATCAAGCAAAAAATTCAAAAAGCATCCGGGAAAGAAAACGCATTAGAAAGTCTTTGGGAAAATTCATCTTAAGCGCCAACAAGAGGAATGATGAATGAATTGGGTGTTGGGAGCCATATAGAAAAACAAAACAAAACGCTTGAAAAATGGCCGACGATTTGGATTTCGATTTAGTGAATGTATGCTTTGCCTGAGAGAAAGACTTGTCACAAATATCTTTGATATAGTTTCATGGGAATCCACCGAAATTGTCAGTCATTTTTGAATGCATAGCCGAATCTTCTCTCTCTCGCTTTTAAAATTTAGTTCATATGAAACACAAACGACAAAAGCAAATTGCATCTTAACTTTTGAATGACTTCATTTTTCTGTTTAACTTATTTATTTATTTTATTTATTTATGACTTATTTAAAATAATTATAAATTAATTTAAAAACTGAAATATTCTGGTGTTTCTTTTACTCGACTTTCCCTATCACTATCCTCTTCCGTCCTATTTTTCAAGCGTTTAGTGCTTTTCAGTAGATTAAGTAGAAGCGTAGATAGCGTGCTTTGCTCTAGTGAAGGTAGTAAAAGATGCCTTGGACAGAGGATATTTGTAGCTAACAAGTAGAACGTACATATATATATTGCAAGAGTGTCATGTCGGATGGAAATTGTATACTAATCAGTACCAGCTTTTCTCAGATGAAAATTTCAAGGAATGGGTCCTTGGTAAGTACCGTCACCTCGTTTCAGCAAAGTTACTACAGTAGAGGAGTGGCGTAATCCATGCTATTGGCAAGCGTCTGCAGCCATATTCATTTAGCCCCGCATCCGCAATCAGCGTCGAACCGAATTCAACCCTGCATACGAAAACAAAGCTTCCCTCAGATAAAAAGCCTCTGACTTTCGCTATTGAGTTCCTTGTTCGCTGCCTAGGTTTGAAATATGATAAGAAATTTGCCGGCAGCAAACTTACATGATAATTGAGAATAGCAAACGGGTTGTCTGCTGCCACTGTAAATGATAGCAACATGGACGAGAAATTAAAAGCAAACATGCACATTGGCTGCATCCCAAGCAGAAAGGATCTCGAGTGAAAGCTCACAGCAAGTGTGGGAAAACATTGTTCTATGCTGTCCTGATAAGATAATAAAAGCCTTCGCATCCTTGTCGCAAGTCATGAGAAAATTTTCTCGTTTGCCTGTATCCTTTGGCCTGGAACAGAATGTTACCTTATTGCAAGGGCGTATTTCAATGAAACATATGATTGTGTCATGTTCAATACGTTGAAAGGAAATGTACTCGTGCGGGCCGTGGGAGAAAACAAGGTGAGGGAACTTTGTGCAGTGTGAGTACGGTAACATATGGACCTGAAAAGGATTTGTAAGATTTAAACGAGTGCTAAATTGAACGTAATGTAACTCTTCCTGTTCAAGATATTGAGCACGAAACCCAACTTTCGCGCGCTTTCACCGTGTTTGCTCAGCGTGTTCATGTGAACACTTTAGAAGAATTGGCATAGAAGTTCCTGGAAATGAAAGAGAAATCATGCCGAATTGAACTGGGAAAGTTTATTTAGTAGCGTGATCCACTTATAGTTTTTAAAAATACGGATATAAAGACCCTCCAATGGGCAAAAAGCAAAAAAGTGTTGCCTCTTCACCATCCGCAGGAGGAATACCTAATTTTAATTGGATATTTTTGAAATGGTATGACAAACCTCAGTTAGTACAAAATTTGCACATGCTATATAGACATCATCGCTTTCAATACCTACGGAAGTACGTATTCCCAGCCACGTCTATACGCCATTGTTATAGGTTCCTCCCGCTTGTTTATGGGAAGCCTGCACGTTTACTCTGCTGTTTTATTCTATATTGCTCTAGAGTAACTCATATGTCTGCTATCAGGAAATAATGTTGCATGATGCATGCATGTACATGCTGTAACCCGCAATGGAACTGTCGCGCTTCGCTAAGGGGGCCTATCCACCGATACTTCTGCCTTCTGATCATCACATTCATGTCGACGTGGTTCTCCAGCTGAAATAACCCTTACATTACGCAAACATTAATTAATGAAAGCTTGGAGCCTTAGAGTGGTGGATATTTTTCAGCCGTACAGAGGAAACATTGGGGCCGAACAGCTTGAACTTGATGTGAGTGGCAGCTAGACCGGATAGACGGAGTGCGATGATAGTCAGTTTGACTTTTATTTGCTTCTTCTTTAAATCAACAGGTGACGTCGTGGGTAAGGTATTTGAAGAATGATGGCCTAATCGCTTGCAAGCATTTTCATCCTTCGACAAAAGGATTATCGGTGATGTCAAGCGGCATTTTTCTTGGTTACACGTCATTTTTATTTCGTTCAACCTTCTTTTCTAATTCACTAATTCGGGCTACATTGTACATTAGATTCTACAGTAGGGAAATTCATTCTGAGGATTATAATACCTCTAGGCTTCTTGTCTTTTTCGTACTACAGAGTCCGCTCCGAAAAGTAATTGGCCACGGTTAATTAACTATACCTGTTATTGGTACTAGGTTCACAACCATACTTATCACATGTACCGAATAGTGAAACCCATAATGACGCTCGAAGAGGCCGTTTGTAATTTTAACCGTGCGTATGCGACCTATTATAGAACTTCCTTTCCAATATTGAATGTTCAACAGGCAAGCAGGACGAATGATGAAGGGTTTCCTAGTGATTATTTGATTTTGGGAACAATATCAATTTGCCCGTTTACCTTGGGAGGGGAGTATACTTCCTTTCACGCATATCCCAAAATTATTTATGAATACGTTGGCCAACAGCGCATCACAGCGCTAATTGGGCTCATCGGAGCGGCCACTGATACCTGCCTACCCTACGTTGGTCAAATTTAATAACGAGAAAGATGGTAAGCCATTTAAAACATGAAACCCGTGACTATATGAATAATTTCAGTATTGCTAAAATGGTGCAGAGCGCGTAGACCACGCATACAGGCCATCGTTCAGGGTTCGCTGAAATGCGCTTTAACTCGCTGCATAACTTCCCGAGAGCCCTACTCTCCTGCTCTATTGTTCTCCGCTTAGTACTCCTGAGGCACCATACTCATTGGCCACCTCGCTAATGCGAGATCCACTGCATGTCGCAGCCAACAATGGAATCGTCACTCGTGTCGTCCTAATGTGTGACTTATCCAATGCTACTTCCGCTTGGTTAATTCGCGCACGGAAAGCTGGCCTGTTTACCGATGAGACTCGTTATTGGAAATGGTATTATTTAAACTTCTCCACACCATTCAGACGAAATAGCACGAAGAACGTCACGGGTAACTGGAAAAAATAATATTGATGACTCGATACGACCTTAGCGGACTGCTTTGGACTTCAAGTTTCGATGCAAGAGATGTCGCCATTAAATGTCGCTCTGATAATAGCTATTACTTTCAAGTTTCTCCGGAATACCCCTCCTGCGTGAAGTATTTAAGAAAAACCTCCTGTTCTCGATGCTAAAAGCTTTCTCAAAATCGGTGAATAGTAGATGAAGTGGAAATCTAAACTTCACACAATAATCCGCAGGGTATTGATGTGATCAATGCAGGAGAACCCGGAATGGGAACGAGCCTGCTCTCTGTCGATTAACTTTTCGAGATGCTCCTTCATGCATTCCAGAATTATGTTATATATTATTCTTGCAATAGCAGTTTGCTCGTAGAATAGATACCTCTCCAATTGTCACATTTAAAACGGATGCTTTTCTTTGCAATCTTCACGATCATCCTCTTCTTTTTCTCTCTGGAAAACGCCTAAGTCCACCAATTCAATATCTCTAAAAGAGGCAAGTTCTGTCATGTCTTTTTATTCTACCATAGATATTGCCCTTACAAACTTTCCGGGCTGGATCACCCTCATCCTTGCGGATTAAGTGACCCGCCCACCACAACCTATTCAGCTGGATTTTATCCATAACCAGGTCGTGATATCGCTAATAAATTTAATCGTTATACAGGGTAAGGAATTTCTTATAGGGGGTTAAAATTTCTTTGGTGGATTCTTTTCTCGAACGCGGCAACTGTTCGCAATTTTCCTTGCCCCGAGGAATACATGAGGATTGGTATATCATTGTTTTCTGTAGCAAAACCTTTGACTCTATGGTGAGTGTTTCAAGCGGAACATTTTTTGCAAGCTGAAATAAGCCGTGTGCGGATTTCATCGTTTAGCTGTCATCGGTTGAGATTTTCGACTCTAGATAGGAGAAAATATCAACGGTCTTAAAGTAGCCTCCTGTCTTAATTCTTGCAATTTGACCAGTGCTATTTGAGGCTCATGCTTTAGTTTAGTGGTTAGTGTGGTGACGTTGCTAGCATGTACTTTGTCTTGCCTTCTTTAATTTAATATTTTAATATAAGCATTACAGGTCACCTTTTTCAAGGCTAGATTAAAAAAGATGCAATCATAGGACGTCCCCCTTTTTTAGATCGTTGTTGATGGTGCTGCTTTTATTTCGCCTCGCACGTTAGTCAGGGCCAGCCTAGTGAGCCTTATCCACTGCGGCGGGATACCTACCGCATAGACTTGTATAATTTTATCCTGTGATCTTGAAGTTGATGAAAACATGGTGCAAGTGATGGTCATATTCCAACAGTTTTTCCATCACTTGCCGCACAGACAAAATCTGGTCTGTGGCTATTTGCCTGGAGTGAAGCTATCTTTAGTATAGGCGGGTGACTTTCTGGGCTTGGACCATAACAAAGAATATTTTACAGATGGTACTCATCAATGTGATACCTCTATAATTGCTGCACCGACGATATCCTCGTTTTATATATTGGGCAGATAATGCCTCGTTGTCAATTGTCAGGCATTAATTCGCTATCCCACACTTTAAGCAGCAGTTGGTAAACTGCTTGATGTATTTGGCCGCCTTTATATTTAATCAGTTCGGCTGTAGTTGGATGCATGGACTGCTTCTTCCATGGTTGGTGGTGGTAGCATTTGCCCATCGTTTCCGGTTACAAGCTCCAACTCGCCACTATTTTGGTTGTTGAGTAGTTTATCACAATACTCAACCCATCATTTCAATTTGCCGGTACGGTCGGAAATCAAATTTCCCTTTTTATCTCAATAGGATGAACTTCGAAATGTATAAGGCTTCGCCCTGCTGACTTGATGGTAAAATATCTCCGCCTGGTTGCTCCCTGTATTTCCGGAGTTCACAAAATTTTTGGTTCTCCCAGTCTTCTTTATTCAGTCTGTGAAATCGGTTTTTCACTCGGCGAAATTCGTGATAGGTCTATGTTCGTGCTCGCGTTCTTTTAGAGTATGCAGTATTCTTCCGTTCTGTTGCTAGCTTAATATACATTGATCGATGAACCCGCCTTTTGCGACTGGGGCCAAGCATATTTGTCGCCACAACAATGATAACCTTCTCCGAGTGATTGTGAATGATGCTTCGTCTGGATGACCTCAGTTATCCGCATTTATTACGCATCTATTTCCCCCCTATATGCGTTACGGAGGACTTACTTATGGATTGCTTTAGTATTCGCTATCACCTGATTGTCAGAAGGAATTCTAAGTGGTATTGTTATTTAAGCACGGAGCACAATGCCAATGGGCTGCCCCCAATATTTTTAAGCATTCATCAAGCCTGTGGACCACTACCAGTTGGATAATCCGCAATCCGTTATCATTGGTAGTTTTGTGTAAGTTGTGGGAACCTATATCCCACTTCGCTGTTAAAATCTTGGTATCATACCGGTTTCGAGGGTTCCCTCTACTGGCTCGTAGGAGATATATTTCTCCGACCTTCTAGTTTCCTTTATAGGGCGTGAACATTAATGAGGGTTATATTTCGAAATTTAATTCAGATTTCATTTTATGGCTGATTAGGAAACCTTCTCCGAACACATGATTTACTGGATATTATATGGTGTAGTGACTCTCTCTCTCTCCAGGAAACCCATACTTGCCCAGTGTATGTCTTGTAACTCAGAGGGTCAGCTAGCTACTGGGGAGTATTCGATCTGTACAGAGAGCATACGCTCCTTGAGAAAATGCGCGAATGTCGTTGTAGAGATCGTCCAGTCCGAGGCCTTCGGTGTGTTGTGGGTTTTCAGTCCTGCCCGCCCCCCAACCTGTAAAACCAGTTTGTTCAATTTATCCCATTTTTATGCGCGAGAGACTCACCTTCATCCTTCTCCATCTGCAGGTTTTCAATAAGAAAGAACTCCCAGCCCATGCTCCATTGTGTTTTCCAATCCAGGTTTCGCACTGGCACGTATACAGTCTTTGTCTCCTTTGATTCGTCATTGTGAGGGTGTGAATTGCGTCGCCGAACGTATTGTTCCACTCAGCGCTTTTAGACTCCCAAGGTTCTTGTCATGATTTGTATCCTCTAGTAGATGTTCCCCTGTTGATTACCGTGCCTGCCGTTTCACAGTTCTCTACTAATTTGTCTAACTGAACTAAAATCTAAAAGAAGTCCCTTCGCAATTCTAACCCATCGCTTCCACACCCACATGCAGCGATAGGCAAGATACTCACCATACATTCTAATATTATTAAGGCAATTGATCAATCATAAAGTTCCCCAGGTTTTCATAGATGGTGAACAAAATCTTTGGTGAATAAACAACTATCCACTATCCAATTCCTTTATTATAAATTGACACACTACGGTTGAACGAATTTGTCAATATTTTTGTAGTAAGGAGATGCTACTCCAGAATTACACATATGTGGTCCTATACCGGGTCAGAGAATTCGTCGATAATTTCAAACGCCAGATCGTCCATAAGTGCTTTTGCAAAGACTGAGAATAAATCCATCGGAAAGTATCCATATTAGAAGCCGTAAAAAGGAACAAATATTCTGCGCTCCGCTTTAACATTTCAGAATCTTATCTTATCAATAGAGGGTCGATTCGAGTGAAAAATGTATATTTAGATCTGTTTTCGAATATCCGTTCTGAGTTACGGTTTGCCTTTCTATATAGTAAAAACCCTCCTTCGCATCACTTTCATTGTATCTTTCAATGTGTCCGCATCTGTTCCAATTCTTTCACAAATCTCTTTCAAGGATGATTGTTTTGACTTACGCTGTCCATCAAAGGTTTCTGACACTATTTAATCCGATTACAATTACATTGCTTTCAGAATTTCGTTCTGGGCTACCCTAACGGTTTTCATCTGTTTTCCCAATTCAGGGTTCTACTGGGATGTTTTTTCCTTTTTTGGAGTATTTCTTAAAACGTCTCTCAAGCTGCTGCTGATCACTCCTCGATTTGGATACAACAGGCCAGCGGAGATTTCAATCGAGTGTCCCAAGTTCGAATCCCTCTCCTCTTTGATGTTTATAACTGTTTAAAAAGGATAGCGAAAAAACAAACAAAGTACGAACTAACATTGTTGCTTGCTATTAATTCCAGCCCTTTGGCTCTGACATATTGGATAGTTATAATGAGTAATCCATCCATGATCCCTATCAAAAATTTGAAGAGTGATGGTGGGTGATTACCTACGCCTACGCTTCCTCTGTAGATACTGTTTGACGGACAGTTTTACTATATACATTCCTATCTGAGTTGATTTCGTGGTAGCTACATGTCGTGTTTTCCCCCTTTTTCGGTTTTTGAACACATTGTGTGGAAGGTCAAGTTTTTATGGTCCCTGTAATGATGAAGCCAATAAATTTTTGCACAAGGGGTTAGTCCTCTGTAGGTCCAAGTTGGGTTGTTGCGCATACTGTTATTATTATCAGGAATATTAAGGAATCGTTGACTATTGGACCTTAAAAAAATAACTGACTTAAAGAATTCAAAATATTTTACTAGCAATTTGTTAAAAGGTTTTTTTTTTAAACTTTTGGAACCCATCACTCTTTGCTAAAATTACTTGCTAAAATGTTTTACCGGTTAACCATCATCACCTCCAATACTTGCTCTTCCTGATGACCTCTTAAACTGGCACCAGCATTTCAATTCATTCATTATCCTTTAGTCATAATAACATTGGATTTAAAACTAATTTTGCTACTAAATCTGTCCAGTAGTTCGTAGTTTAACATTGTAGTGATGCATGTGTGTAACAATATTGGATTCAACCGACGTATGATTTTGCTTCACTCGTGGCACTTCAAATCAGAGTGTAGACTTGAAATTGAAGTTTGGTATCTGGTGTATTTAGCAAGAAACCTAACAACGCTGGAATATGCTGTCGACAGTAGATATTACTAAAACTTGGTTAACAATCGCTTGTTGCAGCTTTTATATGTAATAATATTCAGGGATATGATAATAATCTATTCCAACTATTCAGGATCCCTGGAGAAAGACGCTCCAATGCCGCAGATGTTGACTGACAGGTACAACATGTTTATTGATGGAATCTTTGCAAGGATTAACAGAATTTTAAAGACATCATACGATCCTGTCCATGTTGAATTGACGCCACAAGGAAAGCGCATTAAGGGAAAGAATAATCCTAAGAAAACTAAGTAAGTAGCAATATTCAATTGCATATTATTTCTAGATCTGTAATTTTTGTATATTTCACTTGCTAATATGTAACACACCAAACTTCAAATTAATGGAGGAAAAAACCCTAGGTCTTATCATCGTTAACTAAACCATTTCACCATGCCAAGATGACAGAATCCAACCCTGGTAGGCTCTGCTTTGCAGCACAATTTCTTTACATATCTCTATGCAACGCATAACATTTTGAGTTGTCGTATGTTACTATGAATGAAGCTATTAGCTTCTCCGGAAGGCCCCTTGCGCACAAGAAGATATAGAACGGAAACAAGCCCGGTTTCTGTCAACCAAGCTTGCGATGTGTTATTCGAAATATTCATACATACATCTTCGCGTTCAAGAAAGTTGCCCTTTTTCGGAATTTTATCGATCATTTCTTTCCTCCTTTCATTCTGGAAGATGTTAGATTTCCATTTACGAATTAGTAGAAGTACAAATCTGGAAAGACTGCATGGAATGTAAAAAAATCTAGGAAGGCTGCCAAGGCCGGCGACTTTACACCTTTTCAAAGTGTCGATGACAAAGATAATTTCGTCTCCATTCGAAGGAGTAAGTTAAGGCGGCTTGTCAAATCATTTAAAAAAAGTCGAACCTCATCTTATGTTACGACCAAGATTCGTGCAGAAGTACTCCCAGCAACTTTTTAGCAGCTCATCATTGTAGATGTGTCATTACTGCTTCTGAACGACGCACGGTTAAAGGAAATAATCCGTGTTGAATTTGGAGGGCCAAAGCTCAGTTCCCTTGTAGGCAGTCGCAACTGCTATACGGAAACTAAGGAAAATCACTATCACAGAAGACAATTTTCACCTCTCTCGTGCGCAGTTTCCAGTCGTTCCGCAGCTCAATCGTGAACCGTTTTTGGCCAAAGACAGCCATGAGATCCGGGGTTGCAACTCAAGGCGCTGTTCATATTATATTTTGATAATAAGAAAATGCCGAAATTTACAGGTTTCTAGTCCTCGTCCCCCCCAGAACCACCCCAAAGTGTTCCATCGTGGGGTAGACTTGACTATTGGCTCTCCCTTGGCACATCAATTGAATTCGCAACCGCTCTTTTCTCGCCTCCTCTGCCTCTCTCAACCAGTACTGAATCCGACCTACCATGCGGTTAACTGCATTCTAGTCCTCCAGGCACCCAAACATTTCCGCAATTAGACTTTCCGTAGCTGCTGTCATTTTCAATATTTCCAATCGACTTTTCTTTTTCCTTGGGAAATCCTAGGTAATTGAATACCCTTAAAACTGGGGCAGCTGAGTGAGCTGCCCAGTGTAAATTTATACATGCATTTACGGTAGCCACTATATCCGGTGAGAAACTGCGTGGGATCGTACTCTAACTCGCTATGCCCTCTCTGCGTTTACACCTTAATGGTAATAACCAACTTCCGGGTCGGTTGACCCTTTTTCCAATCATTTTAGCTTAACGATTCTTCCCTTTCGGCATTTTTCACGTGCCGATCATAATAAGAATCCGCCCCATCATAAGTTCGCGTCATTTCATCATAAATGCTGCTCGTTATTAGAAGTGGTTTGGAATCGCTTGGCTTGTTCTTCAGAGGGAAGACGATTACCTGGTGATTACTGTGGACGCAATGTTCAGTGACGTTGCAAGACATATGACGTGGTAGTACTTTCGAAGTTCCGAATTCCTTAGTCATGGTTTGAAGTCACTGATGATTTTTGGTCTACGTTTGACCGCGTTGAAAATCAATCTGTCTGAATCTGAATCTGTCAAACATATCCTCTAACTCGCCCAACGTCAGACTTGAAGCAGCAGAGCAACTATAGATGCGTATATCGATTTTCTGCATGAGTTGGTCATTGCGCAGCAAAGTAGTAATAAGATCGGCTACCCATACATTATAGACAAGGTTTCGGTCTATTAACCACTCGCACCTCCGATTAGTAATGTGCGAGAGCAGGCTTTGAGCTACCCCACAGTGATTAAGGTTGATTTGAATTAACCCCATTTTCTCATCGGAATTAACGCCTTTTAATACTCGAGACATTTACGGTGACACAGAATGAAATTAGGATCACTGTGACATTCTGGGCAATATGAGCCTTCTCTCGATGCCGTCTGAATTGATCAAATCAGCCAACCGTACTTGTCCATGTTCTCGTCAGATTTTTTGTTTTTTTTCTTCAGCCTTTGTCCCGTTCACAAGCGGGGTCGGCTCGGCGTGATCGGCTTCGCCATTTGGCTCTATCGAATGCCTGATCTGGGTGCAATCTCGAGGCTTTCAAATCCCCATCCAGCGTATCAAGCCACCGTTGCGTAGGTCTGCCTTTTGCACGTTTACCATCGACTTCGATGTTCAGACCAATCTTTGCAAGTGAATTCTCGTTTGGACGAATTGCGTGACCATACCATCGAAGACGCCTCTCTCGCAACTTTTCCACGATCGGTGCAACCCCATAACGATCGCGGATATCCTCATTTCGGATGTGATCCAAACGTGTGACGCCACGAGTCCAACGTAGCATCTTCGTCTCCATTACCGCGAGACGCCGTTCATTGTCTTTTATGGTCGGCCAACACTCGGAACCATAGAGAGCGACTGGACGGACAACATTGCGGTAAATTTTAGATTTGAGACGTTCGTTGATACGTCGATCACAAAGGACACCAGTTGTGGAACGCCACTTCATCCAGGTTGCGTTAATGCGTGAAGCAATTTCATAACGCAGCTCTCCATTGGCTGATAGCGTTGACCCGAGGTATTTAAATCGCTCAGTTCTGGGCAGATCACTGCCGCTGGCAGTGATTGTGCCTGTTTCATGGGGATCGGTCGTCAAAAATTCAGTTTTGTTTAAATTCAATCTGAGACCGTGTTGCATGAGGCGATCATTCCATTTTTGAACAAGTTGCTCGAGATCATTTTTGCTATCAGATGCTAGGAAAACATCATCTGCATAAAGCAGTGTGTTGGGCGCTGGACGTTGGATATCCCGTGTGACGGTGTCCATAACAAGGACAAAGAGGAGTGGTGAGAGGGCACTTCCTTGATGAACTCCAACAGAGACACGAAGTGGTTTTGATACACCCGCCATACTTCGAACTTTACTTTTCGGATCGTGGTAGAGCAATTGAACCCAGCGCACGAGTTCTTCTGGCACGTGTGTTGTGTGTTGTCGTAAAGCATACCAGATGAGTTCATGTGGTACACGGTCAAACGCTTTCTCTAGATCCAGAAAGGCAATGTAAAGAGGGCGATGCTTCTCACGGTGTTTCTCCATGAGGAACCGCGCAGCGTGTATTGCGTCAGTAGTTCCGCAGTTCTTGACAAATCCGGCTTGATTCACGGTTATTTCAACGATTTCGCGAATACGGTTGTCAGATGCCTGTACAAAAGACACTTCCAGCACCTTCAAAAGAGCTTTCCAACCTCTAACAACTTCTGCGCCATCTATGTGTCTATAGTAAATGTCTCCGGTAAATTCTGCATCTCAACCTGCTCTGCTACGGCAGTGCCTTCGAAATGCTCCGTTTAAATTCTTGAACTAGATTTTTTTGTCTTGCCTCAACTTTGTTGTCGTTGGACCTTTTTAGCTCTAGCACGAGATCCCCTTTTAAGATCGAAGTCGGCTTTTTCCTCTCCTAGTATGTCTGCCTGGGACATATTACCAGAATGATGATCACTTCGAGGCGAATTCTCATTTTCGCCTTCTCCTTCTCAGATCTTGGCTCAACGTTAGTCTAACCATTACATATCCTTTGATTGAAAGTCGATCCACTTGCTAGCGCTAGCATACTGGGACTTGTTTAGCCCATCCCTCCACGTAGGTCACACGCCTGTATCCAGAACATTGTATTGTTGATCTTGGGCACCTTTCTAGTCTCGGCAATACACAGTATGGCAATATCCACCAATATGACAAGCGATATAATGAATCGTCATGTCTTCATTCAGTTAGCTGCCAGAGATCAGAAGTCCAGTGGAGGATATCCAAAACTCGGACAAAGTAGTTCGGGGGGGGGGGGGGGGGGGGGTACTTGTTAAACATGACTGTGATTTTCAGGGGATGAGCACTTCCTTAGAAGTTTCGCTGATCGATTTGCCAGATTTGCACTTGAGGGCAACCTCATCCTTGGTGTCCTAGAAGGAGTTTACGCGATGTGCTTTACTACCGGAGTTTTTCTCGTCTCTTTTCTTGTCTTGGAGTTTCATTACCTCCTGTCGTAGACTCATTAGATAACTTCCCCTTATTTTCGCTCCTTTCCCATAGGTTCCCTATTTCCTGTGTAGTAAATTCCAAAAAGCTTCCCCGTTAGGGTTAAATTACTTATTTCGGGTCTAATATCATCATCAAGCTGGAGGAAGGACTTGGTGTTTCACGTTAGCATGGTGGTGTCATTTGCCCATCAGCATATTTCTCACTTTAAAAGGGATTTGATTCCAGCTTAGCTTCAACCTGAAAGGGTTCCCTCCTAACTGAAATTCTGCGCTTAGTCGCCTTTCCCATCCATGCGGCAAGGTAAGGTAATCACAGAGAGGTCACCATCAATGTGTACTATATAAGACAATATGTTAAACATTTTTAAGTTCAAGAAGTTTAAAAAATTGGTTGCGGTCTTGTGTAAGACATAGCCGGATAACCCTACTTAGAATAAGAGGTTTGAACATGTGAGCTCAAAATTAGCGCTATCACTAGAGAGAAATAATTCTGCTTTAGCCAGCTTTAGTCTAAACAAACATTTATTATAAACTATTTTTATGGTACATTTCTGAATTGCTAAAAAGAAACAACTAGCCCATAATGCAAATCACTGAATGATTTTTCCCTCTTCCGGAACACGTCTATTTAGCAATTGCTGTTCACAGGGCCGAAGAAAAGAAATGTGGGCCCGTCAGCTACTCCATTTGTGTCTCTATTCTAAGTCGCGAGAAAATCATCCCATTTCTTTCCTCGTCTTCTTAGACCTGACCTCGTCTCCTGAATCTAAAAGTATGTAACTTGCGTTTTGCATTACCTTCGCCTGCGCCACACTATCGCTGAATGTTTTGCAATGAAAATTCTGCAGAAGCTGCTAAAATTAAGGGTAAGGAATCAGCACTCCCATACTTGTATATTAGAAGCTATGAAACTCTCAATGGTAAAAGAAGGGGAGAGTCTAAGTGACAGGCTAGCACGCTGGCGTCTGAGAGAGCAGGTGGAGCCAACTCCAACTGGACAAATTGTATTTATTTGTCGTCGTTGCCCCAGAAAGCTAGCGGCCAATTTACGAACTGGGGGGTTTAGAATTCACTGAAAGTACTTCCTGTTTATCGAGGGGACTGATTGGAATAGACAGTCAAGGGTAAGCAAGCTGGAACTTTCGCAATTGATTGCACTTCCGAAGCGACTATGATCTTTTACTTTGGTCAACCCTTTGTCATTGGATGTGCGAACGCTTATCCCAGAACGCTCGCTTGAGAGGAATATTCCTCTCGTCCTTGCGGTATTGTACTCTTTTTTGCTCACAAGCCTACCTCAAGTAAGTGTAAACTCAATGTCGGAATAATGCCTACTGCACCCACTAAGTGCTCCCTCACGTCATGCGTACCAGTATCAGACAGAATACTAACTGCTGGATTTCGGTCTAGAATGAGGAATATCTCAATACTGCAGCGTCATGCTACAATAAACACTTGCAATGTGAATAGATAGGAGAATTTCTATGAACAGGAGAAGCTGGGTATGAAGGTATGAAGGTGATGACAATCCGGGTCTGACAACATTTTGCATTAGGAGCGGCAACGCCAACGGTAAGAGGTTTGTGAGTTTCAGTAGTTTCACCGCTTGGTTATTGCCGATACATTGTTTCAGTACAGAGTCTGTCATAAGATCAGTTGGGTTTCAACGTAAATAACTGAAGGTTCTTATTATTGCTGCGAGTGTGTGTTTGAACTCCGGTATCGCTGCAAATTTCGCGAAGTTCAGCATAGTGTGCGCCGTAAGAAAAGAGAAAAAAAATTACAATTTTGTTACCGTATACAATATCATGAAGGTGGCTGGACGTCTTCCGATTGACCTATGAGGGCCGTTATTGGTTGGTTGGTTCTCAACCACGACAACGAGCAGCTTAAGAGATAAAGGGAATATTTCAATACTTCTCAATAGTATAACATCTGGTGAAGTTTCACCGCTTAGGATGAAATGGCAAGCCAGCACAAGATACGGGTACGGTCTATTCCTTCAAACAAAAGCGAAATTATCTTTATTACCAATGCGCTTAAGGCGGATAAGGTCACTATACTTAACTATGTCAGCCTGCGCAACTGTTCATTGCCGCTTCTATAAGTATTGTAAAACTGAGATGTTTCCCAATGAGTGGAAGAATGGGATGATTGTCTTGATTCTCAAGAAGTGCACCCGCTTTGAGTGCGATAATTGAGGGGGTATTTCTGTTCTTTCTGTCGATTTCTAGAAAATGTTCGATAGCGTCAATAGGGAGTGTATCTAGGATACTCATTGCATGGGAGACATTGCCGGAGAAACCAATAGTTACTATTAGAGTGAAATATGATTTCTCGTGCTGTGTGTATAAGGTGGAGACAGTCAAAGCCTCTGAGCACTCAGACCCTAGTGGTCCATTGTACTCGATTCCCCGTCTAAAAGAATATCCCGCATTCGTTAATGTATCGAAGGATTTCCAATAGTGAATCCGATACTACTCGCTGCAGTTATTGCACGTCATCACCACAAATCTGATCTCTGGTGGGTCCAAAGGTGGGGCACTCACATAAAAAATGTTCTGTGGATTCCGCTTCATCTTGGAAAATTCCTATTTTGAACATATGTTAAGCTACTGAATTATGGACGACCAGAATTCCAACTGTTGCTGCTTGCTTTTTGACAGGATAAACTTTGCGTATTTTTGTTTAGTTCTGACAGCTCAGCCAGCTATCATTATGGGAAGCTTATTCCCAGGATAGCAGCATTAGCCAACACTACTGATACTCCAATAGCTGGTTCCAGGTATGGGGGAAATCGAACCTTCTTTTGCTGAAGCATTCGAGATTCCAGTTCCCTCTACACAAGAGCAGTTCCACCGCATTGAAGCTACAAACAGAGTTCAATCGATCTCTACATTCCTGAACAATTTTCGAAGCGATCAATACTTTCAATGCAGCTTGAATATCGCTACAGATTGCGATGCGCCTGCTTTTCAACTGCTCGTCAATCATCCAGGTTGCCGCCCTTAGAACCGTATACACTTCAGCTTGAAAGACTGTTGTATATTATCCCAAAGGAAATGTCCATTTCTCTCTCTTTCTCTGGTTCCAGAACCCTATTCTGTTTGTGAGCCATCGGTGTTGAACACGACAGTATATCCTGACACACATTTTTCTGGTTCGTCCTAGTTTTCTTTTGGTTTCAAGATAACATCATGTCTTCAACCAAACAGATGTATGCGGATCAGAGCCTTGGAAGACATTGCGAAAACTCGATTCAGTTCTCCCATTAACATTTCCAATGCTTTGTGCCCCCGACGTCCATTGTTTCAGTCGAATTAGTCTGTGAGTTGCTCTCATTGCAGTGTTTTAAATAAACAAATCCAAGGGCTACAAATTGTGTAATCCATTCAGAGCCGCGCCGGATGTCATGCTCATGGCACCGGTGATACCCAGACACACATTTCTTTGCAGTGTGCAGTAGTTTACGTCGAAAACTAATTTGTTTCACTTTAACCCACCATACTACGGATGCAAGAGCGAACATCGGCCTAGTGATAGCTACATGTGTCCACATTACTACTTGAGGTCTAAGTCTCCATGTGGAGGCAAGGGTACGCCTCTCGTTTCACTTTATCTCTACATGTTTGTTCAAAGAAGCTTCTTGTCTAGAATAAATCCCATATATTTCACTTTTTCGGAGAGTTGAAGAGATGTACCCCTCATCTCCGGAAGGCAAAGACCATTTAATTTCCTTCTTTTTGTAAATAGTGCCACTTTAGGTTTATTTGGAGTTAAGTCCATGCCTGAGGCACCAACTATTAATTAAATTATTCGCGCGTTTTGTATTTTTACACATCGTTCCTGGATTTTGACCTACAACTAGCACAGCCATGTCATCCGCATAAGCTTCACCAGTATACTTGTGCCGCATAATTTCATAGAAATATGAATTCCTAATCGGATGCCGACAAGGTTACATTCTGTCCACAATGCTAGCTCACCTTGTTGTCGGTGTAGTTTTCCACGGTCTCTTATCCAGAGGAGGTGGATGGGTATATTGAACCCTGACATCTTTGTTAAAACACCTCGACTCCCCTCATGACAGCTGCTCCTTTACTGAGTCAGAAACAGAAAGGGAGGCAAACACAGTCAGACTGATAATAAACATCAACCATGCTAATCGCAGTTTTAATGATAACCAAACCTTTCCTATTTGCATTAGTGAGCGGAACAATAGGGTATTGACACAATTTTTTTATTTTGATAGAGTTATTTCTGCGGCAGTGGCACCGAACTCAATGTCAACCGAAACAGCTAGAGTAGAACTTAACACCAACATCAATTTGAGGTGCTGCTTGCCAATGTTCTCTCTGTGTAATCATATGGAAGCAGCATTTAATTACTTCTCTTATTGAAAGGCTTCATTAGCAACCGTCTCGGTTTTCATTATCTGTGTAAATCTTGAACGAAGAGCTGAGTCAGCCAGGTACTAGGAGGTGGCAGTGGATAGGTCACACTCTAAGAAAGGGCAACAACTCCACTGCTGACTATGCCATGCAATTGAATCCACTATTATAAGATAGTCGACGAGTGCATTACCTTAGCAATACGTGGTATAAATCTAAAGAGAGCTGGAGCGCATTTCACCAAACCAACAACGATGACTCGTGGGCATGGTGGATGCGCTATGTTCCATTTAGAGGATTTTGGTCACCATATATTTATCCCAAGATTAAATGCCTTATTGGGGTTTCTCTGCGGGGCTCTATTTCCCCATATAGTACCCTACAGGAACTACTAGTACCCCCCCCCCCCCCTTTCTTTGCTACGGCGACAATCATTTAAATGAGCAATCACAGGCGTAGAAAATGCTGCCCAAGTATGTCTTCGAACTCTGACGATATAAAACTTGCAAGAACGGAGCTGCTATGCATATATATGCAATATATACAATAGCCATCAGAAATGAGCCTCTTGCATTCCTCCATATTGCGGCTCCACTACTCTATTCAATGTATCCTTGCAAAAATTCCTACATGATTTACTTCGGAAGCGGTCTGAGAATAGAAATTCTAAGCGACTCTTCAGAAACTGAAATTAAATTAGCTTTATTTATCCGTTCCTTGGCTGTGAGGTAGTGCCCATAGTTCTCACAATTTTTGCATCAAAGTGTCTGATTAATATTGCTTTGAATACTTTCGTGTAATATTTATTGATAAACAGGATGATCCATAGAAAATATGAGTCCAAGGTGAATAGTGCCCTTTTATATTACCAAAATATCTACATCTTACTCTGTATTCCAGGCCCATGGGAATCACTTCCTTTCCTCTCGTCTCTCGTCAGGCCTGCTAGCCATCAAGATTTGATTCAAATTAAGTTATTTTTTTTACAAAAAAAATATATCCCATGCAGCTGTTGACATTGATATTAATTATTGATCGGATAGAAATATTTACTGACTCTCACCCCCTAAATTTCAGGAAACCAGCGAAAAAATCACCCACAAAGGCAGCTCGAGAAGAACCCCTCACACCAGATAGCGGCAACGCTACTGCAGCTGATGAGCACAAAGTCGTCAAGCGACATAACCCTGAAGCTATTGGTGTTCCATCGGTAGGCATCCCAGAGAAATTCATTACGTCAACGGCCACCCAAAAGCCTGAAAACAGAGCAAAGCCCGCAAAGGTGTCATCTGCTACCAAGAAGACAACAACAAAACGTGTGTCGAAACCACAAAATTCGTCCACAAAACAAGGAAGTACACCTTCACCGCAGGCTACTGAAAAACCCAAAGCACAGGGAATCCTATACGGGATGGCATCATTGAAGCGAATCGGAAACGTTAAAGTGATTCCAGAAGGTGTCAACTCTACAATAAAAAGTCGCTTCAGCCTCGGCCCATTAACACTTCGCGTGGAAAAATCAATTAAGCGTGGAACTGTTCGAAGCGTGAAAAGCGCCACGGCAAGGACAAACGAAATGATTGGCAGGATTACATTGCGAGTGGTAAATGGCGAGGCGAGCGTTGTATCGATAAAAGTTCAACAGCCCAAGCAGGTGAGCAAAATTTGTACTGCCCAATTAGGATGCCGGAGACTAAACATCCGAGCGAGTCCTGCTACCGAACCGGAAAGCCATGTGAGGACTGTAAGGTGCTAATGATATCATCGCAAGTCCGGTGATGTTTCCAGCTCACTTTAGGCGAGTTGGGATGGACACATTTTTTGTAACTTTGAAACTCTCCGGTGAATTTCCATTTTTACAAGTTGCGTAACTATAGGCAATTTTCATACCTCTTGACGCGGCCTTAAAGAAATCCAAAATAGCACGGAAGATCTTGTAAATTAGAGTTTCAAACTTGATGCTAGTTTCAGCACTCCCTCAATACATGAATGCTCTCTACCTCATTACATGTTCGAAACTACCTCTTAATAATTATTTCCTTTTATTTATTCCATGCCCGATAACAGGTTCAGGTCGAAAGCGAGAATAATCACGACAGGACACGAGAGTTTGTTTGGAAAAATACTCCACATATCGCCCACTTGGTGTCACAAAAATTACAGGCTGCAGTGAATTCGATGTTGCTGCCAAGTGGCTCGGAAGTGGTGCGACAGTGAAAAAGGGGGACGTCAAGAGCAAAATAAATTGCCCAGCTCGGCTAAATTTCGTCGGGGGTGACTTGGCAACAGGCCAGATTTTTCGGGAATGGTTTTTGGTCTCCTTCTATCCTCTGTCATGAAATTCTTCGACTATTTATTTAAATCTATTTTAACTTATTTAGCGTAATATTTAATAATTTATTATATTTTCTGTATTTATTCAGAGAAACTGTACCCTCTATCACAATAAAAACGTATACTCGTGCTACATATCTTGATATTCACTTGATTACCAGAAAGCCTCACCCTTCAGATATCCGGCGCTATTCGAACGGAAATTCCAAGCATTCACCATTGGAAAACAAATATGAGTTGCGAAAGTTCTCGGAACCTCGATACATATAAAAGCAACTAAAATTGATTTGGAAGGACGCCATGCAAACGAACAATTACTCTTTCGGGGAATTTCGTCCTTGGAGTTCAGTATGTCGACGTTGCTATTGTTTTCTTTTCCACCCGAGCTCAATAAAGTTAAATTTCATCCATTCAGTACGTCGTTAATTTTATGGTGGAATTAGGAGCACGTGCTCAGCAAATTAGACTGTTCAAATATCCTGGGCTGCGGAAATCGAGTCGCGATGGAGCGGTTTTTCGTGGTATTGAATTATAGGCTCAATTTCACATGCATCCTTACATACTCGGCATAGCATTTGTTTAACTACCAAGCAGGAAACTTCCCAGATGTATTGCGTATATTTCCTAGTAGATTCTGAAAAATGCATGAGGAAGGATATTCATAAGAGCTGAACCTCAACTTCCTCCTGTGAGCTACCCGTATTGATATTAGAAGTCAAATTCAATTCTAAATTTATAGCGACATGTGTTCATCCATAATACATGAAATCGTAAGCTCGATGACTCTATGGCAGCTCATTACGAAATTTCTGAAGGACTTCCGAAAAATTAAACAAAAGCATTTTACTCGAGTTATTGCCTACTCACCGCCAGCTCGAAGCACCCGAATTGGCAAGGCTTCTATTCAATCCGCCTACATTCCCACTATCCTTGCGAAGCTATGAGCATAAAGCTGCGTTATGCGAATTTAATTCACGTACATATTCGGTAATTGTTGCGTTTTGGGAGCTCCACAAGTATATTATTGGCTGACAGGATTAAAAAGACGTAATTTATAGTGCCGTCTCGAGTTTACTACCGGGCCAATTGCAGCCTAAGTAAGAATCCAACAATACGAGGCCATAAAGTACTAAATCTTAATATGTTTCTCAATTGGAATTCTTTGAAGCTCATAAGAGCACCGTCGAACAGCTTAACACAGAATTTGTATAGTTGAAAGGTTCTTTATGGCCTCATAACGTAAGGGATGAAAGCCATAAAAGATGAGTTTCGCTTATGTTTGGAACTATTAGAGTCAGCTTTTTGTAGCTATAAAAAAAGTTGAATTGTAAGTCCACCGGGCTTATTATCGTATATTACTCGGGAAGGAAGTAGGCTCTGCTGGGTTATAATGGCGAGAAATTGAATTTATCTGTCTTAAGATATTTATATTTTATATTAATGCGTTTGCGTAATCGAGAAGTTGAATGCTGCAAGGGGATTTGTTTCGAAAGGAAAATACAAGTCGGGAAACCGGAAGCTGGGCGTTTCAGGTATGAAAGGTTTTGTTTGCTTCTTGTATGAGTATATTTGAGTGTAGAGCTGTCGCATTTGTACGTAGCCCGTTAAGAAATTATCATTTAGCATGTCAGACTTAGTACTTCGGATTGTAAATTTACACAGTGAAGTCAAATTTGAGCGACTGTAACTTTGTTACTAATAGTATGATTTTAATCAAACTTGGAGATAACATGCTTCATACTATATTTTATACTACTACCGACTTTTATAAGTCTGGGATAAACCTAAAGAGGGTTTTACTCAATTTTCCCAAAAATGTGTTAATATACTATTATTAACTTAATTTGTATAGATATCGATATGGAGAGTATTTTGAGGCCTGGGAACCATATAGAGGCAGCTTCATGATTTTTTTCAGATTTTTCGGTTGGGTAGTTTCTGAGAATGGGTCCGTTAAAGAAATCATCACTTTCCACCCCTCCCACTCCCCGACTTTCTAACAAATCCCAAAACTAAGATGAGCTTCGAAGAGTTCTAATCGAGACCTTTCATTTGATACCCTACATGACTATATTCTGTGAAAAAAAATTTTACACCCCCGTTTTACACGTACGGGGACCTCCCCTAAATCTCAACGTAGAATGATATCACTTACTGCGTGTCTGGGGATCCACAGGTCCCACTTCCACACCAAATTTCGTGCCAATCGGTATAGCCGTTTCTGAGAAAAGTTCCTGTGACAGACAGACGGACAGACAGACAGAGATTGAACCGATTTTAATAAGGTTTTGTTTTGCAAACATTTTTAGAAAGCGCATACGCTCCCCGACAACGGTATCAAGGCCCTCAGAACGCTCGCCTTGAGAAAAAGTTCCAGTCCAGAGCATTTTTGAAAGATGAAGTGAGATGAGACTCTGGAGTGCGATATTTTCTCTCTGGCGAACTCCGAAAAGCTTCCAGAAAAATTACTTTTGAACTTAGGGTGACCAAAAACGCACCCTAGTTATTATAAAGCTGATTTCGGGTAAGATGTTTACTGTCGGTTACCGGAATTCTGCTCCATTAGCTCTTAATAGGTAACACATAGCCTGGCATAAAGTCAGCTGGCCAGAAACCTGCGAGCAATAACATTGACCACTTTGCGAACACCGATAGATTTAGGAGTTGTTTTTCGAATTTATGTTACGAGGGAGGTGCTATCATGGGCCGTGAACAGCATCATCACCACCATCACCACCATCACCACATCATGCTCGCTTTCCTCCTGTCTGCATAGCTGGAGAGTTTCAATCATTCGGGATGGACTGTTTATATAATCCAGGTGTCGTTCAACGGTGAGATAACTATGTTGTTGATCGGGCAGCAGTTGCTAATCTCCCTGAGAATATTGTCAGTGAGCTTTGGTCGAGTGCTATTCGGACCCCTGGGTACAACCTGAATGAGTGTAATAACACTGATTTATTTAGTTAATGATAATACACAGAAAGTAAATTCCTAGTATCTCTCCTCAGAGGAAGGGGCAACTAAATTGCTTCATTTATGCTTAAAACTAAGGAAAGAAACCAACCAAAACAAAGGACCTAATCTGCATGGCAGCATAAGGGGGTTCAGTGAGCTCCGCGAAAGATTGGGAGAGGTTGCGGAAATAGCGAGTGATGGACTGGAACGGTTCCAAGTTACCGTGAGGAAGGGGGGGTGGTCAAACGGTAGTATAGGTCCCAGGGCGAAACGTGGATTGGTACCCACGATGGAGCATAAAACCTGGGAAATGCCTGCTGAACCAACACCAACAGCTCTACTACCAAACCCTATCTCCACCTCCACCTGGTGACCGCTGGGAGCTCTTTCTTAACGAAAAGCTGCAGACGGAGAAGGACGAAGGCGAATCTCCCGCGCCTAAGAACGGGACAAATTATACCAACTGCTCCTCCAGGTTGGAGGTTGGGTAGAGCTGACAACCCTACACGGAAAACAACTTGTTACGAAGCCACAACAGGAGCCTCGGACAGGACGGACTTTAAAACGACGGACCCGGCAACGACAACGGATCAACGATTTGCGCATTTTCTCATGGAACGTGCGCTCCTTGTACAGAGATGAAGCTGATAAACAGCTAGCCGATACCCTGTCCCAATATAGAGCTGATGTAACAGCGTTACAGGAGATGCGTTGGACAGGGAGCGGTTTCCTGGAGAAGAGTCACTACACCATATATTATATGGCCATCCAGTAAACCATGTGCTCGGAGTAGGTTTCTTAGTCTGCCAAAAAATGAAACCTACCGTTATCGGCTTTGAAAACTTAAGCGAACGGCAATGCACTCTGCGCTTGCGAGGCAAGTTTGGAAATATAAGCCTCATTAACGTTCACGCCCTACAGAGGAGACTGCAAAATCGGAGAAGGATACCTTCTACGAGGCAGTAGAACGAACCCTCGAAGCCCGTCCCAGATATGACATCAAAATTATACTTGGGGATTTTAACAGCCAATGCCTATGGCTCCCATAGCTTACACGAAAATACAAATGGTAACGGACTGCGGATTATTCAATTAGCAGGGTCACACGAAATAATTGTTGGAAGTACCTGATTTGCGCGGAAAGTGGTCCACAAACATACGTGGGCCTCTCCAGACGGGATCACTTTCAACCAAATTGACCACGTGTTGATCGAATGCCACCACCTCTCAGCCTTGATGAATGTCAGAACATACAGGGGGCCAATATAGACTCGGATCACAATCTCGTTAGCATGGTGCTCCGAGCTCGAATAACAATACCACCTAGAATCCCCTCTGACAATCAGGTGAGAGTTAACACTGAAGCCATCCACAACACAACCCCCCGCGACACCTATTAGAGGGAAATGGATGCCACAATAACCGCAGTCAACAGAGGACCTGGAGATGAGGCATGAACAAATGCTCTTCACAACCACCTGAAGAATGTTATTATGTAAACGGCCACAAACATACTTGGCCCCAGCCGCAAGAGGAGTCGGAACGGCTGGTTTGATGATGAATGTAAGGTCGCAACGGAACGGAAGAATGCCGCATACCGAGTAATGTTGCATTCTCGGCTAAAAAATCATAAGTCGGCAGGAGCCGATGGAATTACAGCCGAATTGGTTAAATATGGAGGCGACCAGTTACACCAAGTGATTCATCAACTTGTGCTCAAGGTATGGGACAGCGAATCAATAGCTGACGATTGGCAACAAGGCATTATCTGTCTCATACATAAAAAGGGAGATATCTCACACTTCAGCAATTATAGAGGTATCACGTTGCTGAATACCATCTATAAGATATTCTCCTCTATCTTGCTAAGCCGGATAGCCCCATACGCCTAGAACATCATTGGCCCATACCAAAGAGGCTTCACTCCAGGCAAATCAGCAACAGATCAGACATTCCCTCTGCGGCAAGTGATGGAAAAACTGTTGGAATATGGACAACCGTTTCACCATCTATTCATCGACTTTAAAGCCGCCTATGATAGCATAGCCAAGGTAAAAGTGTAGGCGGCCATGAGAGAGTTCGCTGTTCCGACGAAATTAATAAAACTGACTAGGCTGACCCTGACCAATGTGACAGGCCAGATAAAAGCAGCAGGATCACTCTCAAGAACATTCGACATCAACGCCGGTCTACGACAAGGAGATGCCCTATCATGCGTCGTCTTCAACCTGGCCCTCGAGAAAGTGATCCGTGATGCTGAGGTAAACGCAAGAGGTACGATCCTCTTTAAGTCCATCCAACTACTAGCCTGTGCTGACGATATCGACATCATGGGAAGAACCACCCGAGACGTACAAACTGCCTTCATCCAGATCGAGCAGGCGGCGAATGGCACGAGATCTTGGGCTGCACATCAATGAAGGCAAGATAAAATATGTGGTGGCAACGTCAGCACCGAAAACCAACCAACAACATCAAACCGCACTGGTCAAACGGGAAGAATAAAGATAGGAGAATACAACTTTGATACCGTTGACAATTTCTCCTATCTAGGGTCGAAAATCACAACCGATAACAGCTACGATGATGAAATCCGTGCACGGTTGTTATCAGCCAACCGAGCCTATTTCAGCTTACAAAAACTGTTCCGCTCGAAACGTCTCACCATACCACCATAAGCTCTTACTGTACAAGACAATGATCTTGCCAGTCCTCATGTATTCCTCGGAAACTTGGGCTCTTAGGAAGAAAAATTGCGAAGTCTTGGCCGCGTTCGAGAGAAGAATCCTCCGAAGAATTTTTGGCTCCATACATGAGGATGGACCACTCCGTAGCCTACACAATGACGAAATCTATATGCGATACCATGACCGTCCGGTTGTAGATAAAATCCGGCTCAACAGGTTACGGTGGGCGAGTCACTTAATCGGTATGGATGAGGATGATCCCACCCGGACAGTCTATAAGGGCAATATCTATGTTAGAAAAAGAAAACGAGGCAGACCCTGCCTAAGATGGAGCGATGGCGTAGGCCAGGACGCCAGACAGCTTTTAGGGATATCGAATTGGTGGACCTCGGCGCAAAACCCGTATGTCTGGAATTCCTTATTAAGGCAGGCCTAGACCGGATACTGGTTGTTGCGCCGTTGATGATGGTGATGAAGGGGGGTTTTGACGCTTAGCGATTATGTTTTATGCTCTTTTTTAATCATCGAATTTATAGTCGAGTACATGGCCTTAAAGTGAGCAAGGTTGGTGTCTTTCTTTCTAGCCGAAAACATCCTCGGCTGTATATTTAAAGCGGATGTTATGAAGGATCCCCATTGTGAACTAGGTTGCTTAAAAACAAAGACAAGTTGGAGAAGAAGAGACATAATAGGAGAGTAAATCGGATAGGATATTATAAAAGGTGACAAGACTTGATTACACGTTGAATTAGATAATTATATATCTCAGTTGATTACACTGAGGCTGAGTTGAGACCATTAAAGCTAGCTTTGTGGAAGTTGAACTTAACTGAATTCCACGCAATTTTTGGGTTTGAACGGGAGACCTTCGCTTCAAATTCAAGTAATGAAGGTGAAAAATCAATTTAAGGCCCCCAGCTTGGTTTTTAAACCCCTAACAACCCTAACATTCTGGTCAAATAGGCAGACAGTCAACACATAACCAGTTTGCATTGATTGCACTGAGGCAGACGGACTGGCCTGAAATTTACTCTCGAGTTGTTGCACTTTTGCAGCTTAATTAACACACCCTCAGCCCAGAAAGAGGCATTTCTGATTGAGTCATATTCGTGCGGATAAGTGATTTTGAAAAAAGCTATCGCTCGGTCGGGGTTGCAGTTTCTTGTCAGTTTGACAAAAGGTAAAAGTAAACGTCAACAAATTTTGTCTTTTATGTACCCCAGTAACTTGTCCGTGAACGTGGGGAACGCTAGCCTGGAAAGAAATAGAGAGAGCGTTGAAATCACACATTTGGAACTTTGGTCCGACCTCTCTTCGTCACATTTCGATGCTAAATCACGAATCCGTCCTTGTTTCTTCCTCCAACACCGCTTTCTTCGTATTTTTTATAAACGCATAGTGAAACATTAAAACATTGCTCGAGACATTCAATTTGTACACGCAATCCTTTCGAAACTTTCTAACATTTGCCTAAAGTCTGATTTTGTTGCAAAATTCATTAATACTGATGTTATAGCTTCGTAGTAATTTGATAAGCGACACACAGTTGCCACAGAAATATCCTCTCCTCAAATTCACCAACTCCGAAATTATCTCACAAAGCTGACGTATTCAATCAAAATCTTTAAGGGCCGCCAATCCCACTGTTCTTCTCCCCGCGTTGACTTTTCAACTTTTCGAATAGTTTTCGTATTTTGCTTCAAAAAGGAATCGTTGCGAATTTACGTCGTTCGCTGCCGCACAAACAAGGCCTTCTCCTTCACAACTTGTCTCCAACTATCCCTCAAATGCACGCATCAAGGAAACAAGTCTCGACCGAAGTAATTTTCTTAAAGTGGGAGAATTTGACTTTGAATTTTTATCACCGATTTACGTAGGGCAAATAAAAGATTAATACTCACCGATGAGATGAACGACGTGTCGTGCATTCAAATGAATTCGAAACGTCCACTGTCTCCGAAGACACTTTTAACTTGATCCACTAGTCCAACCGTAGTTTCCCCGCCATCGACCAGCTGTTCTTCCCGAGAACCGCTCTGCATGCCGCTACTTGCCTTGAACTCTCTTGAGTTGATGTTGCAGCCACAGTAGATCTACTATAGGCAGTACCCTTACTAAAATGACCCCACTTGCAAATGTGCTTGCAGAAGCTTATCTGTACACATCAGAGACGCTAAACAAGAAAAAGGCATAATCTTCGTCAAATCGTATTGGTAAGAGAGAGATCGGTGAGCTTTTGCTATTCTGGTACTACGGCGTGCTCACCCATATAGCAAAAAGTTGTTTCACGTATTCCCTTATACATAAGCAAAAACTTGTCAATCTCACCAATACATTGGCAAGTCCGGGCGGTATGTCGAACACAGCTGATCGGATTTTCGTTACATCTCGCTCATGCTCAAGGGCAAAACAATTTGAAATCGTGTGTACTCGCACTGATTTCCCCCCTTGAGGGGCAAGGGGGAGTGTGGTAACTGTCTAGTATCTAACTGTGGTTGCAGCAACATGCGCGTGCGCCTACGGATCCGGCAAATCATTCCTCTCTGTCAAGCTTAATTCGCCCGAATGCATTCAACAATGTGCAACCTGCAGCGAAATTTAGGGTGGTTGCACATTATAAATGCATTATTTGAGCAAATTAATTCAGAAAGAAACGAATGAGATTCCGCTCCCGTCGCGAAGCCGCGGTCACAACAAGATGTTGCCACGTGCTCGCATTTGGCCCTCTTTAATGCACTGCATCACATACACGGCCCTAACACCAGACCTTATGCGCGGAACTTTTTTCCGAGATTACTCTCACGGTGGAAGTTGTGCAATGGTTTTTCTTCATCATAAAATTTTGAAGTGTGCGCTGGGAGTTGAATTTCTTATATACCCATCGATACCATCGAAAAGTTTCCTTCAATGTGGATTAATTGCTTTACTCTTTGCCTTTGGAAGACATTCTTGAATTCGCCAATATATGCGAATGTCGCGCTAGGAAGGCTGTTGAATGAGGGTGTAAGAGGCGGTCAAATGGTTCACTTCCGTTCTGTCATCGAGTAGGTTGAGAAACTCCCAGTTTACCCCAGTAGTTATGTATTCTGTCTGGATATGTGCATCTTATCACGAAAGCACCGCATACTTTTCCGATAAATTGGGTAAGATTAACCATCTATTTACCTAGCAATTCCCTTTATTATATTCCTGGGAAATTTAATTATTTTTAATTTGCTCGATCTGATCGATGAGCGCTATCAATGTCAATGGTTTACCGAACGAAACAGAAGTATGAACTGTGCCGTGAGAAAAGCCAACACAATCTCAATTACACATTGTCGCAATCGATTAACGTCAAAAACTCATGTATAAACGAAAATAGCCGCACTAAAAATAACATCATTTCTAATTCAACATTTTATTTTCAGATAAAACCTTCTGTTTTTGTCGAATTTAATCACAATTCATTTTCGTCTCCTTTTTTCTCGGAAATTGTTTAACAACAGGATAACAAACATCCGCTATTGAAGCATTTCCTTACATTAAATAGGTAAAATGCCTTAAGGAGAAATTCGTCTGGAAATACTTGAACTAAACCCAACCTTCGGGGGAATTTAATGAATTACGTCAAAACTTGTTATCTGCGATCGATTCCAGTCTCAGGCAAATGCCCTTCGTGTTTGCAGGCGGGCCGTCTATTATACAAATCAATCGACCCTGCCTAGACAATGGTCCTAATTGTCTTGCTAACGTTGGAGTTCATCGAATTGGATTGCTAAATATTTAATGTCAATTACATGATTGCAGTAATACTCAGTAATGTGGATTCATCGGATATGCAGAAAACCAATCCTTTTAATAATGTATGGTTTGAGATAACTGTATCAAAATGATATGTAGATGTTGCTACGTGGAAATTCAATTACGGAGATATTCGTCAAGACAGCTCACGCGGATACGGAATTAATTTTTGATTTGTCTTTCTTGGTTAAGTGATTTAGATACGTGAATTCCAATTGCTGATATCATAGGCGGCGCAACAATCGGTATTTGATCTTGGCCTGCCTTAGTAAAGGACTCTAGACATCCCGATTTCGGTCCACCAATTCGATATCCCTCAAAGCTACGTCTGAGTCAGGGTCTTCTCAGTCTCCTTTTACTAACATACATATTGCCTTTTCGGACTGGATCATCCTCGCCCGTACGGATTAAGCGACCCGCCCACCGTAACCGATTGAGTTCGATTTCATCTACAAACACGTGGTGGTGGTATCCATCATAAATTTCGTTATTATATAGGCTACGAAATCGTTCACCCTCCTGTACGGGTCCAAATTCTTCAGAGGATTCTTCTCTCGAACCCGGCTAGGAGTTCACAACAACAAGTTTAGAATCCAAGTTTCCGAGGAATAGATGTGGACTCGTAAGATGCTAGAAATGGTCAACGGTCTCAAAGTTATAGCCCTACCTTTCTTGTTATCATTTGATCAGTGGTATTTGATGCTGTTTCTTCTTTGTGTGTTGGTGCAAACGCTACTAGCATGTACTTCTTCTTGGCTTCATTAATGTGCAACCCAAGATCTCGTGCCTCCAGCTTGATCTGGATGAAGGCGCCCTGTTCATACCGGGTTGTTCTCCCCGTAATGTCAATATGGTCAGCGTAAGTTAGCAATTGGATGGACTTGAAGAGGATATTGCCGCTCGTATTTACATCAGCATCGCGGATTACTTTCAGGTCTTGGTTGAATAAGATTCATGATAGGGCAGATAGACCGGACAGACGGCTGCTGATGATCTTGAGAGTATTACTGTTGCTTTTATGTACCCTCACACATTGGTCAATAATTGTAATTCCATCGGCTCCTGACGACTTATGATTCATAAGCCAATGAATTACAAAGAATGTTTCTTCCTTGGTTGACGAGACCTGCAACTGGCCGATGTTCTGGTTGTTAAGCAATTTACCTAAGAACTAAACATATCGCTCCAATATGTACATACGGTCCACATTTACCTCCTTCTCTCGACAGGATGAGCATCGAAGTGTATATGGTTTCATCCTGCTAACTAATTTGGTGAAAAATTGGCACCTAATGCGATTGCTCCCTTGACTTTTTGAGTTCACAGATCTGTCGATTTTGCCAGTCACAGATTGCAATGCCCGCACCATATTAAATGCGTGGTCTAGCAGGGAGTGTAAGAGTTTGCAACCATTCTCACTGGATTCACGATGTTGGTCCAAGGTGTCTTGCAAGGTTTATAAAGAGAGCCTCTTCAAAAAAGCCCCTACAAGTTCTTCCGTCATACTAGTGAAGGCAGCATTATTTAACGACAGGCACGGATATGTGTGGACTGGAGAAGCTTACTTATTCTGTGACGCCATCTATGTACGCATCAAGAACGCTCACTCATTTCTCAACAGACCCGGGGACAATCTTCCTGCGTAGATATTTTTTAGTAATAATAATAATCGTTAGCGCATATTGGATTCATATTGGATCAAGGTCTTGAAGTGTATTAGAGCACTGCATTCAAGACCGTAACGGTACATTACAGGATTACAGAACCCTATTGGAGGCAATGTGGTCAGCATTGCGCTCGCCCGAGATTATTACCCTGATTTGACTCAGGTACTCATTCATAGCTGAGTCGACTGCTTTCTGACCTCAAATCACTATACAAATCCCATTGCCACCAGTGAGATTTGAACCGCGACCTTCCGCCTTGCGCTCTAGCCACTCAGCTATCCGGACACTAGATATTTTTTATTTACCTATTTCTCTGCTCTTAACCTTTTTTTTAAAGTAATGATAGTGTTAAGGGAAGTTGCAACGCATCCTATCCTTTAGTAGCTATAGTATACAGGTTAATTTTAGTATGCTCATCATCCTATAATTGGCAGGAGTTTTAAGATGTTCCCCACGTTTTGGTGTTCCAGCCAAGCATCTAGTGTTGTTTTAGAATATGTCTGCAGGATTCATTACTTTCCTCACAAAATCTGCAGACAGTATATGCAGATATCCCTAGTTTCCTCAAGTCACCAGCGGCTACTATAGCCCACCCATACGCACTCTGGACTGTTTCATTCCAGGTAACTTCGCCCAATATAATTGGTTGCAAAAAAAAAAACATATTCAGTACATTAAGCATTCCCATCCGAGTTTCGAGATGATCTCATTCAATCTATAGTTCCTTTATAGGTTAAAGGAGGCACATCTATCTACGCCGTATATTTTCGCCTGAAATATATTATTGTGCTTAACCATTAGTTCAAAATACTTTTTTTGGACCGATGACCCCTGTGCCTGTTCGCTCTCTTGTGAAAGACCTGTCAGTGTACTAGGTAGTTATTTGCTGGTTAAGGCCCTAGATCACGGCCACATTTCCCTGATATGGCCTCTTATTTCATCGTGTTTCAAATTTCTTAGTGAAATGAAATTTCGTTTTCATGGTGCATATTAATAAATCGGGATACCACCTCGAAAAAATATTAATCTTTTTTCGAATTATACAGCTCTCCGCTTCTATGGTCCCCTAGACATTCTGAGGGTATCCCTCCTTGCCTGCATCTCTTTGTAAATAAGAAGAGATGTTAACTCCAGGAAAGGATGCAGTTGGGCATGCCCGAGTTGACCCAATTATACACACAGTCCTTGGAGTTTGTGTAATACCCTGGCTTTTGTGTCGAGTCAAGTCAGATAATGGCCAAACAGGTTGTCACTGGCCTTACTATTCCGGTATACACTTGACCAAAATAATTAGGCACCCTATAACTTACCTCATATTTCAGGTGTGATAATTCAATAATTTAATAACTGTATTTACGTAAGTAAAAGAAATGTTAAAATTGTGTTGGATAATTTCATTCCTTTCTTGCATCAACGTGGCTGTTGATATAACGCTGTGTTCCTCGATTTTCCGTTCCAAAACACCCCACAAAAGTTCAATTGGGTTTCAGTCCTGAGACTGGACACACCGATCCAACAGGTTAATATTGTTATCAGCAAACTAGCTCATCGTAGTCCCTGATTTGTGGGAAGGAGTACTGGCCTGTCGGAATATAACTCCATCTAAATTGCTGTCACCAAAAATGCATGATAGTGAAGGTGCAGGAGCAGTTTATAGTATGTTGATGACTTCTCACTGTTGATGTGACCTTCGCAGATGACCAGCAACATCATCCACAGCCACACAGCCCTAAATCATTGCGCTACCTCCGCCGTGTTTTATGGTTCTCAATACGCAATTTGGATGATATTCTTCGCCTTTGCGTCGCATCTCGAACATCACACTTGGTGTTCCAAATACATCACGAACGAATTTGCATATGGTCGCAAATATATTTCGATGAACCTGTGAACGACGTTTACGGTTGAATTATCATCATCGTCTTCTTGTGGATGAAAGGGCCAGTGACAGTCACATGCGTATATGGACTGTTCCTACAAATAGAAATGAAACTATTTCGGCCATAAACGCACTCGAAGGGAGTAAAGTCGCTTCGCTTGACGTTATCCCCGCACAATCACTTATCGTTCCACCTGCAGTTACTGCAGATCTGCTACTATCACTCGTCCGGAAACTTTGGTAATTCGAAACCTTTCCCACCGAGTGGAAGAAGTGGATGATCGTTAAAATTCCAAAGAAGGGGACCTTTTTGAGTATGACAATTAGAAGGGTATCTGCACGCTCTCTGCCGTTGCAAAGAGAAAAGCTACCATAATCTTGGAACGCATCGAAGAACACTCCGGAAGCTTGATGGACAGACAGCAGGCTGGCTTTCGCTCTGGATCCTCCTATATTGACCGCATCAACACCCTAAGGGCCATCTTGGAATACTGCACAGAGCTTAGATCTTCGCTCCAATAGCTGTTCATTTCGACAAAGCTTTCGACAGCTTCAATAGGCAATATATGTGACACACTCTACGCAGGTTTTTCCAAAACTAACAGATATTATCAGAGCGACATATGATTTCGTCAGGGTTGCATCACATCGCCGATATTATTTCTTTTTGTTGTAACGTTTGTTGTAACGTTCTTCATACTATCTCCACTACGCTGACGAGTTCTCTTTGCTCTCTCATGGGGTCTAGATTTGGAAAGAGAGCCGAGTGCAGTTAGGCTGAAATTAAGTACGAACAAGACCAAGATGCGTAATTTCCACGAACGGTGGCACTCAAGTGCATTTCGTTCGATTCATTATGAGTTCTAGATCTGCTTTCGCTGCCTTGTCTAAAATCAGGAAATGTAGTCACCTCAGCACACTGTTTAAAAGAAGGAACTTGGTCGGCGCACAGGCCTGTCAAAAGTTCTGCAGTGCTTAACAAACCCGGCTTGGTTCAGGTCTATTTGGACGATGTCACAAATGCGTTAAAAAATCTTCGTGGTATGGTACAGCAATCGGATCGGACGGTAATTTGACTACTCTGCTGACATATCTTTCTTTTCCATATTGGAACTGTGGTGCTTTCTGGCTAGTTAGATGGTGTTTTACCTTCCTCAATAACCCGATTGAAGAATTCACTGAGCCGCAGTGCATTAAGGTAAGCCTGTAGAAAGCAGTGCAAATCTGGAGTAGGTTCCGCTAAGCCGAATTGTTACCGGACAGGGCAGAGGTTGTAAGGATGCATATATAGTCCGGAGCTCAAATCGAGCACCTTCAGCGGTTTATTATTTAAATTTTGCGATACTAATCCTGTCACTGAAATTACGACGTTGTTGTTGTTTTCAACAGTTTTTCGGTCCAATGGTACGGCTGCAGCGATTTTGAAACACGCTTACGCTCGTTCTTTCTTGGGAAGCGGAACTAGCTCGAGTTTATTCTAATTAACACTGTGCTCGGAGGCTATAGTGTGATCCAACAATAGTTTGACCCTATCATTTTCCCAGATTCTCCGAAGAGTATACTTATAGCGAGGATGGTAAGTTGAAGCTAAGTTATACTCCAACGCAAGGTTTTGATCGGGAATCTTGCGGACGGATTTCTGACAACTGGTGTACTCGGATACCTTTCCCCGTTCCCATTCTTTTCTTTCCAAATTCAAAGGATACAATTTGTTATCTGTCATGATGGTAGCCTGATGTAATTGCCTAGATGATTTTTTTCTCACTTTCGCACTTGATTGTAGTGCAATGTAGTGCAATTAAGTTCCCTCTTCCTCCCTGATGACGTGGAAGAGTGATCCTTAATTTGTCGACAGCTCTATTGTGCATGGTGTTGTTTGCAAGAACTCCCCTTACCCGTCTATTGACAGATTCTGAACGGAACTCCAAATCGCCCTCTTTAGTACCAGCGTCGACCAGATTGATATCCCTAAAAGCTGCCTGGCATCGTGGCCTACCCCACCGCTCCATCTCAGGCAGAGTCCGCCATATTATCTTCTTTTACCATAGATATTACCCTTCTAGACTTTCCGGGCTGGGTTATCATGCGCTGTCCGAGTTGATACCCTCAATTAGGGTCTCATTGTGACTGTATCCTTCATTTTTGGTATATTTTCCCCGAACAATTGTTTTTATGAGACATTTCTCCAAATCCAACTGCATGCTGATATTCCTGCTGATCTGGATGATGATGTCCAGCAGAAAGCGAAGTTAATTTTCGCCTTTGACATACAATTTGATGTCGTCGATATACATTTAATGACTTAGTGCACATTTCGACAATATGTTATATTTAAGCTGAAGCCCGTATTTGCGTTCATGCAAAAGATGGGATCACAGATTCAGAGCCAAACAAAGCCAAAGCGGGTGCAGACGCCCAGGAAAACTCCTCGTCTCATTGGTATCTCTCCTGATGTTTGTGACGATACTGGTAGCTTTGTGCTCCAATTCTTCACCACTGTTCTCAAGGAAAAAACGGCATGCTTGTTGATTTTGTACAAGCGTAACACTTGTAGTAACTATGGAAGTTTCTGTAGCCTTTTGTATATCCTTTTGCTCCTCAGCTATCAATTTCTGAACATCAAGATATTTTGAAATGTTCGCGCGGAGAACTGAAGTGAAAACGTTGCAGATGGTAGGAAAACAAGTAATTGGTAATCATCTGGTATTTTAACCCAATATTCCGTGAGTCTGTTTCAAACGCTTTAGCCACAAGTTGTAAATCTTATGGTGTCTTCCAATTACTTGCCTGTTCAAGGGCTTTTTGAATGTCAATTTCAGTAATATCAGGTAAGATTATTTCGCCTTCCTTCTAAATTGCAACGGCTGGATGGGCTTCAAATACTTCTCCAGAACTCTGATGCTTGAACCTGAATTGCTGAGATTTTTACAAAATCCTTTTTAGTTTTGGATGAACAAGGTATTGTTTGTCCTTCGCTGAAAGCTCTTTTTATACTTACCGATGCGATTAGAGCGTACCGCAAACTTGTGCCTCAGCATCTCGAAGATTTCTTCGATTGGCATATCATTAGAGAGATGGTAGTCTCCAATAATGTCCCGAACACATCTGTGCACCCCTGGTGATGGATTTCTATGATTTGCTTCTGTGACACGGTTAATCCTTTTTCTAAACTTTTAGGCTCTTTCGTTGATTGAAGCGCCCAGAAGGGTGCGCTTTGCCTTTAGCAAAAGCGTCCAAAATGGAACTGTAGAAACTACTGGACCGAATTTCTTTCTACAGGCGAACGTGGACATCAGCGGAAGATGCGCGAAAATTAGAAGAAGTCGCAATTCTCTCCGAGAACCCTATAAGTGTCAAACGGATCGAAGATAGTCCACGGAAGCGGAAATACCAAAACGCGCCCAATGGAGACAGAAGAAAAAACGACAAAAAAGGACAAAAGAAAAGAACTCGCTACGCCGCCTGAGGCCTGCCTGTTCAAAGACAAAGAGGCTACAAATCGAAAATTAGTAACGGAAAAGACGATGAAATGAAGAGGGAATACACAGCCGATTCTGCCGGCGGAAGGCAGGACATTTTCGAAAGTCCTCAGTGACAGCCTCTGCAAGATAAAACCTGAAGATAATGGAGCAGAAGTGTCTTCCGTACCGAAAACGAAGGGTGGCGGAGTCCTCGTCGAACTAGAACCGAAAACCACTAGCAACAGCATGTTCTGCGTGGCGGTCAAAGGGCTATTGGGAGACAAGACTCTCGTTTCTAGTCGAAAAATTAAGTGCTCTTTAGACAAACGAGATCTTTACTGCCCCACAGAAAAAGTTGAAGTAAAGGAGGCCTGAGAGCGTGAATATCAAGAGGTAACCAGTACCCGGATAGGTATCAGTTCTGTGAATGCTCGAGGCCAAAACATGGTATGGTAAAAGTCCCAGCACAATATGTGAGGAAACTCCTTCATAATGGGAAAATCAAAATTGGATGGGCTGTATCCAGGGTATGAATTTGGATAATCACCATGAGTCTGGTGAACTCATTGCTTGCTTGTGGTTCGTTGCGGAGGCAAAAATATATTGAGGGCTAATCAACAAGTAATACCAGAACAGGGACCCGCCTTCATGGTATCTCGACTTATTGGATATCGCTGCTATCTGGGTTCGGGATGGCGTTCGACGACGTGTTCTTGCCCAAAGCTTGTCTGGATTCGATGTTCAGATAACGTTGTTTAGCATTTACCTAACACTGAATGAGAGACTTGATGCCGTTTTGGACCGGGAAGGGCGAATCCTTGTACGCAATGACTTTAATGTTAGGGCCCTTGAATGGGGCATGCCTCAGCCAGACTCTAGAGGAAAACGGATCCTGAGAATCGGGGCGAGAGCCGTGCTTGTAGTTTTAAACACTGGATCCACGCAAACGGTCCGGCACCCAGGCTGGCAAGGAAGCATCCTTGATATAACTTTCATGTTTGGCACCTTCGGTGGACAGCTGACGAGCCCTAGAAGACTACTCGGCAAGTGATTATCAGTACATCGCATTCGAAGTGGTTGACGCTACTTGCCAGCGTGCACCAACCAGAGCGCCGGGTTGTGGAACGTCGCGACGGTGACATTTCAAGTTCATCGAAGCTCATGGAAATGGCAGAGACGCACTGGAGGGCGATTTGGGAGGTGGTGGTATTATAGTTGACACTGTCGTAAACTCAGGGGTGAATCTGATAACGACAGCATGTGAGATTTCCATGCCTCAGAAGGCTCTAGCCGTGGAAAGCCTTCTATTTACTGGTGCAGAAATTGCCGACCTGCGCAAGGAGTGTGCCCGCAACGAGGCATGCGCCATAAAACCAGAGTATAAATCAGAAAAAACGAGACCTAGTCAAGGAGGTAAATGAGGACCCCTCTGGACGTGGTCATAAACTAATCACCCGGAAAATCGGGGCCCCGTGGAAACCCTGCATACTAAATATCAACCAGATTGACCGCATTGTACGGGCATTAATCTTCAGACATCCCATACGGATTGATGTCAACTGTGCGGAAAACGTCGAGAACTGCCCCCTTTTCCCAACTAAAAAGCTCGTGGTAGCAGTTCTCACCATCAAAAACAAGGACAAGGTCCTGATAGTATCTCGGCGGAAGTCTACAAACTGGTGTTCCGTTAACGGCCAGACTTGCTGCTCAGGATGTTCAACGCTTACCTGAAGAGGGCCAATTGTGTGGCTAAGTGTCAAGTGATTTCCGCTGCCGGGGATTTATCCCTAAGGCAGTTCGGGTTCAGAGCAGGAAGATCCATGGTGGATGCTGCTATGGAGGTCGTGGATGTCAGGAGCGTGTTTAATTCCGTAAGATAGACGGATATGCTAAGCACACCAGAAAACTCATTCCACATGCCAAGACAACTCTTGGGGATATCGACGGCTTATCTGAAAGACCTCTCCTTGTCCTATGGGACGCTAGAGGGCCACAGCACGATGGAAATCACATCGTGAGTAGCGCAAGGATCCATCCGTACCTCCGGAAAGCTTTTTACGATAGTCCGCTAAAACTCGACATGCCAGGAGAGTCGCAAATGGTTGGTTATACAGATCGCGTTGTGGTACATGCCGGACCCATTGTTGAAAAGAAAAAAGAGACAAAGCTGACTTGGATGGGACTGCTCATGATTTCGGCCTTGCGTTGGAAAAAACCGAAACAAAAAGAGGATCCCAATCATGGATTCCCATATCGTCGAGTTGACGGTAGAATCACAACCAGCAATCAAATACCTTGGTTTAATGCTCGACTCGAAGGTGAACTTCTTGTAACAAATCAGAGCAGCAGCGGACAGGACTGTAGTTGGAACCTCGGCCTGGAGTCGGTTAATGCCGAATGTTGGGAGCCCTATATCTGCCAGGAGACGTCTCCTTATGTAACGGAGGTACGAGCTGATGCCCTTGAGAAGAAGGTGCATTGTAAGGAGCTTGCTCAAGTGTAAACACGGGTAGCTTTGCGAGCGTCTGCTTATCGCACTGTCTCTGAACCGACCATGATGGTGATCGCGGGAGTATCTGCAGCTGCAAGGGCCAGACTTAAGAGAAGTGGTTGCAGGCGAAGAAGAACAATCCACACTTACAGAATGGCAACTTTCTTGGCAAAATGAGTAAAGAGGCAGATAGGCTGCGCGGCCCATCGGCCGTTTAGATCCGTGGCTGAGCCGAAGGCACGGTGGAATTTATTATTTCCTTACCCAGTTTCTAAGTGGGCATGGAGGTTTTCAGTCTTACCTGCGCAAGATTGGGGAGGCACGATATTCTGATTGCATGTTCTGCAAAGGAGTGGTGGACGAGGCCAAACACACTTTTTAAGGTTTTGTGTGAAACAAAACCTTATTAGAATCGAGACGGTGTCTGTCTGTCCGTCTGTCCGTCTGTCTGTCTGTCTTTGTTTTTTTTTTTTTTTTTTTTTTTTTTCGGCGTTGGAAGGTGGAAAGGTTCAAAACCTACTGCTGGCTCCTGCCACGCAGTTATGTGAGACTTCTACTCACTAAAACCACCTCCTTCTCATTCCACTCTCCCCACGGAACTCCTATCAAGTATTGCATCGCGGGGCTGGATCAGCTTTTAACTGCGGCTCATTATGGTTCTCTCCCTTCCTTGTTTTCGTCGTAGTTCTTCCTGCCTAAGCTGTTGGTGAATAGCTTGCAGTTCCCTTACAACCTGGTTCCAGGCATCCGTTGACTCCAGCATAAACTCCACAATGTTTTCGGGTGTTAAACGCCTGTCTGCGACCGCTTCCATTCTTGCTCGGTGCGCGGTGAACCTGGGGCAATCAAATATGACATGCTCCGCATTCTCAGCCACGTTACCACATCTTGGGCAGCATGGTGATTCGTCGTGACCAAATCGATGTAAATAGGCACGATAACCTCCATGTCCACTCAAGAATTGTGTTAACTCGTGGCTTAATTCCCCATGGTTTCGTTCAAACCATCTCCGAATATCCGGAATGATGCGGTATGTCCAACGACCAGTTTGGGACTCGTCCCATCGCTGTTGCCACCGTTCGATAGATTCCCACCGTGCCAGCTGCCGTCGAAATGCGCTAGACTCTCCAGCTGCATACGTTTTGTCGTAGAGTCGCCGACTTTCCTTCGCCAAGATGTCTATGGGGAGCATCCCTGCTAGTACATATGCCGCTTCTCCTGATGTTGTCCGATATGCACTGCATACCCGGAGTGCACTTAATCGATATGCCATTCCCAATTTTCGGCAGTTCACTTTGTTATTCAGAGCAGTTGCCCAAACTGGAGCTGCGTAGAGTAGCACGGAGCTGACTACCCTGGAGAGCAGAAGACGTCGACTTTGTCTTGGCCCACCAATGTTCGGTAGTATCCTCGAGATCGTTGTAGCGATGGAAGACGCTTTAGTTGCGGCGTACTCAATGTGTCTTTTGAAGTTGAGTCTTCTGTCAATAATTACTCCCAAGTATTTGAGCGATGGTTGGGAGTAAATTGTTTTTCCGCCAACTTTGATTTTCACAGTTGTGTTCTTTCTTCTCTTGCTAATGAGAACTACTTCTGTTTTATGCTCGGCAAGTGAAAGGCCAGAATTTCTCAACCAGGAATTGATCTCCCATATCGCTTCATTTGCATAGATCTCGATCTCGTCTTGGTGCTTTGCGACCACCGTTATTCCGATATCATCGGCGAAGCCAATAGTTGTCACGTTGTCCGGTAGGCGTAGCGTCAACACTCCATCGTACATAACTAGCCACAGCAAGGGACCCAGGACAGAACCCTGTGGCACTCCGCAAGTTGTCGGGAATATTTTTAGCCCATCGTCCGAGTCGCAGTAAAGTCTTCTCCCAAGGAGAAACTCGACCACAATGCGTACAATGTACTTCGGGGCTTGTATCTTTTCGAGTGCCTCGATGATTTTATTCCATTTTGCACTATTGAACGCATTTTTTACGTCGAGGGTTATTACTGCACAGCATTTTCCTTCTTCTATTGCAGCCTGAGCCAAGCCGGTCAGCATGCTGATTGCGTCGACAGTTGATTTTGCCTTACGAAATCCGAGTTGTTTGTCGGAAAGGCCTCCTTCCTTTTCCGCAACAGCGAGCAGTCTATTATATATTACTCGTTCAAAAAGTTTACCAATGGTATTGACCAGACATATCGGCCTATATGAGGAGGGGTCACCCAATGGTTTACCTGCCTTCGGAATGAGTATTAGCTTCTGTACCTTCCATTGCTCGGGGAATTCTCCTTCCCTAAGGCATGCCGTGAAAACTTGGGCAAACATACCTGGTGCTGTCCTGGCGGCTACCTTCAGGGCAATGTTAGGGATTCCATCCGGTCCTGGAGTCTTTTTTTCAATCAATCTTTTTGCTGCGTCTAGAACCTCCTCATTTTCCACTATCGGAATTTCGTCGGGATTTAACTGTACTGCAGGCAAACTTGTACCATTCAGATCCACTGGGAATAGAGTGTTCACTATATTCTGCAACAACTCTGGGCAAGTAATCGGTGGGGAGCGCTCGCCTTTTAGTGATGACATCACTGACCTATATGCGCCACCCCATGGGTCAGAATCAGCTTCAGTACACATCCGCTTGAAATGTTCGGATTTGCTCCTTGCGATAGCTACTTGCAATTTTTTCCTCGCATCTTTATATTGCACGTGTAGCTCCTCGAACTCAGGTCGGTTTCTTCTGCGCTGGGAGCGTCTCCTAGCTTTGAGACACTTTTTCCGGCATTCCTCAATTTCGGAATTCCACCAAAAATTAGGATTTCGTCTTCGGAAAGTGCTACGTCGAGGCATAGCGGCATCGCATGCCCGCTGTAATTTTTCCACGACCTGTGAAACTTTGTTTTGTGCGCTTCCCGATAGCGATGTATCTTCCAGAAGTACCTCCTTGAACATTTCTGCGTCGAATTTCTTAGTTACCCAGCTCATCGTTATTCGTGTTAATGGCTTCAAATTCTTCCTTTGCGAGGTTTGAAAGATGATAGCCTGATGATCGCTGTGTGTGTACTCCTCGCTGACACGCCACTCCAAGTCTCTGATTAAGGTATCACTGACGAAGGTGAGGTCTACCACCGATTGCAATTCTCCCCTTCGGAATGTGTTGGCTCCCCCAGAGTTGGCAAGTACCACGTTCAAGCGCGAGAATGTCTCCAGCAATATTCGTCCTCTTGCGTTGGTTTCTCTGCTACCCCATTCTTCTGCCCATGCGTTGAAGTCGCCGGCTATTACTTTGGGGTTGTAGCGACTTGCATTGAAGGATAGTTTCTCCAGCAATGACGTGAATTCCTCTATTGTGAGGCTCGGTGCTGCGTAGCAGCTATAGATATATATCCCTCCAATCTTGGCACGAGTGAACCCGTCTTCTGGATGTCTTTTCGCATCTACTATAGCTTGGCTTCCGCAGCTCCATATCGCCGCCTTACTGGTTTTGTCTGCTATCCATACTCCGCTATGCAGATTTTCGTATTGTTCAGATACAATCGCAACGTCGACGTTGTTCTCGAATACGCTTTGGGAAAGTAGGTCTTGGGCCGCTCGACAGTGATTCAGATTGAGTTGCATAAACTTCATTTGGCTTTATTTATGCACGCCTTTCTGAACACTGGGCATTTACTGCTTCCTGCAATGTGGGCGCTGTCATTACTTTTTGCTTCCACACAGAATACGCACTTGGGCATTCCGTTGCAGTCCTTTGCCAAATGGCCTTGTTCTCCACATTTGCGGCACAGATTTGATCTGTCTTGGGAGCTAATGCAAGCTTTCGCTATATGACCAACCTGCCAGCACTTATAGCATTTATGTACTGGACTCTGTTCCCGTAACCGACAGACCACCCATCCAATACGTACCTTGCCCACTGCAATCGCCTTTTTCGCTGCTTCAATAGGAAGACTTATCGACGCTATCTGCGTGTCACCGTACGCTTTTCTAAGTCGTAGCACATTAGACTTGCTCAATGTTTGTAATCCCAATTGGGTTTGCAAGGCCTCGCAGATCTCAGATTTTGTGGTGACTTCATCCAAATCCTTGCATTCGATCACCACCGAATCCTTACTCATTTTGACCGCCGCAGCCTCACCTAGTGATGCTTCAATTTTCTTCCGTAGGTTTTCGCCTCCGTCATCACCGGTTTTAAGTTCGAACAACAGGTCACCTTTCTGTGTTCGTCTTATCCGCGTGACATTTGCACTCAGATCCGTCAAGGAGGCATCTGCTTTAACCTTGCGTAGGATTTCCGCGTACGTCAACTCGCTGGTTTTTGTTATTATCAGCGCGTCCGGCCTGGCTCTTTTTTGCAGCTTCTTCTTAGGTCCTACCTTAGTCCACGTGTCTTCGGCGCTGTTAGTGGCCTTTTCCGTATGCCCAGATAATCTTCCGTCATTACCAGGTTGCACCGGCATCTGTTTCTCCTTTTTCCTTTTTGCTGTTCGTTGGGGAGATAGCACTTCTTCATTTGGGTCTCTTAATCGTTTGTTCCGAATTTCCGAGATATCCTTTTCACTTTGGAAGAGCTTTTTAGGAAGAGATGTCTTCTGCGTGGTTTGGGTTGCTACGGCAACCATCGCTTTTTGTTGGCTTATCGGCACTGTTGCTTCTGCCCGTGCTTTCATGTCCTCTTTGACCTTAAAGTATGTGGCCCTAATAGAACGCACCTGATCCTTTATCGCGTGGTGTACATTATTGCGTTGGTTAACGTACTCCATTAGATTATTAATCATCGATCCCAGCTTCGTAAATGCGTCACCCTCGGCTTCAGCAGTAACTACACTGCTGCTACTCTTAGGGCCCAACATGCGCTTTTCCGTCGAATTCGCTGCTGGTGATCTCACTAATTTTGCGCTCCGCTTGAAGGGATCACTCGCGCTAGAAGGTAACAATGGAGACTCCCCACTAGCCATTTTGCTAGTGGGAAGCCCACCGGAGTCCTCCGCTTCCTCCACTGTCTGTCTGTCTGTCTGTCTGTTTGTCTGTCTGTCTGTCTGTCACACCCGATTTATTCGGAAACGGCTAGACCGATTGTCACGAAAATTGGTGAGAGTATGTAATCTGGTGTTCCCTTTACATGCAGTAAGTGGAGCCATCTTGTGTTACGTTTAAGGGGGGGCTCCCCATACATGTGAATGGAGGGTGCAAATTTTTCTTTCATAGAATGTTACCATATGGGGTATCAAATGAAAGGTCTCAATTAGTACTTTTCGAAACTGGTTCCATATTTGATATTGGGTGAAACATAGAGGAGTGAGGGCTCAAAAAATGACCCACAAAAAGTGTAACAGGTCTCGTTCTCAGAACCTATTCAACCGAAAAATCTGAAAAAAATCACAGTGGTGTATCTAAACGAAATCTAGGCCTCAAAATATATCCGGTTCCGATATCCGCACAAATAAACTTAATAATAGTATATTTCCACATTTTGGAAATTTACCCGGCAACCCCCCTTATGTTCATCCTAGAAGTACAAAATTTGGCATGCGTATAGTGAAGAACACAATGCACATGCTAGTCAAGTTTGAAGAAAATCCAACTATTATTAATAAAGTTATAGGGGGTAAAACTTTACAATTTTTTGTGAATTTCGTGCACTTTTCAATCTGCATGACGTCATCATCACATATCAATTCGTCAATACCACAACCAAATGAGTTCTTGTGAATGGGGTCGCAGAGAATTATTTTGTTTTAGTTTTTTAGTTATTTGTCAACCAGACATGTGTGTATGTAGGTATATAATATATGCGTGCTAATGAACTTTGCGGGTAGTGCCTAATTCAGATAGATATTAGAAGTAAATCGGAAATATGGGTACGATCAATTTATATACGTGCACATATGTGTACAGTATTCGGAAATAGGCAGTTTGTTTGTTTAGGGTGAGCGTAACATCTATGGCTGTAATATGTACGTATGGCTCGTAGTTTGGAAAAATATGAAGCAATATGTTGGGTTTGTAACTATATACGGATAGAAAAATGTGCGTTAAAATTTCTTACATAAGATGAACACAAAACCTTTATACTCGAAGCGCGAGCTTCCGGTATTCCGACTTGTTTTATTTTCTATTGCGTCGTGTTATGCATCCAGTTTTAATTAGCCGTTTTACCCAGGTTAAAACGTTAGTTAGAATAGAGTTGCATAGGACCTCGATTATTCTGAGTACAAATAATGTCAGAAAAATTGGCATGAATGATTCATTTTCAATTTTCCTTTCTCATTCTATCTGTTATCGTGGTGTCAGGTAGAGCGTTATTGCCTTCCACCATGCATTTGGACCCCGAAAGATGAGTTCTGAAAAACAGATATGCCCTGTCCTCTTCATTCTTGATAAGTGTTCCATCTTGCTTCTTCACATAGACTGAGGATATTTCTCTATCTTACTCCGTATAGCCTGGTTGCTACTGTGGTTGGTTCTATCCCGTCACAGAAATCCTTGAAGCTGTTCTGTTTTGCTTCCCTGATCACGTTGCTGTAACCCGTCAGTGCATTTGATACCCTGGAGGGTATCTCATTTATTTAGCCCGATTGACGAGTTTTCAGATCTCTGCTCTCATTCTGGCTAGGTTCCTGTTCCACTAGGATGATCCATGTTGTTGCACAGCCTTACATAGAAGTCTCAATCCACTCTCCTAGAATTATTTTTTTAATTCACAATTTTCCTTAATGTCCGGAAAGGCTCATCCGACACCCTCCAATCCGTGACCAGCGTTCATCAGGATACTCCTCCTCCTAGTATCTCTTATCTAGTGCGGGTTAAAAATGTTATATATTTCTAACTTATTGCTAAGAGTGAATTCAAGAAGGCACTACCCATTCGATTAGTTTGCCAATCTGTAGTTGGTTGCCAATCTGTAGTTGGTAATTTTATCATTTAATTACCTCCAGGGGTCGATCATCTACCGCGGTCGTGAGGAGTTTGCCTTTGCCCTTGTTCTGAAGACTCCCCATAATTGCGTATGGAGATAATCATTTTGAGCAATCAGGAGGTCGATAAGATCCTCTGTCTCTAGTTCTGCGAATTTGGGAAGAAACGCTGTTATGGTGTGTGCTTCTGGTATATCTCTCCAGCATATGTCCATTCTGCTCCTTTCCAGCCTGGTCATTTAGGGACTATAATGCTAAGCTATTTCACAGTGCCGTCCGGGACGGAGTCTGCCAGAAGCCTGATCGAAGCGTATGCTAGTGAACAGGAGTTTCGCACTGCATCCCTTTCACATCTGGCTCTTGATGATTTCTCGCTCCTCGCGAGTGAACATTTGCTCTGAAAATATTTTCGGAAGGACGGGCAGTCGAATGCCATAAAAGGCACTAGCATAGCTAATGGGGAGCATCCTGGCTCCTAGTTTTATCCCTGGCCTACCGTAGATTTCCCCCCTCTTGGGTTCAGGTTTGAGATTTTGGGAAGATTCACTTAATATGGGCTAATTTCCGCTATCTACCGCTTTGCTGGTTCCGGTAAAGAAGTTTTAGGTCTTTCCTGAGCCTTCTAAGACTGAGGCGACTGGTTATCAAAGAGGCTTCGTTCGAATACAATCAGTTACCCCGACTGCAAACTATCCAATGGGCACGGTTTGCGTGACACCCTGAATTAAGGGGTGTGTTTTTCGACTTTCGTATCTAGATCTGTAGCTTTTTGTTAATAGTAGGGTCACCTCGCACAGAGTGTGGCTATAACCACCCATTAACGGTCTTGACAGAGATGCTTGGCTCCCAGGGAGCCACCTATTACTCTCGAAAAAAGATAAGTTAACTTTCAGCCACATATCATCTTCAGAAAGGAACAGGTTGGCTTCCAGGTAGTTATGTTTCATGTCAGTCTGTCCAGCAGGCCAATACTAACTAAGTAATCTGGCTAACTTTATCTCCCGAATTCCAGCGTTCTGGGTATGGCCGTAGTATCTTGAGAATGTCTACGTATGACCTTTCACTTCGTTTGAAAATATCATTAACTTAGTTTTTTTGGGAGCTGAACTCATTTGTTGGTATTTGCTGACCTGTTGACTCCTTTAACCGTTCACGCAACCTCTTTTCCGGCTTCTCCTGAGCCAAGTTATGGGCCGACATCGCTTGTGTTGCCTGGTTTACTTTTTTGCTCGATGCCTTCACTTCACTTTCAGGTTTGGCGTGGCCGTATATCAACGGCATGCCTCTCATCATGGCCATTTGTCCTGATGAATATAGGCCATGATTGCGGCCCTTGATAAATTCGCGGACCTCAAGCTTTCAAAAGGCACCTTACCCTTTGCCGTATCCCGCTACATTCTCTACTTGGGAGTTGCATTTTCATTCGCGAGGCTTTTGCTTGTAAGGGTGGGGACCCACGAAGAATCGAGCTGGTTTTCTCCTCTCCTTTGTAACATATGACGCCGCACACTGGGACGAATCGTTATTTTAGCATGACAAAATTATTTGCTCATTGTTTATGAGAGCGATTTTGGTAAAACATAGAATTCAAGGGCAACAGAGTTTGCTAGTTACAAATTCGAGTAAAATTTCAAAATGGCGGATCCAATATGACATTTGAAGATACGAGATTTCATTCACATTAGTGGTTTTAACGATTCAATATACCCAATTTGACGTTAGATTTATTAAAAAATGTACACGGGAATTAACAGACAGCGGAAATATTAATAAAACAAAAAATTAAATAAAAATTTGTATTTCAAAAGGACTTATTCTTATCTATTAATATATTATGTATAGTAGAAATATAAGTACATTTTTTAAAAATTAGAGTTCTGCTTCTTCGTCTTCATTCGCACAGCAAATAGGAGTTCTTAGCATACTTATTACCACCTGGTTAAATTTGGTTTTATTCTTTTTGGGATTTTTTCGTTTACTTGTTACAATGGGGTCCGAAGATACAAGCATCCAATTAAATATATCAACATTTGTATTTATTCTTGATGTTTTCCTGGAATGGCATTGCCTTAAAATTTTGTATTCCTTATGGCCTGCTTCAATGACATCTTCAGATAACTGGCCTATTGGCAAAGGTAAAGATTTTATAATATCAGCACCATGTAACAAGAGTTTGTGAACCGTGGCACTCATTTTATACCAGCCGTAAAGAGATATAGCCAGATGTGCCGTTTCAACGCAATATATTTTAAAAATATCTTCCTTGATGTAATGCCCGCATGAAATAACAGAAAGTATATTTGAAAATCGTATTATTAACTCCTTATCAACTCCGGTTATTTCAGATGACAGTGAAGGGTTCTCGAAAAATTTCCTTGCCGTGTTTCCATCATTGCTATTGCCTCCACCTTGCTTCGGCTGATCGACAACGAGGCCCAATTTATTATAGAACTCAGTAGCTATTTTAGTTTTTCTTTCCTTTACATTTGCTTTTGCATTTTCACCTCTTGCTTGCCACTGCTTTATTTCCAATTTATAAGCTATGTTCAACAAATATTCATAGCACCTAATATGAGCATGTAGTACAGAGATACCAAATTTAAACGCGCTTTCATCACAGTCCCTATTTTGCAATTTTCCTAAATCATTTAAATCTTTTGCAGAAGCTTTACAAATATTACACGCCTGCGAGTTTGTATTTTCAGTTAAAATATTAATCGTTTTTCCATCTAACATGGTACATATGAGTACATGTTTAATTTTTATTTCCTTAGCATCCATACGAATAATAGTAGGCTCCAATTGCAAAATTTGTTTTTCCACCTCTTTATATTCGTCTTTCACATTTTGAATATTTTCTTTTTAAGGTTTTGTGTAAACACAAAACCTTATTAAAATCGGTTTACTGTCTGTCTGTCTGTCTGTCTGTCCGTCACACGCAGTTTTCTCGGAGACGGTTACAGCGATTGACACCAAATTTGGTGGAAAGCTGGGAACTGTGAACGCTCACGCATATAGTGAGTTACTTCCTTTAATGATGAATTTAAGGGGGGGTCCCCATACATGCAAAAGGGGAGTGTAAATTTTTTTTTCATCAAATATAGTCATGTGGGGTATCAAATTAAAGGTCTCGGTTTCTACTTTTCGAAGACGGTCTTAGTTTTGACATTTGTTGAAAAGGTGGGGAGGGCGGGAGGTTGAAAGTGACCTTTCCTTTACGGGGGCCATTCTCAGAAACTACCCAACCGAAAAATCTGAAAAAAATCAAGAGGCTGCCACTATATGGTGCTTGGGCTCCGAAATGCCTTCCACATTGATATCTGCACAAATAAAGTTAATAATAGTATATAACTATAATTTTTAGTAATTCGCTGCAAGACCCCCCTTAAGTTCATGCTAGGACTACGAAATTTCGCAACAATATAGGATATAATATAGATCATGATCTTACCAAGTTTGGTGGAAATCGCACTATTACTAACAAAGTTATAATACGTCAAAGTTGTCGCTTCTTTGCAAATTCAAGACTATGAATGTCAATATCATCCGAAAGTGGATATTCTCACATAATATATGCATATATTACGTGCTACGTATTAAGAAATACACAAAACCTTTCGTACCTGAAGCGTCCAGCTTCCGGTTTCCCGACTTGTTTCTCTTGTGAAAGGTGGGACGGATTTTGTCCGCAGCTAATATTGTCTGAGAGATGCTGAGGAGCGCTAGTAGACAAACAGACAGAGTAGATCGGATGACAAGGGGTTCCCTGAAGTAACATCTCCTCTCCCATTCCGCTGGTGAAAGAAATTGTCTGAAGGTTCCCAAAGTCGGGCTAGTTCTCTGACGACACTAGGTATAATTCCGACGGCATTCTTCTGTGAGAGTCCCACACTCATTGCGTAAATGCATTCACCTAATCTACTGCCAAAAACAGATGTTGATTGTGGAGGCGAATAACCGTTACAGATCAGAGTATGTACCTCTGTCGTGATATTCTCGTTAATCAATAACGAGTTACAAATTTTTTCAGGAGGTTGTCTACCTCAAAAAGGAAGGACGAATAGGTAAGGAAAAAAGACACGAAGAAAACGTTTTGCTTGTCTGTAGCTGTTCATTTACAGGAATAACCTGCAATATTCTTAGTTGACCCGGTGGATCGTATCATTATCTGCAACGCGTAGCACGAGAGCACATGCAGCTCTGATTTGCAATTCAGGCTAGCATTAGCGTGATACACCGGGTGTCTATATATATCTGAATTGAAGGTGATTGCATAATCAAATTTTGTTTTAGTGACCATTCATTAACGGTTGTTTTTGATGATATATTGAAGCAACGCAACACATTAAACAAATCGCCAGATACCATCTCTACACATCGTTTTCTTTTTCTTCCCCACCCTCTTTTCCTTCATTAGATTGACCCAAAGAACGCTAAAGAACTTTTTCGAGGTTAATTCATTCATCATATGATTTCCACCCTTCTAGCATTCTATTGTGTAAACCAGTTGGAGCAGATCCATTAATCATTAGTCAGTGTTCAATTTAAAACTAAATAAAGCTTTTTTTTATGAATGCCCGAGTCCAGAAATAGATTAGTAGAAGTCATTAACGTCATTAACTTCTATTTGTGCGCATCTGGTCAACAATCTAAAAGATTCCTCATTCACAAGTAATCAGGAATACTTCCGCCAAAAATCTACCCCAGTTTCACAGTCTAGTAACTATGGCACTGAAACCATGACCAAAACTTAATGACCAAAAAGATTCTTTAAGCCGCTATGACAATTTAGATCGATTAAGGTCGATAAGATTGAAATCGTTCAAAAAGCATAATTGTTCACTGTTTACTGTGCCTAGCAAGGATATCATCATTTATGAAGTCTCTTATTATGATAATAGCGATGAAATCGGAAATAAGTCCATTAACCTTATGTCATAATTCATCAAGCTATACAGATTTGAGGCGGGAATCAATAGCCCAAGCGCTTTCCAAGCCGAAAATGGAAGATAGTGGCGGAAGACGTGAATGAAATGGAGTCGTGTTTACTCATTTGAATTTTTACCGCCCAAGCACTCAGCTTGAAAATCGTCCCAGTTTGTAACAAGGAAGCCATGCAAAACAGCGCCTTGTAAGACTCTTAGCGCGTACAACTCACTAGCCTCGACACTTTGCCCGGAATTATTAGCTCTTGGGTATGCAAATGGAAATTGAAAAGCGGCAGAAAGAGCTCCCTCCCCATTCGAACAAATGAAGGGATTGAATGAGTTGAATTGGTCGTAAACCCCAGGAAATATGACCCTGCATTTATGAGCGTCTACTTATGTAAAATGCAAAGTTACACCTTGCGCTTGAAAGCTTTTCTGTATTTAGAATAGGGTTGTGCGTGGAAGGCCGTGCTGTACTAAAAATGCTTGTCATTCTTCCCACAATGCCTTCAAAGTTGGTAATAAATCAATTTTACAATGAAGGCATCCCATATTCAAGAGAGCCTTTTGAATGAGATTAACCGCTGATTTTTGTTTTACTGCCTCCGTTATCGCACGCATATAAAAAGTTTCCACCGGCTTGAATTTAAATGAATAACTGAGTATAATACTTCATTTTCAGTGCAAACAAAAGAAATCCAATATTCCAATTCCAATTATTTCGCAATGAGAAGGAATCGGAGCTCAACCCTGACCACTGTATTCCGCCTTCGCTTTCACTTCTCATTACCATTACCATCCCTGTTTTATCTTCTTGCGAAATGACCTCATTTGTCTACGTCCTGTTCCAGGTTATGTTCTGAATGTATGCAGTGGTTTTGGGATTACATCGTGCATAGCCGCTGGCAGAAAACAGGCCGCATTCAGGGGCGGTATCCCCGCGTCACAATTTGATTCCTTCGAACCAACCAATCCATCATTCTTTCCGAGGACGTAAAAGTACCATGCCTGCACTCTTCTAGTAGACCCGGCTTTCATATTCCCACTCCATCCTGGCTATTCTACTCTACGCGAGGGTCATGAGAATCCCATAAAAGGATTCTTTCACCAGCACCGACACCTGTACATGCCTCGACTTTCACAAATATGCATCTCACCCACTCCTCCAGTAGCTCATAAATTATGGAGGTATGCAATTATTCTTAAGCGTTTCGAAGCTTTCGACTACCGACCGTTACGACAACATCTATCACATTTCAAAAAGGACTCATTCGAATCTACTTGGGGTGGTTGGCCGGACGCCTTCTCGTTTTGTGTACGAACTGCGAGAGTTCAGTTCAAACCGAAAACAGTTGACTCTGGACATGGGTTGGATAATAAAAACTGCTACGGTCTGTAATCGGCCTTCGAATGAGTCATTTCGCGTCCCTGTTATGCTTGAGAAAGGACTTTTCTCTGCTTGCCGTATTCCTATCCTCGGCGTGTGGAGTGTTCCTTTAGGAGCGAAATGGTCATCTTCGGGAACAGTGAAAACGTGTTTACGGCTCATGTTATGGCGCTGGAACAGGAGGCGATTGAGAAAAACTGCTGTTACTGCAATAAGTTTGCCAAAGGAATACACCGAGAGAGTAGCATGCGCTTTGTAATGTGAGTAGAATAGTTCGTACAGTGTTGGAGGTACATATTGAGACGATGTGTCCTGCTGTAAATAGCTTTAGGATCGACGTTCTCCTGGGTTACCAAAACGATAAAATTTGTTTTTGCACTAAATCAGTTCACCTTCTGGAAAACTCTGAAAATATTGATGTTTCTAAAAGCAGGAGGAAGGTATAACATTTTTTCCATTGAACAAATTGCATCAGGTATTTATTGAAAATTTGTTTTGGAGATTATCTGAAGAAAATAGTTTTTTTTTTGTGTATGGCGTCTCACTGTTTTTCATCTGTCTGTCTGTCTTTTAGGTTTTGTGTAAAACAAAACCTCATTAAAATCGGTTTACTATCTGTCTGTATGTCTATCCGTCCGTCTGCCTGTCTGTCACACCTGAGAGACTGCTAGAAAGGTAGAACCCGTGAATTCCCTCGCATGTAGTGAGATACACAGTTCCACGTTGAGTTTAAGTGGAGGAGTGAGGATCCCTATACATGCAAAATGTTGTGAAAAACATCTTTTCACCGAATATAACCATATGCTGCATCAAATTAAAAGTCTTGGGCCTTTGGGGTGGGCTATCTGAAAAAAAATAGGTCTCAAAATACTTCTCATATCGAACCTGTTTAAATAAAGTTAATAATGGTATTACCGTATTTATTATAAGTATATTTTTTAGAAATTGCCCGGGAACCTCATTCAAGTTTATCCCAGAATCATCAACTGCTGCAATATAGGTTATACTATTGAGTAAAATACTACAAATTCACACTATCACTAACAGAGTTGTAACAGGTCAAAATTTTATACTTGAAGCGTTCAGTTTCGGGTTCCCCGACTTGTTTATATTTTTTATTGACTCCGGAAAATCGCTTCCCGCGGGATCACCATTACGATGTTGCCTCATGAGATTGTTCATTTGCTAGCTGCCATTAGATGAATTAGTTGCTAACACTAAACGCGGTGTTAATTGCAATAACTTCCCCTCAACGCCACGCACTTTCCCATTTCATCCGCCGGTGCATTCGTTTCACCGTTGCGATCACCGCGTTCTACACTACATTTAAACTTATTATTTAAATCATCAGATTTTCCACCGTTACTCTAGCCCAGTCTCGATGTTTCCCTTGAATTTCCTAATCCTAGGCAGGTGAAAAAATGTGTTTTGCATCTTCCGCTACAGCTTCGCATGAAAGGTGATCAGGTGATTCATCCAAACCGAATCTTTAAAAATACTTTCTATGCCCACTGTGCTCGCTTATGAACTCCTCGGTCATTCTTCCCCTAGTCTCCTTCTATGTGTTGTCATGCAACCAATGACCTCGTTCGCTCAGAGTATCTACTTATGGTATCGCTCATAGATTTGATCATTATGTAGGCTACGGAATCGTTCATCCTCATGTAGGAGGCAAAAAATTCTTCGGAGGATTCTTCTCTCGAAGGCGGCCAAGAGTTCGCAATTTTTCTTGCTAAGAACTCTAGTCTCCGAGGAATACAGGAGGACTGGCAAGACCATTGTCTTGTACAGTAAGAACTTTGACCCTATCATAAAACGTTTCAAGCAGAAGAGGTTTTGCAAGCTGAAATAGGCTCTGTTGGCTGCAAACAACCGTGCGCGGATTTCATCGCCGTAACTGTTATCGGTTGTGATTTTCGACCCGAGATAGGAGAAAATATCATCGATCTCAAAGTTCTAGCCTCCTATCTTTATTATTTTCGTTTAACCAGTAAAATTCGATGTTGTTGGTTCTTTGGCGCTGACGTTGCCACCATGTACTTCACCTTACATCCATTAATGTGCAGCCCAAGATCTCACGCCGATCGCTGCCTGCTCGATCTGGATGAAGGTGGACTGTACATCTCGGGCTGCACTTTCCATGATGTCAACTTCGTCAGCATAGGCTAATAGTTGGGTGGACTTGAAAAGGATGGTGCCCCTTGCATCAAAATTTGCATCGCGCTTTTTCCAGGGCCGGGTTAAAGAGGACGCATAATAGGGCACCCTCTTCTTTTAGACCGTTGCTGAGGTTAAATGGTCTCGAGGCAGTATTTGTTCATCGGCTTTAGTTGGCGGGATCAACCGATCGTTCCAATATGCCCATTCTGTTGGAAATCAGATTTTCCTCATTGTCTCGGCAAAATAAGCATCGAGGTGTATAAGACGTCATCTTGCTAACTTGCTGGTGAAACTTCTACGTCTGGTGCGGTTGCTCTCTGTACTTTTCGAGCTCACAGACCTGTTGGTTCTCCCATGCCGCCTTTTTCCGTCTGTGAAGACCCTTCTTCAATCGACGGAGTTCGTGATAAGTCTCCGCACGAGCTCGCGTTTTTGACAATGCAATATTACCCGGTATGCGGCATTCTTTCGTTCCGTTGCTAGCATACGCGCATCGTCGAACCAGCCGTTTCGACTTTTCTTGGCGTTGGGGTCAAGTATCTTTCTGGCCGTATCAATGGTAACGCTGTTCAGTGGGTGGCTCCATGGGATTTTAGGGAAGTCTGGAGCACTATGCCAAACAGATAGTGATCCTGGTCCATATTGACCCTCCAATATGTTCCGATGTTCATCAAGGCTGAGAGATGACGGCGTTCGATCAACACGTGGTCAAATTGGTTTAAAGTGGTCCCATCTGGAGAGGCCCACATTTGTTTGTTGACCACTTTCTGCCCAAACCAGGTACTTCCAACAACCATTTGGTGTGATACTGCTAATTGAATAATCTGCAGTCCGTTATTATTGGTATCCCTATGTAAGCTATGAGAGCTAACTCTTGAATAGGGGTTTCATCCGTACTTGGCTGGTTAAAATCTCCAAATATAATTTTGTTATCATACTTGGGACAAGCTTCGAGGGTTCGCTCAACTGCCTCATTGCGGGTATCCTTCTCCGACATTGCAGTCTCTTCTGTAGGGGCGTGAACGTTAACGACATTTATATTTCTAAATTTGCCTCGCAAGCGCATGGTTATGGTGTAGTGGCTCTTCTCCAGGTAACCAGTCCCAGCCCAATGCATCTCCTGCAACGCTGTTACGTCAGCCCTATATTGAGACAGGGTATCGGCAGCTCCTTCTGTGAGAGTGCAGGTTCCATGAAAAAATGCGCAAATCGTTATTCCTGTTTCGTTGCTGGGTTCGTCCTTATCTTTTTTGTGGCTTCGTAACAAGTTGTTTTTCATGTCAGCCCTATCCAATCCCGAATCTGGAGGACCAGTTGGTGTCATTTGTTGCGTTTAGGCCCGGAAGACTCGCCTTTATCCTTCTCCGTCTGCAGCGTTTCGTTAAGAAAGAGATCCCAGAGGTCACCATGTGGAGCTAGAGATAGGGTTTGGTAGTAGAGCTGTCGGTGTTGGTTTTAATGCGATAATTAAATCAATCAAGAGCATGGATCAATATGGCATCCGGGAAACTTTAAAATTGATTAGAAATACGTGATAGTGGAGTGGACTGATTAAAGTAGTTATCTTAGAGGAGTACACACAGCGACAACAAACTACTTAACTTCATTTGGAAGTTTAGCAATGAATAAATTGGCAGTATTTGTCGCAAACTGTGAAAAGCCTACGTCATTATCCGCTGATGGGCTACTAAATATCTTGATCAGGACAGAATGAAATTCGGTTGTAGTATTCCTAAATGTAAAGAGGTTGTCCATTATAAGGGCGCAGTTCACTTTTTGCCTCCAGAGGCCCCTTGGAAAGTTATTGACTTTTGGACAATAGTACAGAGTTCTTAGATTGCTCATACATGTCTGTATGAGATTAATATGAGGCATTTACAAATGATCTTTGTTTTGCATAATGGGTAAAAAATGTTGAACAAGAGTTGCATCAAACTATTATATATATTTGAATTAGAATTTTAACTATTATGGAATCTTTTCATTTCAGCAAAGAGCTTCCCAGCTCGATAAAGGAAAATTGATAAACGGCACTAAAGACAATTAATGTGTATACCGAGCATTGTCTTCGACTTTCCATATCGGTCTTCGTTCGCCGCAATATTCTGAATGAATATACCAATGATGGGATAACGAATGTGATCTGTGCCCTATTTAAGGTTTTGTTCAAAACAAATTCTTATTAAAATCATTTTACTGTCTATATGTCCATCCGTCGATCACACGTACCTTTGTCAGTAACGAATACACCTATCGACACCAAATTCGGTGAAAAGGTTGGAACTATAAACTCCCACGCATGCCGTGATCCACATTGCTGCACGTTGAACTTAAGGGGTTTTCCCGTAGACCTAAAAAAAGGGTGCGAGGTGTCTGTTCACTGAATATAGCAACATTTGATACCCCAAATGAAAGGAAATGAAGTTTTTATACTGATTGCAAAGGGAAGAAGTGCCGAGATCAGAAGTAAGTCTATTAGTTCAAGGACTCTTTCTCAGAAACTACCCATCCGAAAAATCTGAAAAAAAGAAATTGTGATTCATGTATCTCGTATCTAGGCTCCAAAATGCTCTCCGTTACCATATCTGATTAGATAAAGTCAATAATAGAAGGGTATATTTTTACATTTCGAAAATTTACTAAGAGTCCGCGTTAAGTTCTCACTAGATCCGTAAGATAGGATTCGATATGAAGCAGCATACTGGAAACTTTAGTGAAAATCCTGCTTATATTAGGATTAGGATTGCTTTTTTCACGTCAAATTACTAGTCCCTAATAGATAATCGAATACCGGATTTCTTATACCAGCCTAGTTTCTTTTACGGTGCTTGCTGATTTTCTTTTTTTTCTTCTGCCTTAGTTCGGTTCCCAAGCAGGGTCAGTTCGTCGTGATCGGTTTCGCCACTTAGTTCTATCAAATGCCTGATCTGGATGCAATCGCGAGGCTTTTAAATCCCCTTTCAGCATATCTAGCCGCCGTTGTTTCAGCCAGCCTTTTGGTCGCTTACCATCGACTTCGATGATCAGACCAATCTTGGCAAGTGAATTCTCGTTAGCGTGAATAACGTGACCATACGATGGAAGACGCCTCTCACGCAGTTTTTCCACTATCGATGCGACCCCATATCGATCGCGGATATCCTCATTTCGGATCTAATCAACACGTGTTATGCCACTGGCCCAACGCAACACCTTACGCGGGACGCCATTCATTGTCTTTTATAGTCGACCAAGACTCAGAACCAGCGAGAGCGACAGGACGGACGACATTGAAGAAAATTTTGGATTTGAGATGTTCGTTGATACGTCGATCACAAAGAACACCCGTCGTGGAACGCCACTTCATGCAGGTTGCATTAATGCGAGAAGCAATTTCATAACGCAGCACCCTGTTGGCTGATAGCATTGCTCGGAGATATTTAAATCGCTCAGTTCTAGGCATGTCAGTGTTCGTGAAAAATTCTGTTTATTTAGATATTACACCGTACTGCATGAGGCGATCATTCCATTTTTGGACAAGTTGCTCGAGATCAATTTTGCTATTAGCCGATAGGAAAACATCATCTACGAGTACATAAAGCAGTGTACAGGGCGTTGGATGTCTCATGTGACGGTGTCCACATCAAGAGCGGTGGATTGGACACGAAGCTGTTTTGATAAATCCCCCACACTTTAAATTTTACTTTTCGAGTCTCCTGGCACCTAGCGTTGCCGTAGAAATGCTAGATGAGTTCGCGTCGCACACGATCAAACTCTTTTTCTAGATCCAGAAATGCAATGTAAAGACTGCGATGCTTCTCACGGTGTTTCTCCATGTCAGTAGTTCCAGGGTTCCTGAAAAATTCGGCTTGATTGACGATCATTTGAAAGATGTCGCGAATACCGTTGTCAAGAATGCGTTCAAAAATCATCATGGTATGGGAAAGTAACCGGACCGGACGATAATTTGAATTTCTGATGGACAGCCTTTCTTTGTCCATATTGGAACTGCAGTACTTTCTTGCCAGTTAGATGGTGTTCTACCTTCTCAAATAACCCGTTTAAAGAATTCACTGAGCCGTAGTGTTGGGTCCCAGTTCTTCGTTCTCTAGAGCTCAGTTGCGATGTCGTCAGGTCCTTTTGCTTTCCTCTTGTTTTTCATTCGTTTTATTGCTTCCCCGACTTTAGTTGCACTGACAGGAGGAACTGCTCAAATGTCGGTAATGATTGTGGAAGTGGAAGATGAACAAATTCTTCCGTTGAAATCTGCTCGAAATATTCTCGGCATCTATTCGTCGCGTCCGTCCACATTCGTAATGGTTGGTAATCGCGTAAGTGAGATTATTTCTTCTTATTTCTCACTAAACCACCATCATTTAATGCGCGCCGGTCCAGTGCGTACCTCGCGCTCTTTTATCGGCGGCTTGATTTCCAGGAAGGCAATCAAGGGATTATGTTAAGGTCCGATGATCTCATATAGAAAGACTGCAATCAGTAACGGTAGTAAAATGTCGGCGTCTTATGGAAGTATAGTCGATTTGTCTTTTACTATTCCCACTATAAAATGTAGGAAGATGAGTTAATCGTATTCAAAAGTACAAGTTCATGGGTGTCTGCAAAATCGATTATACTCTCGCCACCATCATTGCGCGCTCCAAACGCTTTCCCCCATGGCACCTGTTATCGTCTGCCTTTTCACCCACATGACCATTAAGGTCGATGGCAATGATTAAATATTAGTAATCAGTAGGCGCATCGCAGGTTTTTGGATCGAGAAGTTGCCAGAAGGCACCTTTCTCGGAATCAGGTCGACCTGTCTGTGGTGCGTAGCGGTGAAGAAGTGGTGAAGAAGGTGCGATTAGCTGGTCTAATGGTGAGCTTCATAAGTTGGTCATCAAGTCGTTCGACTTCTTTAATGACATACGGAGATCCTCCGAGATAGCAATGCAACACCATATTGAGTGTGTGGGCTACCAAAATAGAGAAGTTTATAGCCATTTGCACCGCGTTCACGTTTTAAGTCGCAGCTTTTTACACCAGACCATCGGGTTTCTGGCAGAGCGCAGAATATCAGTGCGCCTTATCCGAAGGGCTCTTGCGTGCTCCTCGGTCTTTCTAGCTAGAGTGCTAACATTTAACGTGCAAATACAAATTTGTTTTGCCCAGACTCTGTCCATGACTCAAGAGCCCTTGCCCATTTCTCGACAGGACCGGAGCCTGTCCTACCGCGTTGACTAAGGGCGACGCCCTAGCATTTTTCCGAGGCTTGTTACTCGATCCGATCATCTTGCTTCTAACGGCATTGGATGTATTTTCTTCATCAACCTGTCGCACGACCTGTCACCAAGAGAGATCAGGCTGGATTCAGCATAGTGGAAGAACTCAAGTTGTAACTTATTTATCTCTTTCCCTGATTTCAGCATTTTATTTTTGTTCTACAAAGGATGATACAATACATATCTAGGCTTGGGGACCACTTTGCTATGGTAATAGCATGACTGGGCTCTTCCGGTCCTTCCTGATGAACAACGTCTTGGTCTTTCCAGCATTCTATAATCAGGCCTTAACTGTAATGATTACCGGGGTTGATAGATTAAGTACATAATTGCACACTATGTAAGACTGGGTCCTCCTTGGATCAAAGTTGAGCATCTAATCTTGCAAGTAACTAGCGACATTAACAGCCGCGCTAGCAACTTTCGTATCATGCACTAATTAACCAAATTGAATGCGGCCCTCACATTGAGAGTCACCACGCAATATATGCTGGCACTACCGTTTTGTGCATTGTCCCTCAAGCGAGGGAGCAGTTTGGTTGCACGAAAGGTTAATCTGACAATCTTTTGTAGATTATTGTAGATGCTTTCTCCAATATTTTGTCAATTGTGTCCAGAAAATATAGTGGTCTATAGGAGCATGGTTCACCTGTAAATTTATCAGATTAAGGCAGCAGTACCAACTTTAGGATTTTACTGTCGCCTATTCTGTCTCTGGTGACTGTAGGAAATGCCATCACATTCCGAGGTCCTTGGATGCTGTCAGTAACTTTCTCTTGTTGGGGGGTCGCCCAGTCACGATTTTATAGGTACCCCCAACGGTTTCACGTCCGCCTCTATGTCTAGTTCCAGGACAAGTCAATCGAAAACTGGTCAGTATTTTCTATTGAAAATACATCGCTTAGGCATGAACCCTTTACATGTTTCCCGGACCTCCCTTGGTGCATGACTTCGCGAAGTGTCCAAAGGTAAGGCATTCGAAGCATGTCTTTAATGAGATCAATTCTTTACTAAGATTGATAGACCAGTAGCTTACCCCAAACTACAGCTAGCTTTGTACTGAAGAAGGGAGTAAGTTGCTCCCGAAATATATATACATAATAAAATAAAATTGTAGTTTGGGGTAAGCTACTGATCTAACAATCTTAGACTTAACTACAAAGAGAAGACAATATCTAACGTTTTAGAATTCTTTACTATTTGTCAGCAAACAACTCATCTAATTGCTACTTTTCTGGCCGCCAACAACTTCTGTGCTGGTAGCCGTATTGTTACCGTTTGAGTACCGATTTGGCACCAGCTGCAAAGTGGGGAGTGTCGGAAATGGTATTATTCTGGAAATGCTATTATTCTTATCAAAGTTATGGTAAATCAAAGTTGCCTTTTCCATATTTTGCCCGTAAATTTACTGCTCCATAAGACATCATATGAATATAGAAGGTACATATCACGTATAAACTTTTTACAAATGGAACCATCGAGTACTCAAAAATTCCAACCTAAAAGACAACAACTTCTAGTTTAATATTTTGCAGTCCATTTTCACTCGAAACTTTATTCAAGCTATCTCAGTTTCGCTGACTGCAGGTATGGTTTGGATGTTACACCTGGGGCACATTTCGAGGGTCCGTTCCACTGCTTCATAGAAGGTATCCATCTTGGATTCTGCAATCTTTTTTGTAGGCGCGTAACGTTAATGAAGTTTGTATTTCGAAATTTGCCATTTAAGCAGGCAATCTACTTTAGAGGCTGGAAAAAGAAAACAATTTATGAAAATGCAATAAAAACGACTGGAGGAAAAAATTTGTTTAAGGCAGCTTGCTCCCATAACTCACCGCAGCGATGCTAGGCTGCTAGTCAAAAGATTTTATTTTCAACTGTGTACCTCGGCAGTCGGAAAAGGAATACCGCGATCCCTAAAGTAGCGTTAAGGAGGCTATACGGGAAACCAAGGGGAACTGCTACAAGCAGTTGTACCTTGAAGCAAATTCGAACCCGTGGGGCGCTGCTTGCAAGGTTGTAATGAGCAAGGTTCGTGGACAAAAGTTTCTCGAAGTGATGTGCCTGCGACTCTTGTTCAAAATAATCGCAACGCTTATCCCACAATCCCCGGGGTGACCGAGGAGGAACTACGGGAGATCTGTGGACGAACTGGGGATAATAAGGCTCCGGGATTGAATGGGATTACGAACAAAGCCCCGAAATTGCCTGCTAAAATTAAGCCCGCATGGTTTATAAGTACATTTGAATCGTACATTATTATTATAGCTTCCCTGGGTGAAAGTTCAGCCGACAATGACCAGTGAGAATTCCCACTATAATTCGGAGCTTCTTTTTGGGGAGGTTTAAGCAATCCTTTGTGCGTATGGGTTCGTATCTCCCAATAACCACCCTGGACTGATCCATCCATAGTAGGCCTACCCAGCGTGGCCTGGAACCCAAAGTATCCTGACCTTGTTGGACGAACCGAGTGATTCAGTTTCTCAAGGCATTCCCCGCTCTGTGAAAAAGGCAGAGGTTGGTTCTGCTACCCCAAAAAATACCCAGCGCACCCTCTTCATACTGCCCTCTCTATTTTTTAGAAACTATGGGGAAGATGTTGGAGAGGGTGATATACAACAGGCTGCTTCAGTTCGTCGAGCTAGCGGGTGGTCTACCGGAGTGGCAGTATGGGTTTCGCAGAGTGCGGTCCACGGTCGACGCCATTTCAATAGTCGTGGACCTGGCCTGGGAGGCATCGGCTGGTGGTAAATACTGCGCGGTACTGATGTCAGAAATGCCTTTCACTCGGCCACTTGGGCTTGGATTAAGGGTACCCTGGCTAAACTGGGTTCTCTGTTTACTTGGCGCGGAAAGTCGAGAGTTACCTGTCGGAAACACTTCTTTGGTACGAGACGGACTACGGGCCGAAGGAATATGTTGTGAAAGCATGTGTTCCACAAGGCTTCGTACTGGGGTCGCTGTTGTAGAACTTAATATATGAAGGAGTGCTCGGCCTTCGCTTGCTAAGGCAGGCAACATCGATCGGTTTTGCAGACGACCTGGCAATTGTAGTAGTTGCAAAACAGCTCCAGGACGTGAAACTGTATGTAAGTGAAACCATTTATGTTATCAAAGCATGTCTCCAAATGCTGAAATTGAACTTGGAAAGGTAAGACGTATGCGTTCTTTATTACCAATCGCCACGAAAAACAACACTGTCAAAATCCGGGTTGGTAATCATGAGTTCGTTTCAAAATCGATCATTGGATACCTGGGGGTGATGATCGATGTCAAGCTGAGCTTTAAAGACACTTGCTATACGCGACTCCTGTCTGGGCTTGCGCACTGGATAACACAGTGAGCCAGGGAAAGGTAAGTTCGGCATGCCGGCCAATCGCGCTGAGGGTGTGCAGTGCATATTGGACGGTAGCAGGTAAGGCAGTGTGTGTCATCGCAGGGATGATTCCCTTGAAGTGACTGTGGGCTTCCGAATAGTCACTAGGAAGGAGCTGTACAGGAGATGGCAGGTGCACCCGACGGACGCGTGACTTAATTGTGCTGGTATAAACCAGAAAGCGACTGATCTCACAAACTGAATGCATAAACATTAAACATTACAAATGGGACAAATGCCCGCTAAGATTTGCTTATATCAGCAATAAACAAAACCCATCATAGTTGAAGCGCTTAGCTGGCGGTTCCCGACTTGTTACAATATTGATTGCATTTTTTTCTACCAAGACTGATCATTAAATAGATTTCCACTAGAAAGTTATTCGATTTCGACAATTCATGCAACAAGAGCAACTTGTTTCAACCTCATCTGTATTCTATTGATCAATCTTCTTTATGTAATATTAATTACCGAGACAGGAAATAGTAAACTTTGTTGTGATAAAGACTAATAGATATTATCGGTTTAGTTCTGACGATATTGAATTTTGATTTCTACTATTGGCATTAGCGTAAATTATTTTAATACCATGACTTGTAATTAATTTATAAAATCGTTTTTGAGTATGTGATGTACCTATTCTCAGTAAAAAGTGCATACTAATATTCCATTCAATTAGGTGAAAGATAAAAGTCCCCATCTCCATGGCTGCAGCGGTATCTATAATTTTATGTAAATGATTCCTCTTTTTCTAAATTCTTCTAAATTTTTAATATGTCAACCTACATATGTAAAAACGCATATGTCCATATCAAAAAACCATTTGTTTTAATATACCTCATGGATATATGCAACTTGAGCGAGATTCGTCTGAACACAATGTTGGAAGAAAATATTCTGGAAAAGTGCGTCCACAATTATTGCGCCCGATTGTCATCGCTCCATATGGAAAACTGTTCCCAACTTTCTCCTCCATCTCCGTGGGAAAACTCTACGCCACTGTCTTCAACTGTTCTACAGAACAGCGGCGCTTGGCATTTTCACGCATACTTGGGGTACGTTGTATCTGTTGGGTTGCGGATGGGTGGTTGAAGTGGGCCTAGGCCGTTTCGTTCAAGATGAACGACGGCCCCCAATGTGGGAGGATGGGATTTGGAGATGCGCTTCGGGATGGAGTCTGTGTCAAATCCGAGCCGAAATGGCACCGGGTCTGGGTGCTACGGCACGAAGTCAGCTCAGTTGCGCCGCGACGCTTCGAATGTTCGTGTTTTGAGTGTTGGCGCGATCTAGCCGGAGGAAAATTCTATTTTCATCGGACGGAAAAACGTGGATGTTACGTGTGCATGGTGAATGCTATTCTGTTGCCGCTTCCGGATTTTCACATTCCGTTGTTGAGCTCATAATTTTCTGGCTGTGCTTCACAGTACCGTGAGTGGTGGTTGCACTAATTGCACTCGTACTGACCTCCTTCCTTGGGCCACAGTCAAGTTCAACTTTTTGGGGTAGGTTCGCTCCCCGACAATCTTTCGTACTATTTCCGAGCTGCCAAGAAGTTTTCCTTGGAATTTTTCATCTGTGCTCGCTGTATAGTTTATATGCATCGATTGAACTGCTTCCGATGAGTAAATAAAATTAGTGGAGGGTGCAGTGTGTCCGGGTATCACGTCCATAACCTAAACAAACAACGGCGGAGTGCGGAAGCCACACGGCTTGGGTCCGCAGTGAGTGGTGGAATTGGTTGTCCTTTAAAAGTGCGCGTTCTTCCCACCCTGCACAGCTTCTTGCCTGGTTAAATCCCTTTCTCGCCCTTGCCGGGATGCAGTGATGCAATTTTGTGTGATGTGTGAATGCTACAATTTTCGTGCTTTCCAGTGAATTTCTCAGTTGATCACAGGAAGCTGTGGTGTCTTGGATTCCGATGTGTTTTCCACTTGGAAATGACCCCGGGGAGCTGCATGGTTGAATTTTACGGGAAATATTGAGGAAATCCGAGTTTTTGATCCTTCTGCAGACTGGCATCATGAGGAACATAGCGAATATGATTGCGAATTTAGGAATATTCTTCTATTTAATAAGTGAGTATTTGGTTACGCTTAAAGCTTATTTGGTGTAATAGTGACACCAGTAATTGAAATTTAAATTTTACTCTCAACCAGGATATTAGAGAACAACAATTAGCAGTTCCCTTTGACAGTTAAATAGAGTTGGCAAATTAAAATCAATTTACGTAATGAAGCTATAGGATAATTAATAGAATTTCAATAAATAATAGGTCAACCGGTTAATTTGTTTAGAGTTCAAGTTCGATCCAACTACTCAACTAATGCGTTCGATTGCTGGCTTCAATGAAACTTTATAAACAAAACTGCATGATCTGGAAAATGAGCTATATCAAGAGATTATAGAAATGTTTCCTGAAAGCATTCACCTACGCAAGATGCAAACGTACATATTCCTTTTGAAACGTGACTTCTTCTCTATGGCCTATGGTAGCTCATACGAAACCGAACCAGAGGCAATGGCAAAGAGGACACTAAAATCAGAGGTTGAATAATCTAGAAAATCTCACCGATTTCTTTGAATATTTAAGAAATTTCGTTGGAAGTATTACTTAGATTTGTTGGATAATCTTGGATTATGGAAACGATGCCTTGGAGTAAGGACTTTACATAAAATCTGTACACAATTTCTGAGAATTTTTGCGCTTTATATGGAGACCTTGGATGGCCGTCTTGTATACATTTTACTATTTTAGGTATTTGGATCCTAGCACTGGATAAATCAAATGGAATTGTATTTATCTATTGGGAGGACAAATTGATAATATTCTGTCTAATGAAATTGAATAGAATGTTAGTCCTATAAACGGTGGCGTAACGTGTGAATCTTAAGTGATGAAACAGAGTTTTATCATTGAACAACTAAAGCCTTGCCAAATTATCTGAGTCATCAGAACTGTATAAGGAATGTAAAAGGGAACATACAATTTGCGTAGGTAGATGTTTTCTTATCAAACATTTCCTATTCACTGTGTGGAAGCTGTCACTCTAATTTGGACCAGTCCGCATTGGGAATCGGTTGGTTTTGGCCCCTGCGGTGCCTTGTTTCTCCTGCTATGGATGAATTAGTAAGACAAGTTGCACTTGTACGTATCATCATTAACTAAATTATGTACATATATAGTATAATGTATAGTAGGTAATACTGTCATCCGGTTGATTAACTCTGTAACCCTACTCCAAAATTCATAGATTCCCCTAATTGGTAAATCTCCTTCCTTAAAATTATTATAAATCATAAATCATTACAACCATAATAATCCCTTGCAAGACGGAGGACGTAGACGTAAGTTGCCAATCCCACCAAACACCCGCGTTTCCAGAAAAGTTATGAGTATTTGGGAAAAGGAAACCCTGAAATCCTGAAATCTTGGAGTACTTGTTTTACCGTGTTATCTATCGAGGTTGATTCAATGAGTTCTCACTGAGATAAGTATAGACAATGAAATTCACATTAGATTGCCATTTATTTACAGAAGGAAAAGATATTTGAAATAATTGAAACTTGTTTTTTCTCTTCGCTAGTGTTATTTATTGGGCTTGCAAATACCGATATTTCGGGAAGCATTTGTTTTCTTCATCACTGCTAACAAGATAAAGAAAGATAAAAAGATTATGAATTTCTCCAAACGTCATTATGCTTTATTCAGATTAGGAATGCGTTGACAAAATGAGCAATTACGTTGCATCTAAAGAAATATGAAAACGAGGGTCTAGGGTAGTTTGCTCTTCAATGCATGTTATTAGAAAATGTAAATTACAAATAAAGCCAGTGTTAAAGGGTTAGGTGGGTTTCAAAGGGTTAGAGCGGGTATATGTTTACGATTATTTTTATATATGCAATGAAATATTATATTCAAATAATTTGAAAATAAAATATATATGTATATGTGATAAGTACTTTCCGAAATTTAAAAAAAATTTTTTTTAAAAAATCTTGAAAATGCAACCATTAGGACCTCATCTCCTGTGGCCCTTCAGAAAAAGTCCCCTGTGTGTATTTGAGATGATAAATTCATGTGAAATTAAAAAGCCCTAAATTTTCTGGTAATAGAAGCTTAAAGCTCGTGAACCAAAAGCCGCATTTTTTAATAAAATTTACACCCTGCGTGGTCTTGAAAAATTACTTAAAATAGAGAGAAAAATCCTGCGTTTAATGGATAGAAAATATTATATAGAAGAAATGTTCAAAATTTGAAGAAGATCTGTTCATAACTTTTGAAGAAATTTAAAAAATAGAATTTCGAGAAAAAAGGGATTAAATTTTCACATTCAAATAATACCTGAAAAAAAATGTTATTTTTATCCAACGGCTGGGGAAAGAATTGAAAAGAAAAAGACTAAAGGGTTTTCTAAATGCCAAATCCAAATTTTTTATTACTGAAGAAAAATTTTGAGGACTAGAACTAATTGAGGAAGAGGACCACTGGTCCTCGAAATACCGGTATATGAGTAATAAACAATTTATATTCGGAATTTAAAAATCAATTTAGTCTTTTTCGTTTTAGTTTTCTTCTCACTAAAAGCCCTATCTTAGAATTTTAACCCGAGCTTTTGAAATTTTTGAAGAATATTCTGGACATATTGTATTATTGAATAAACAAAAAGAAAAGAAAAATAGATTTGCTGAAATTCTGAGAACTCCCAACCCCTCGAAGAAAGTGGTTAAACTTGGCCTATCCAGAAAACACCACTCGATACCAGAGATGAGCTATTATTCAAGCTCTCTCAAATACTTGGGCACACTGACCAAACATCCTGGCACCATATATACTTTATATGTAGGAACTGCCTTTGCATCGGGGTTCGACAACGAAGAATGTTGGTAGACAATCATCAAGCAAAAACAATCCTAGCACAATCCTAAGCTAATAGATCGTTCAGTTAAAATCTAGCCCTGGGAGCTCATAATAAAAAAAATGTTAGTTACTTCATTTATTCAGGGGTGAATCTCGACGGCGATGGGACCAAGCAGAAGTAATTTAAAAGCAAAACGCTTTACACAGTATTCCTTATACCTTCCCACAAATATTTTCATCGCCATTGCTATGAAAATCTATTCATTGTTTAACTTTCAATTAATTGGTCTTTCTTTTCTGGTTTTAGATTTCTAAAGACTGACTACTGAATCTTATCTCTAATATCATCGGTGAAGAGTTTGGGGCTGCGTTGCCTGTAGATTAACTTGTTGTTCGCAGCAAGCTACCCCTTTTGGAGCGAGATACAATATTAAGGGGATCATTTCATATGAAAGCTCTTTCGTTTCTTTGGGAATTTTTTGTCAAGAACACCGTCCATCGGCGGTTCGTAAATCAGGAGTTTTAAAAAATATTGAAAAGTAAATTTTTGCTGCTTTTTATACTTTTTTCTTATAAATTTTGGTGTTTCTTTTCCGCTTTTCTTATCTTATCCTAGTCTACGAACCGTAGAAATATGTTCTGAATAAGTCGTGAAAAGTTTCGCGGAAAATGTAATTAAAAATTACAATGCGATTATTAACCAATCTTAACTGACCATTAATTTGTTATACCTAGCTCATAAACCTACGGTTTCTGCTGAAAGCATGTTTAGAGGGTTGGCTTTTATCGAAGTCATTCGAATGTCGTTCGGACCGGTAAATTTGCGCTTCAATCACGATCAACACAACACCACTCTACCTAAAAAATGAAAAACAAAGACGGTTTCACGGTTTCTTATCAGGGCAGAGGCAACTCGCCAGACGCTGCCTCACCTCTGCCCTTGTAACAACGTGACCAAAGCGAGTCGCAGGTGTTAAACGCTCTATTATATAAATCGCAGAACATGACAAATTATATTGAGCGTAAATCCGTCAGTACTATCGGACCTATGCTTGGCTAGGGCTGGAATATTTTCTTTGAGGATTGGGGGATCCTAACTCCGCATCAACTTGATGTCGGGCCGGACCAAATGGGGAGTAACTTACTTCCTCTGCGGAACATTATTATTTCGGTATTTGGGTTAGCTGGTAGTAATATTTTGATTGTTTTGAGGCAAAATGATCATGATTTGGTCCTTTTCTTTCTACGATTCATGTTTGAGTATCTGAGCTTCATCATATTGTATTGAATATATCAAGAGTGACCTTTGTGAACTGTTTCGCCTAGTTTTCGCGGTATAGATGAAAGTGCTTATTTTTAACTCCTGCTATCTCTGCTGACAATTCTCGTATGGGCAATAAGATACTTTGAATTATATCGTAATTGCAAAATTTATTGCAGGCCATCCATTTAGATCGACATGTAATTTGGCTGTCGTCATGATATATTTATTGAATTGTTGGACGTCTATTCTGCGATGATTTCAGATGTTTTCCAGTAAAATATTTAATCTTTATATTAAATTAAAATTTATTTTTGTTATTTGGATAGCTAATTGGGGATTTTCGAAGAATGTTCGGACCATGGGTGCTATCAAAGTTTAAGCCATGTCGACTAACAATTCAGTTCCTCACCGAAATCTTCCTTGATATATATTTTTCTAGTCTGTCAATAGTTTATGTGACAAACCTAAGGAAACAAAGGATTTATTTCCGATCCATCGAGAAGCGACTAACCGTACTGTCTTGTAAATTTTGTACATTGCAAGTACCTGTGACCTTTATACAATCTTTGAGTGGATGAAAGGGTTTATTGGTATTTCCAATGAATTCACATTGTCGGTAAATGCTGTAAATATGCACGAGTTGCAGAGTTATTGATTTCTTGAATGCTAACCTGCATAAACGGTTAACTCATCACTAAGTAATGAACGGATTTCTTCTGCTGTTCTACTTTTGGTCCTCTCACTAGTATCTTTAAGTGATTAAAAATTCTGACCTGATCTCTTTAGTTTATTTGCTAGTAGTTCAAACGTTCCTTCTAACCAAACTGCATTGTTTTGAATAAATACAGCTTGTTTTCTATGAGCTCTGGTTGAGTTTTAAAATAGGCAAATCATTATTTCGACCTTCAATTATCTAGGGTATCACAATAACAGCACAGCTAGTCCTTTTCCAGATATTCGAATTTTTTGTCAAAATTAGGCAAGTCTTGCACCTACATTCATTCGTAAGAATATCTACGAGTTACTATTATTAAACTAGAAGAACCAAGCGTACTTAAAACAAAGAAAATGCCACTTTCTTGCTTTTGAAACAAAATTCGATTACTTTCTTCTTTTGTGCCCTTGATTACAAAAAGTCCTATAATTTTGCCATCCGCAGGCAATATTGAGGTCATCATATGTCAGCTATACAATACAATAGGAAACACTGCGCGATCGTAGAGAATAATAGAACAAAATGTTTGCTGACTATAAAAATCAAAGAATTTTTTTTAAAAAGCGGCTCATTTTTGAAGTTTTAAAAATAGTTAATTATCAAAAAAAAATTGATTCTTCTACATAAGTGTAACTTCACGTTGTTTCTAGCGATTAAATTATTTGAAATAATTAAGACTTGTTTTTTTTGTATATCACTAGCAATATTTATTACGGTGGAAATACCATACCACAAAATGTGAAGAGGACTTGTTAGCACTGATGAGGGGAATAAGTGGTTCCCGAAATATTGGTATTTGCAACCATAATAAATATCATTAGCGAATAGAAAAAACCAAGTCTTAGTTATTTCAAATACATGGATTCTTGCCAATCACTTTTAAATATCAGGTTTCAAAGTTTCACTTTGTTTTAATGTTAACACTGAGAGCCCTACTACCCCTCTACGTACATTTTAACAGATTAAGGAGTATGGATAGTGTTATATTATCACTGAGTTTGTCCTTTATTTCCGCATTCTTCATTGTATTTTTACGACCACTTTTGAAATTTGACTTTTCGCGGCTAACTCCTTCAAATCGACCTTTGTACGATACGTAGAGCCTTTCTGAAACAGTCCACTGTCTACCTATCTATTAGGCTGTGCATTTGCCTGTTTGTCTCTCTGCTTATTCGTCTGTATGCCTGTCCATCTGTCTGTCTGCCACACGATTATTCTATCGAAAATAGCCAAACTTATTGACATCAATTAGACGCATATAGTGAAAAGGACGATTTCAAAATTTAAGAGGGCGCTTGTATAGCGAAGAAGGAGTGCGAAAATGGTCTTGGGTGGGGTATCCAATGAAAGGTCGCGATTAGTACTTTACAGAACTGGTCAGATTTTACATCGGTCGCAAAATTACGAAATTAAAAAGTCCAAATTTAAGATCAGAGAGAATTTATTCTCAAAAACTCTACTGAAAAAATCTGTAAAAATCATGAAGCTGCCTCTACTAAAACCCAGGAATCAACAAATAAAGGCGCAGAATGGTCTATGTAATACAGTATTGGGCTGGACGATTTGTACAAGTAGGGGAAGCCACCGATGCCGAATTCCCAGGCGTACATCAAAGGCGAAGTCCAAGTAAAACGGCCTCGAAGAAACTATGGACAGGATGGTAGGAATAAATTGACCCATACAGATGATTGCTTTCGAGATTGTCCAATTCTACAACGTGATTTGTGGACCAAGAAGGTTGGGGGCAAATCATTCAATAAGAAGAAGGACAAAGGCTTAACCAACTTACGGATAACAGCGGAATAAATCCAATGAAGCTGCGTGACGAATAAGGAGAGGTAACCTTCAAGTAGGTTGGAAAGAACGAGATTGATGTTATAATACAAATAATTCATGGGGAAGTGACGCAATAAGAGTGGAGAGTGGCTGGCTGGCGGGGTATGTCAAGCTAGAACCATTAGGCTAGTTAATTATAGGTAAGTTGATATCAATGCAGAAAATGACGCTATCAAATGAATAAAGAGGTGGGAGGGACAGACACAGGGAAAATATACACTCTAGCCGCGTAAAATAACGCAATTTCGAGAAGACGTTAGCAAGAATAAATGGGTCCGGTACGTACCGGATGATTACTTGCAAAAAGGCAATTGTGCTAGTAGGTAAACATAATCAAACCTGAAAATTAGCCTCGATATTATAATGTATCTGTGCGTCATACGAAAACCATTTGTGAGATAACCACTTCAATGTAGGGATATTCAAAATCATTATCCCAGTTGCTTAGCTGTCACCATGTAATCAGTAAGGAATTTACATCTTGTCGCTAGCTACAAGTTGTGAGAAAACCATAATGAAGAAGAAAGCATATTATTTTTTACTCTTCTGTAGTCAAATCAAAAGTAGGATGTAAAATGTAAAATTTAAAACGTTTTCATTGCGGATCTCAGCTGTAATGGAAGTTAAACAAACGAATTTTTGTAAAATAATATTTCGGGTGGAAATTTAAGAATCCCACTTGGATGGAAGCTGATTGTCATAGTGATATGTAAATATGCGCCAGAGCTCACTCACATGGGACTGTATTTAGGTTACTTACCTACGCGGTTACAATTCGCCAATTTCTTATGCGATATAGCTGCGGATTGAATTTATTGATTTGAAGCTAATGTGGTTCTAAGCATTCTGAATAAAGTAAGCATAAACCCCTTAAATCTTTTTCGCTTAATGAGCATTTGATCGTCTGTAGAGTATATTGTACAATTCATCTGTTTCTTGTCTAGTTCTCTTTCCTTTATTATTACTGCATCTTCTATTCTGCTGTGTAGAGTGGAGCATTTTAGCGTCTCTTTGATAGCATTCTCAATCTATTTGCCACTAGTATGTTTGATTTCGACGCTTGAAAATGCGACGTTGCGATAGCTGAGGTTGTTGAGGCCTCGACCTCGGTTTCGTATTTTGGATTCGATTCCATTTTCGTTACTTCATGCCCTGAGAAACTTTCCCGTTTCAAGCTTCTTGCCTTTCCTTGCTTTTGTGCAAATGAAAATGCATTTCAAAATTCATGAGAATTTCATATTATTTCAACTCGTTTTCATATTTATCAGGAGGAACAAGCAGGTACATATATATGTGTTCAATGTTATTAAAAATATGGAGGCGTTTGGTTAATGCTTTTCCTGACCTTCTACAGCAGTTTAGCTTTATCAAATTTGAAACTTGAAATAACAGGTGAGAAAACCCGAAACTATTCCTCCATGAGTAAAATTACAAATTTAAATGCCTTCTATTTATCAAAAAGTCATTCACCCAAATAATTTTATCTGGAAAGTACTATATTAATAATAGTCAACCTCATACGTCTCATAGTTGCAGTTTAAGAGAACATTGCGTGCGCGTTTCAGCGACATCTCCAGGCTGAATCAACCATTTTCGACACAAGGTTTTTAAAAAAAGGTTTACACGAGAGCTTGAAGATAGCTTGTTTAGATTTAAGAGAAAAAATAGCCGCTAGTATAGAGGAAAGGGATAAATACTTCCAGAAGCCCCCTTTGAAAAGGCATGAAGATTTTCTGATTTGATGGCTTGAGAGGAAAGCAGTGTATTATCATTTATATGTATACATTCCCAAGCGGTTTAATATAACACTAACATCAGTGCCCTGTGAAAGACTTTTTTCAAAAGCGAGCGAGAGGAGAACGCGAATCACCCCCAAAAAATTGCTGCAATTAGTCTTCATTAGCTACACCAACTAATTTCATCCAGGAGCTTAAATAATAAACCGTTTCTAAAGGAGTTCAGACTTGTTTACTACAACTGCAGCAGCCAAAAAAATGAAGCTAATACAGTGTTCGATTTTTAAATACGCCAATCTTAAAGATATGCAATTTTAACATGTTAGATTGACAATCCGAAACTTGCCAGAGAATGAAGGCAAATCAATTACTTATTCTTTACTAGGCATCAACCACAGGTTCACGCTTAGGGATTCATACTTAATCGCCATGCTATCTACGCAATGGAGAGCACAACAATAGAAAGTGCATATTACTTTAGAGATACATAAATAATATAAGGTCTGTTTTTTTGTAAAGAAAGGTGATGTTTGTGATATTACATTGTAATATGTGATATTATATTGTAATGTCGGATGTTATATTGTAATATCAATTTTTTTAAAAGTCAGATTTTTCACCAAGGCTGAATTTGAAGAAACTCGCAACCACCCGTAACTTGTTAGGGAGAGAAATCGAAGATGCAATCATTTTGGCGATAGACGCCATTAATACGGCTACATGCAGAAACACAAAGCTTCCTAAAGCCGATGAGTTCCAGTGCAATGCTACGCCTGGAGATCAGATAGATGTGGCGCAGAAATCTCAAGCGAATGTTTCAAAAGCAAGGAAATAGAGTTAATGCCCCCGAATCGTTAATCCGGGAAATGGTGACGGATTTCCGTAACAAAGTGCTTATACGCAAACTACCAGATATCAAGACTAGACCAAATACGTTCCAAGCCGTAAATAGGCTAACCGAAAAGCACAAATTCCGCAACTTGATTCTCACTAAGAACAACGAAACTATCTGCAGTAACGCTGGAAAAGTAACAGGCCTTGCGGAATCTTTTATGCGACAAATCAATGTATCTTGTAAAGATCCAACCTTCACTGTGGCTGCTGAATCAACAGTGAAATAATTCTTTTCGAGAAATTACTACAAACTCCAGCCGTTTTTCTCCGACGAATCCGTCAACCGAACCGTCAGAGTCGCCAAACAGTCTGAGTTTACCAAAACTTATCCCGCTGGTGAAAAACCTAAATGGTAAAAATTCAGCCGGGCCCGACGAAATTCCAAACTGTGTCCTAAGAAATCACCGGGCGGTCTGAACCAAAAGATACACTGGTTCTAGATTCATCCACAAGAATGCTAGACGTCTAAAGCTCAAATTCAGGAATACCACATTGAACGGGTCAGAATCGATGAACTATTTAGGAATCTAACTCAATGAATTCCTAAAGTTCAATCCTCACCTTAAGTTTGTTATTAATAGGGAACGCGGTGTATTGAGTAGAATCGACTTTCTTTTTCGTAAGAAGGTAGGTCTAAGCACTAAAACCAAACCGACTCTATATAAATCCCTGATATGACTAACCATATATTACGGAACCTCAACGTGGATTACATGCTCATCGGAAGCCGTGGAAAAGTGTGTGGCCTTCGACTGCCAGATATTAAGACACTGCACTGGATCAAATTCAGACCACTTAGAGACTTCTTTTTCAATCTTATGTTTTTTCGAAAGAACGGGGAAACATCCAAATGCTAACATTATATAAATAAATAACCCCATTGGGTAGATTTCTTAGGCGCTCTTCCTCTTGAGACTTGAGGTTAAGTTAGATCAAGTTAGTATAAGTAGTTTGAAACCCTTCTGGCGGTTAAGATGGAAATTTCAGAGAAGTTTAGGTTGGCCAAACAAATGTAATAGCCACCACCAAGTTAACATAATTTTTTCGCTAATCATAAATTTAAGACAATTCATGTCAATTAATGAAGTCACTATAAGAAAATAAAAACCTAAAATCTAAAACATAGTCCTTCAGGTATTTTAAACTGCAACTATTTAAAACCTCATATGCTCATCCTAAGCAAACAGGCATCGTGCATTACCGCTTGCTGGACCATATCGTACATAATCGTACGCAATAGCGAATTTTGTATTTTTATAAAACATACATTAGACACTGCTCGTACAGTTCGTACTCGACTGTCTCGAGAAATAGAGAGAGGTACATCAGCTAAAAAAAGCTACAGAAGTAAAAATAAAATGTTTCCATAAGGTCTTTGTACACATATATGGGCTCTTCGTATCTCAGGCGGTTCACTTTATAGTGGCATTAATATACTCGTGCACATAGATCACTATACACATATAATATAATTAATGCATGATATCCTACGGAACAGTAAATTCATAAGAAATAGCAAATTTAGACCTATTATAACTTGGTTAGTAATATTAGGTTTTGCATCCAACTTTCCATTATTATGCCTTGTGTCCTTTATGTTCATGTCGTAGACCTAGGACGAACCTACGGGATCTTTTTGTTAAATTCCTAATACTGTACCATTATTAGCTTTATTTGAGCATGCATCAAAATGTGGTATATTTTGAAAACTAGTTTTTGGTGCATCTTTGTGATTTGTATGTGGGGAGAATAGAAATAGCGATAGAAAATATTCGAGTAAGCCAAGAGAGTATTTTCCTTATTTGAATATTTAGTTTAGATACAAATCAATGAACAATTCTGTCAATGGCTCTGTCAATAAATGAACGAAATATTATAAAATACATGCATATAATATATTAACAGCCCCGCTTGAACCGATTCACGTTTATTATTCATCTTATTATTGCTCAATATCTTTAAGTGTCATAATTCGATTAGCCTGAAAGTTGATAACGTTGTTGTTGAACACATTTTGTAATTTTGCATATGATTCCACCGTTTGGCGGAGGGAATAATGCGTAATAACTGCAAGATAAGTGGGTTTGCAATAAGTCCACTTTAAGCTGTTAATATTAGACAAACTCACGGTTTCTATCCCTTTCTATGCCTTCTTCCAGAAAATAAGTTTTTACTAGGTCTTCAAAGATTCCGGTAATTATGGTGTTCACACCAAAGATTCTTAAGAAAAAAAAAAAAAAGGTGGGATACTATATGGTTTCTAATAATGAAAGCTTGAACGCTTTTGAAAAAAATCTATATGAATCGTTTCTTATCTGTTGCACATGGCCTCTATACCTAATTAATTCGCAGAATGGCTTATCCGCCTTTAAATATGAGAGAATATAAAACATTCAATTTATTCTATTTTGACTACGATATGTATTATAAAAACTTTGCCCTGGATAGCTTTTGCGATTAGAGTTGTTAGAATGCACTGATAGAAACAAATCTATCTTATTTCAAACTTTCAGATTAACAATGTCAATAATTATATAGTGGAGACGGGGAAGAAAACCATTGCAAACTTCTGAGTTTTTTTTAAAGAATATTTTCAACAAATTCTATCCGGGAAATAAATCCCCTATAAAATCGCAAATATGGGGGTGGGGATGTTTTTGTATTAGTATAATTATTGAGAAAATTCCATAGAGTTTTCCCTTGATATATATATCGTGCGATTGGTCTCCTTTAATTGACTTTAGACTTTACTTTGACAGAGGGTACCAACCTAAAACGCATCCAGCATTAGAAGCGGCGAGCCTACATATCATCTGACTTAATATATATGTATGGAACAGTTCTCCTCTAGTAGATTTAAATATGATATCTGGGCACTGACGTGCTTTTTAAAATTATTCGGGCCAAAGCATCCTGATGCTATGCAACAAAAACCTCAAATTCTTAAGTGACATTGGCGTCACGGAAACGTATTATTAGAAGTCACAGGTATATTTAGAAAGAACATTTTTTTAGGATTTGTGTATTTCTAAATATAAAGCAGATTCATCCTCCATTTGTGGACATCAATTGGTACAGAACTCACTCAAACTTTTCGCATTAGATATATATGGCGAAGTTAATTACTTACATTATTATGTCCTGTAAAGTTTTTATTCGATTATAATCCTTAAAGCTTCAACTTAGCGAACGTAGGAGGATTTCAAACTCAAATCAACCTACTCTTTGTTTTTAAAACATTTTCGAAAATCACAGAAACCTTTGAAAATTTTGTGCGGAGGTGTATGAATTTTGTCCTCCGTATTACGGTAATTAGTAATTCAGGAATATAAATTCGAAACGGCTAAAATTTCATTCAATGTAATGTGATATAAATTGTACCAATTGCGTTTGCCAAACGAGATTGTGGAACAATTTTATATCGATCTTTTTGAGGGCGGTTGACATCTTTACAGTCGCCCCAACTTATTTGATACATTGCTTTTTAAAAAAATACTGCTGCAATAGTTCAAAAACTATTTGCAATATCAAAAAAGTTTGAACACCATTTTATAGAAGGAAGGATATTGTTTTTTTAGGAAATTTTTATTTTTCAAAACAGAACTGTGTAGCAACTAGAAAACGTGAAAACCAAAAGACTACAAAAGGTCACAGCCTATTTGATACCGCTCCAAATTATTATTAAATAAAACATATGCGTTAATAAATAATATTTAGTTTGATGTCCTTTCGCTTTAATAACAGCATGAAGCCCATTCCGCTTTTAGCTAATCAGCATTTGTGTAAAGTCATGAGTAATTTTTTGCCATTCTGCCAGCAAGCCCTTCTTGCGGTCTTTCTTATTCGAAATCCTATACTTCCTTATGTTGTTGTCTAAAATTGCCCATAAGTTCTCGATTACGTTTATATCAAGAGTCTATACCGGTGGTGACATTAGGTACGGGCAGTTCCGATCTTACACTTTTTCGGACTTTTTCTTCTGAAAACTGAAATCTTCCTTTACGCCTAGTTTTTTGACACTTTGCAGTAATTTTCTTTCAGTATATCGAAGTAATGCACTTTGTTCATTGTTCTTCTGATAAAAACCGAGCTACCAACTCAGGCTGTGGACATGCAGGCCCAATTGTTGTGAGATTCTCTTAGTCCAGCTCGGTATTTGCTATGCGCTAGACATAAGACATTCCATAGCAGCCGGCAATGTTGAACTTTGACGTCCATAAAAATGATTGTATTTTAAAAGGCAAGTCGACCTTTCAGTTACCCGGCCGTTTAAATCATGGTCTCACAGCTCACGTCGTACTGTTTCAACGCTGCATGACTTTCCCAGTTTATCATGAATCTCACCAGCCAACTTTGGAGTAGATAGCTTCAGGTTTGCTTTCATTTTTCGTATAATACAACACAGCCGGCTAGCTAAAAAAAATTATTTGGCGTTTTTTTCCTTTTATTTTCTAATCGATTTTTGTATACAAAACGCTAAATTATATGACGGACTGCAGAGGAACTTAAATTGACAATTTCAGTAATTTTGCGAATATTCTGTCCTTTTTTAAAGCGGTGAATTACCACATTGCTCCAGTGTTGAACGATGATCCATCTTAGAAAAAAACTTAACAATAGTTGCATTCAGGGTTCCAAAAGTACTCAAAAGTCAGATGTTATATAAGGCGTGTGAATTAAAAGGTACTATCAAAACAATTTCATTCAAAATATTGGCCATCGCTAGCAACGACTTTTGACCATCCTTCGGGCAGCTCGTAGATTCCTTTGCGAAAGAGCTCGTTATCTTTGGACAGAATCTATGAATCCATCCATTTTTTGACATTGTCGTGTGATGCGAAGTGCTGATCTGTCATGCCATGGCCATCGATCGGAAGAGATGGTAAACGGAAGCGATCTCAGGCGGGTCCGGTATAACTTCCTATTTGAGCGTTCCCAAGTATATTTTGACCGGGTTCGCTAGATGTGGTCGAGTATTTTCAAGTTGAGGAATAACTTTATCATGCCTCTGTTCAATTTGCGGCCGTTCTTCTTTCAATGTTTGGCTCAAGCACATCAGTTATAGTGATCGGTTTAGATCTTCCCTTCCGTTTTTAGCAGTTCATAGTAAACTTTGCGCAATTGATTCCGTCATATGCAGAACATAAGCTTGAATGCGTGAATATTCGTCCTGGAGTGGAACTCAATGGTTCGCCGGGCTTTACCCAGGACATTCTAGGCTTAGGGTTATCGTGCATGATCAATTTTTCATCGCCAGTCACAATACGATACAAGAAACCTAGTCGTTATTGCCGGGCAAGCAGCTGTTGCAAAATCATTTTTCCGCGTCTCTAGGTTTCAATTCATATTGAACCCAATGTTCCTCCTTCTGGATTATTGTTTTCTAAGTACATATAAACGCATAGAAATGGTTGCTCAATCAACTTAGTGGCTCTTAGCGTTTCCTCTAATTCGGCATCTTTAAAATTTTTTGGCTCTCCGAGGAGGTCTTTGTCACTGATGTCACTCGTGAGCTTATGTTTTCGATAGAGCGTGCTGTCCGTATGCTTTTATAAGCAATTGAAGGCTTCTTGCCGCTAAGTTCTTCAAGAAAAAGTAGTGCAAAAAAACTTCCCACAGTTGCTATTTTTTCTCAAATTTTCCATTGTTAATTTTCTTGACAAGCGTTCGTCTTATTTGGTAATTCAAACTATGTTTGAAAGCTGTCAAATACGTCACTACTTAACATGTTATACAAGTAACATAGAAGTATTAGAAAATTCCGGTTTTTAATGCACACACACAATAACACCCAAACACGACAAAAAACTGTTCGGCAAACGAAAGTTTTCTGGTCCTAAAAAGACTGAACCAAATAAGCTGTGAACTGAAATTCGGCCATCTACCTAAAACATTGATCCTGTATGCCATAAGCAGGATTTTTTGGAATGTCCTTTATTCTAAATTATTAAATATGTACCTACACATCCGCATTTAAAATTTATCGATAAATCTCCTAGTTTCGATATAACATTGATGTAATATTAAAACCAGGGACTGTATCAAATATGGCTGAACCCCTGTACGTAACTTCAAAATTATTACGGCTGAAATAATCACCGAAACCGAACCATTCGCACGTAGATATTCGCCCTACCCTTTGTCTTTATATCTCGATCGATCAAATGTCTAACGCAAAGGGTCAACGCAGTCCAGTTCCTTAGAAAAGCAGAAGCACTGAAAGCAGAAGCTCCCTCCAAGTGACTTCGAAATCAAAGCTGTCGCGCCCCAGGAGCAGAGGACTCGAAAACATTGTTGACAGACCATCCTGAGTAGATGAAGACGACCAAAAAGGGAGACCTTTCACAAAATCTAACACAAAAAAAAATACTGGAGCTCCACCAAAGTGTGCCATCGACACACCCTTGCTGCTGGCTCGGGAATGTAGGGAGGAGGGGCTCCTTTGACTACTTTGATCCATCAAAACTTCATGTATCCTTTATGGATGCGTGGGTCTGTACTGGAAGCAGAATATCAACCAAACATTGGACTTCAGGTGCATCTGTCGATAGATTTACACGCGAGCTTAAAGACGCGCGCGGAGTACTAAAACTCCACATCCGAGTGCCGCAATTGAGAGGGAAGATTCACGAGGGATCGCATCCTCAAGCGATGTGTTTCCTACCTTAGATATGCGATCAGGCGCGGCTTTTGACGTTCCCGCACTGCCTTGGCATATAATAATAATCGTTGGCGCAACAATCCATGTTGGATCAGGGCTTTAAATTGTGTTAGAGCACTTCATTCAAGACCGTAACGGTACACTAAGAGGCAATGTGGTCAGCATTGCGCTGCCTCGGCATTCTCAGCCCATTATGTTAGAGGATGCCCTTTTGATTAATGTCAGCTTTGCGGGGTTAAAGAGGAAGAGTGTAAAAGGAAGTCCTCAAATCAAAAAGATTCAACTACAGCTCATTTTAACTATTAAATAACTCAGTGAACTATAATTCAATTTTTTTCTAAGGAAAATGGAAACAAGAAAATAATAATTAAAAAAAAAATTCTAACAATGAAAGTCAGAAAGAAAGTATAAAGAACGAACATAAGAATAAATAAAGCAATAAAAATAAAAAAATAAAAAATGGTGATTCATGAGAACTTTGCTTATAAACATTGGCTGCTCACAGGAACATGTCTGGTTTGCTGATATGAGCCTCAGGCAGTACTCGATAATTCTGCTTACAGCATGTATTTAGACGGGTAAGTTCTGATTGTCGTATAGCGCACAACAAGCCTGATGTGCTGTTAGTTGACAAGATTGATCGCTCCACGTGTTTTATTCATAATTGCAAAATACCCCATACAGGTATTGTACCTAAATCTCTTACGGCTTCTCTAGATGTCTGGGACTCTCATACAGTTTAGTTCATACAATGCAGAAAAACAACATTTAAACGTGAAGTACAACATGCAAACATGCTAGATATTCGGGTCGTTTGCGACGGATTTTCTCACTAACCAGCCACCGGAGGGCCTTTATCTTTTAAGTACCTAAACTTAGTATTAGTATTATGTGAAATTCCGCATCTGCTAAGATTGTGAAAAATCCGACATAAAATGGAAGAGTAAAAAAAAATACCCAAAAATTGTTATCAATATTAATGAATCAATTAATGAATTAATGAAACCCGTTTTCCCTAACAGTTCTCAAGGTCCAAAATGAGTACAACGTAAATTCCACCGACTGTATAATTTTACTACTTTCTCAGCAAATATATGATAAAACCGATGCATCACCAATTAATAGAAATTTCCATCCATTTTTCTGAATTTCCAGTTGAGTTTCCATTCAAAAATGTCTTCGCAGCTGAACTGAATACTGAGAATTACTCATTATCCTTATCATTGAGGAGAACTAAGGACTTGGGAATGTTTTTTTCGTCCAGAGACGTTGAAGACAAAGTTGATGATGACCTACTTATAATTGTTGATGCCTTTTCTGGTGACACTTTCATTACAACACTTTGCGGCAAGGCAATCATTTTTATTGTTTGAAATTGTCTGACGTTTCATTGCCAAATGTAAAAATCGTCTTGGTTATGTCTTCTCGACTCTCACGCACAATTTCCAGTTCACGAAAGGATTAAGTTCCAAGTCAACAAAATTTTTTAATATTCTTTTCAGTTCGCAGTCAAGAGGGATAGATGCACACATAACCCGTGGAATTATCGTCTACATCTCATAATTAACTTGAAAATTAGAATTAAAGGCACTATAGGGATAAAAGCGCAGCAGGGCCTTGAAAAAAAGAAATCTATGTTCGTTACGTCTTGGATTTCACTTGTACACTTTTTCCCCCTGAATATAGTCATACGAGCTATCAAACGAATGGAGAATTCGTGTTTTTCAAAGTAGGGAGAGTGCGGGAGCTTGAAGTGACCATTTCTTTCATAGAACCATTCTCAGAAACTACCGAACCAATCTGCAATCAAATCGCGTGGCTCGTATGGTGCCTAGGCTACCAAATATTCTACATTCCTATCGACATTAGCTAAAATAAGGTTGATGATATAATATTACTATATTTTTTACAAATTAGCTGGAAACACCCTTAAGATCACCCCAGAATCATAAAATTACTATTAATAGATAGAGCAGGCTTTGAATGTGGGTATGACACCAAGGTGAATAGGCTGACATAATTAATGGGTATATATTACGAGCTACGTTGAAATGTCAACTAAACCAGGTAAGAAATACACAAAATCTTTCATAACAAAGGCGTTGTGGTTTTTCACTATCAAGTGGCACCTCATCATTCAGGACCTGAAAAGTGTTAAAGACGCATGGATTGTGGTGAAGCCATAGGACGATGAAAACATTTTAGAAGCACGACGAAGCGACAGTTGTATTATAGCAAAGCTTGGCATCGAGGTTTAGACCCAGATCTCGAAATTGTCTTGGAAACAATAGAAAGTGTCCGTCAAGAAAGTAGAGAAAGGATGTTGCAGAAGATTAAAGTGAGTATATCGGTTACCCAAAATGCGTTTCAGCTCCGCCAGGACTTCCCGCGACGCTCACACTTATTCCCTACTGTTCTGTATGAAGCGTCTTTGGGGCGATCCACTCGTTGACCATATTGGGAGGTTGGTGCTTCGGGTATATAGATTTTTGGTTCTGTGAGTACGTACGTACGTACATTTTCCTTTTCGTATATGGCTAAAAATCCGAAATATTCCTTCAAATTTTATTATTATATATTTTATTATTTTTATTAAAATCGGTTCAATGTCTGTCTGCCACACGCACTTTTCACAGAAACGGCTATACCGATTGACATGAAATTTGGTGAGACAATGGGAACTGTGAACGGCCAGACATGCAATGAGTGATATCTTTCTACGTTGAGTTTTAGGAGGGGGGGGGGACCACATACATGCAAAAGGGTGGTGTAAAATTTTTTTTCATCGAATATACTCTCTCGATTAGTACTTTTCGAAGCCGATCTTAGGTTTGAGATTTTTTAGATAAGCGGGGTATGGGAGGGGTGAAAAGTGATGATTTATTTAAGGGAGCCATTCTCAGAAACTACCCAACCGAAAATTCTGAAAATAATCATGAAGGTACTTGTATATGGTGTCCAGGCCTCAAAATACTCTCCATATCGATATCAGGCCAAAATAAGTTAATAGTAGTATATTACCATATTTTTGGGAAAATTGCGTAACTACCCGCTTAAGTTTATCCCAGAGTTATAAAAGTCGGTAGTGGTAAGGAGTATAATATGAAGCATGTTATCCCCAAATTTCATCCAAATCATACTATTACTAACAAAGTTACAGTACCTCAAAGTTGACTCTACCGTGTAAATTTACTGGAACTAAATATCAATATCACACTAAAGTGAGTAGTCGGACATGCTAAATGCATATATTATACATAACGGGCTACGTACAAATGTGCTAGTTCTGCACTCAAATATGCTCACGAACGAAGCAAACAAAACCTTTCATACCTGAAGCGCCGAGCTTCCGGTTCCCCGACTTGTTTAAAACTATGTTTAGAGGAAAGGAGACGTATTTCTACATTCGACTAGGACAAGGTTTAGAAGCCCATTGAGACAAGTCCGATATTGGTAACAAGTTTGTCAACTAGAAATTCGACCGAGGAAGGAATAAAGGAAGGAGCCGTGAACAATTGAGAGCAGCCTATGTATGCGAAGAAGAGGCGTTGAAGAGACAGAAAAAGTGAAGGGAAAAGTGGAAGAAGAGTAAGAAAAATCAGGTCACGAAATTGCTGTGAGGAGTTGATAGTAGGGCCAGCAAAATTAACGGAAGGTTACCGAAATTTCGGGTAGGGTATCAAACCAGCTGGAAATATTCCTCTTGGTGGCCTCGATACTGATCAAGTACCGCTTATGCATAATTTTATCTTTAATTTATACAGAGGAGTACAGAGCCTTGAAAATGATATGGAGAACAGAAATTTCTTTCGTAGTGCATATTTCAGACGAACATATTTCTGGATTTTTATTTGGATATTTGGTAGTGAACCACTCTATATAAGAGCGTAGAAACTTGAGTGAGGAAAGGACGTAGGTTAGAAGCATATCGGAAAAAATATTATAAAAAGTGTCGACGGCCTGTCTACACCACAAGTTCACTAATATGTGATATCAGTTATTACTGGAAAAGGTGAGTTGAGAGCGTTGAAATCAACTTTCGGCAAGTTGGACTTTCCAGGTTTGCGATTAGGATTAGAGTACGATCGATACAGCTTCGCTTCTAATTCAATGACTAAGTGGTGAGTTTCAATATTGATATACAGAGATATGTAGAGAAATAGAGAGATAAAGTCCAGACAGGTTTAAAGTGAATAGATCGGGAGTGCAGACTAAGAAGTTGTTGGTGGTGTTGTATTTCGGAAGATAACAAGCATTCATGAAAGAATAGAAGTAGATGGAAATGGAAAAGATTTGAAATCTTTGATGATTGAGTCAATTGAATATGGGCAGCCAAAATCGAAGCAGTGGAAGAAAAGATGAGAGTGGACCGTGACGATTAGGAGCTTCCATACAATTACTTGTACAAATGGGAGGAGTAGGCACAGGCGAAGTAACAATAAATGGAACAGAGTAAGGCGGGAACCACGTGCGGCAACATAACCATAAGGAGAGCCAGAGGAGATGAGAGTGGATTCAACGTCGAAAGGATGCGAAATTGTATTCAGGACCTAGTCTAAATGGTGGGATCCGATGCCTCGTCGGCTATGCTGTGTTCTACGATCGCGCTCGGTATCCAGGCAAGTTTGACGATTTATCTTCTATAGTTCAAAAAGCCCACGGACCCTCTTCCCGCCCAACCGCACCGAGGGGCGACCAACCTAAGGATGGGCTGAAGGCAACATCCAAAGGCCCGCATCACAGCGATGATGCGTTTTAACGCAAAGTGTGTGCGACCATGCGAAAATGTATTGCTACATCCCGATTGTCGCAAACACTTCAGCCAATGACGCGGAGGTCCTACACTACAGAGACATGGATCTTATATTGAAGACAGTGCGGATCAAGACTGAAACCCATTAGGTCAGATTGTTACCGGACAGGACTCTTCGGACTATAGCACAGGTTGCAAGGATAACTGCTTTTTGCATCTCCATGTATAGTCCAGCCCTAAGATCGAGCGTTTTCAGCGCTTTATGTAAGTTCTGCGGGACTAATCCCGTCGCTGAAATTATTACTGGGACTACTTGGATCTTTTGTAGTCTCCAAGTCTGCTTCATATCGTCTGCCAAGGGGCCGTAGTTCCGGATTTTTTCGTGCTGTTTTTCAACAGTGTTCCGGTCCAACGGTACGGCTACATCGATTATAAAGCACGCTCGTTCTTCCTTCAGAAGCAGAACTAGATCGGGTCTGTTATGATTTACACTGTGGTCGGTGGCAATAGTGTGATCCCACAGTAGTTTGACCCGATCATTTTCCAAGATTCTCTGCGGAGTATACTTATAGTAAGGATGGTAGGTTGCCACTAAGTTATACTTCAACGCAAGGTTTTGATGGAGAATCTTGCAGACGGAGTTATGACGATTGGTGTACTCGGTACCGCTCAACATCCTGCACGCAGATGTTATGTGCTGGATGGTCTCCTCTTCACAGTTGCATAACCTACAACTGGAGTTGGTGATTGAGGAGTCGTGAAGAATGTACCGTTTATAATTTTTTGTTGGGAGCGAAGCATCCTGAATTGAAGTTAGGAATGCTTCGGTCTCACAGAAAAGTACACCATTTGTCAACCATTTGTTGGAGGCTTCGATGTCAATGCCTGACAACAACAAATTTTTTATATGACCTCCGTGAATGGGTTTTTCTTTCCACATGTCGATCTTCTGTTGGACTGAAGTAACATTCGACATGGGATCCCATTCTCTGCTTCTCAAGTTCAAAGGAGATAATTTATTATCTGCCATGACGGTAGCCTGATGTATTTGGCTAGAGGATTGTTTCTCATAGAAAAACTCACGAAGAGAATGCACTTGATTGTAGTGCATCGTTTTTAAATCAAGTACCCCCCTTCCTCCCTGATGACGTGGGATAGTGATCCTCAATTTTTCGGCAGCTCTATTGTGCATGTTGTTGTTTGCAAGAACTACCCTTACCCGTCTATTGACAGATTCTAAATCAGTATTACTCCACTGTATCACACCGAAAGTGTATAGAAGGACGGGAATGGCAAAGGTGTTGATTGCCATGATTTTATTTTTCCCGTACAGCTCAGTTTTAAGGACAAGATCCAGACGCCGCTCAAATTCCCCCAGCAACTTAGATTTAATTATATTTAAAATATATATATACATATTTAAAATATATATATATATATATATATATATATATATTTTAAATATGGGAGTAACGAGCATTCCCATTCATTGAACGATCTGCGCAAATGTGATATGTTCGTCTAGATGTTACACTTCGATATTGGAATATTCTCTAGTGGAACTGTATGTGGAATCGGTTGTGGTAATAGTAATCAATAGCGGCCCATGCAGCTTATAACTACGCTTTTAAGCGTGTGAAACCACCGTAATTGTACACTAAGAGTCAATCTGGTGAGTATTGCGCTCGCCCATGATTATTACCATGATTTCACTCAGGTACTCATTCACGGATGAATGGACTGATATCCGATATCCATTTACTATGCAAATCCTTCAGGTTCCAGTGAGATTAATGCAAGAACCATAAAGTCATCTGGATCCTATCCTCTGGTCTAAATTGTTTTACGTGTACAATTGGAACACAATATCCACTAGGACACCTTAGTAGGAAATAGCGTCATCTTTTCTTCTCTCATGGAACGCACTCCGTCGAATATTATCTATCGAGAAAATCAGAAAGCTGAATCGGCTGAAGGCTCTCGCGGAAGAGTTAAAGGAATGCAAGTCCATACTCCGCTGCCCGGAGTACGCTTAGGTACCGCTACCAATTTTCGATTTCAAAATAACAATAACGACTCTCGTCCACTTCAATCCGCTCGAATCTTTATACGCTCGAGAAAGTATGGTGCTATACTTCAGTACAATATTGAGCTAAATCATTTATTGCGAAGCGGCAGGGCTCATAGCTGGGAAACTCCCCACTATGCTAGAAAGTGGTACGCAGCCGTAAAGTCTAACTACTATTTTACAGTGTTTCAGTAAAAACTACAGAAAATAAAACCTAAAAGAAGGATTTCTTATGGTCCGTTTTCTACTCGTATGAGTCGGCCGAACGTGAAGGTGCTGGCGATATGAAAATATTGGAAAGGAATGAAATTTAGATTGAATTCATGACAAATTTCGACGGTTTTTTAATAGAAAAAAAAAAATAAGTGCGCAAAAGTGACAAAACCAAAACCCGTCGATTCTTCCTTCCCAATATCTTGGTTTTGTCGCATTTATGTCAAAGGCTCAACTCTTCTCCGAAATCCATACCTACTTTGGTACTGGGTTGAGCTGGTCCGAGTTGGGCAAAATACGTTTTGCGTCAATAAAATAATAAAAAGGTCAGCGGCTCTTTCGAATTACAGAAATTGCCCATATTCAGATTGTATTTGGGGCTGCAATATTTTTGGAAGTAATTTTGAAAAAAAAGTTAATGCGCTACTTTTGAAACAAAATTTTAAAATGGTATTAAATTTAATGTCGGGGTGTGATACAAAAGTTTTCCAACTTGAGAAGCTGCGATTGCTGGGCTTGCGATCCGATCGAGTTTTCATCGGTGCACTCTTGAAAGTATCCTCTGATTCGACTTAGTTGTTTTGGGTTATGTTTCTGCCAGCATTCTTATCTTTTTTACAGCTTCCACCAAATTGTCCTTTCTTATTTTCGAGGGCTCCACTAAAAAAGCTTACAATTAACAATAGAAGATGCCAAAGAATCTTTATTCTTCTGATATTTCGGAAAGGTTTATTATGTCAGCAACCAACCAAAAGAACAAGACGCCCCCTTCGAATTCCATCCTTCCTTCCCTTTCACTTGTTCGACTTTTACATGTAATCCAACCAAGGATACATGTCTCGAAGCACTGAATGGTTGTACACACAAACCTTCAGGCTGCTTGATTTACCATTCCCTCTTCCCCTCGTCGGCTGAATATTTATAATTTCCCTACTCTACTGAATTGTAATATTTTCTAACGCACACTTCACCCATTTTTGGGCGAAGCACTCCTTAAAAATCCTTTGAACATTTGAGGCCAAAAAACTCCAAAGTAACTTTACTTTTCAACAAGTCATTTTACAATGTATGCTCGTATTTAGGAATCGAGTAAAGGAGGCCACGGAAAGTAAATTATTCATGGCAAAATATTGGGGAATTATAAGTTACGGTTCAAGCTAATACTGTAATCTGCAATAAGTGATTAATGAATTCATAATGATTTGCGTGAGGGATGATTAATGGCTGATTGTTAATTTTTTTTAACTCATGACATTCACGGGTTTGAAGGTTTATTTATGTGATGCCCACCTGCGTGGCGCTGACTCTGTGGTGAAAGAAAATTTTATTTATAAACGAAAATTAATATCACAAATGAAAATCTGAATTTTACCAGAACGTAAAGCTGAGGGAGGTCCTTGCAATTTCGCACACCTTTTTATGTTTGAAATGTGCTTGATTAAACCAAATACATGTAATTTTGATTGATGTCCTTTTACGGCCTTTCTGTGAAATTCATTATTTCATGGTGTTTCTGCTGACAGTTTGGGTTTTTTGTTCTGTTTATGTTATTATGTATGTAGTATGAAACGATGCCTCAATCAGTAGTATATTGACAAATGAAGCGTGATTTCTCAATGAACATGGGAAAAAGCGATATCTCAAACATTAGTTAGTTATGAAGCCGTGCCATGTATAAGAAACATATGTTAATGAACTTCATCATCGTTGAGGTTTTACAGCCCGTTTCGGACCTTGGCCTTCAGAGTTTATCGCCCTGCAAAAGTCTTGGTTTTCACACTAATTTTTGTCCTTCCGGTTTTCCCTCGAATATGGCACGCTTGTCAAGGTTAATAAAAATTTCTCTCGCAGACGTGAAGGAGCAGGAGGTAACGTTAATGTCATCCACGTTGCCCACTATTTCGTTGGAGGAGCAGTCGGATAAATGTTTTCTATTTGAAATTCTGAATGCCACCGATTTCGTCCCAAGACCTATGCTATTAAAGAACCTTTGAAATCTATCGGAAACTTCTATATGAATGACACCAGTCATCATAAGTAACCAAGATTTCTCCAACGCTTTGACCGCCAAAAGGCTAATCGGTCGTAGATCGTTCAGATCCAACCCCTCACTGGAGCTCGCCAATCGTTTTGTCAGCATATACCCTGATCTTAAGTTCTAACATTTCTGCTAAACCTTATAACACGAATAAGCGGTAATATATCACTGTGATCCTACACTGCAACTTTTCTGGTTTTTCGTGGGTAGCTCATTTAACAGTTTTTGGCACTCTTGAGGCATCTGATATAGATGTTGCCGTCCAAACTGTAGGAGGTATTCCTGATACATCGGTCGACTTGCTTAATGGATTCTGTTGAGACATCATTAATACCAGGCTCCGACTTTTTGTTTGCTTTAACACTTCGGAGATCAATCTCTTGGTCATTGGTCCTTGCCGTTACTGATAATCGCTCCACTTTCTCTTTTACGAAGTGCGGTTTTTGATTGGAAACCGTGTCTCAGACTTCAACAAATTGCTATGAATTTATATTATGATATTTCGTCCCTAAGACATCTCTTCTATTTTCTAGTATTATTACTCTATTTGCTTCTTCATCTTTGTAGTTCGTTCGGCTTTCTGTCTATTTTGCTCAGTTCCTTCTCAGGCCCTACCTCTTTGATCCAATTTTTCTTTTGCGACGAGATGGCAATATCCAATGTCTTTTTCTGCTTTAGTTTCGAGTGCGTTCTCCATTTCTATCCGCGGATTAGAGATTTAGTGCAGTATTGGACTTCCCGCGGCGACTGCCTTTCGGTTGTGTATCTGGAATTTGAGAGATTGACCAGCCCTTTCCCGTATGTCCTTGAAATAAGATCTCTCTAGATCTCTAGGTCCTTTTATATCACCAGTTCTGTTAAGTGATCTCTCGTTCCAGAATCCAAGAACATAGTCAGTTGGTCGATTGAGCGGCAGTTTTCCTAATATCAATTCAGTCTGAGGCTCTTCATTCGATTTTCGTTTATTGTGTTGAGTTACTGCGGGCGACTGGTTGTAAGCCGATCCCTCTGGCTGGTTGTAAGCCGATACATGGAGGAGCAGTCGGATAAATGTTTTCTATTTGAAATTCTGAATGCCACCGATTTCGTCCCAAGACCTATGCTAATCCTACTAGTGTTTACATGCCATTCTCCTTAAGGGGCAAGAAAAGTGTTGCTCTAGGGAACACAACCTCTTTCACAAAGTTTTTCGCCTTTAACCAGTAATTGATTGGGATGCATCATTCTTTACGATTTCATTCTTCAAAGCAGGTCTGGTCCCAACATTATAAAGCCAAACTTTTCGTGAGTTTATGAGTGAATATAACAACCATATCACGAATACTTCGTAAAGTCAACCAAATTTCAGCAACAACTGATAGCAGTTCCGTACTAACTGGCTTGACACGGAGTTGCTATTTAGTGCTGATACTTATACTTGGCTATCGGAACAGTTTTAAATAGGACGACGGCGGTATTTTTGTCGCAGATTTTCTTTTGCTGCCAGTAAAGTCATATATACCTCCACCTGGAACATGGTTACCATCTTTCTAAGGGGCTGGATTACTTCCCTAATTGGGATTTCCGACTGCCTTATTCTATTTCCATAACTCACCCACTGATGAAGATTACTATATTTGCAAATCCGATCGTGGCCGTTTGTTGACCATTCTTCCCTTTCGATAATTATGACTAAATCTGTCGTCTGGAAAACAATTCTGGTAACAATTTGATTAGCAAGTATCAGAGCCACCTGATGTTTAGCCAGAGATTTCTAGATAATCACACGATCGTGCGACGTCTAGTTTTCTCACGTGCCAATTGTATCAATCCCATACGGGTCCTCAGCTATTTTCCCTGTTAAGCCTAAATAAATGGGTAGTAGATTCAGGATTCAGGGCTCTAACTGTAGGTTATATACACAGTTGTGCTGAAGTGGTCATAACTGTGCCCGTAAACTTTTCAGTAATGATTACGGTTGGGTCATTTCCAAATACTTCCTCAAAGACATTTGCGTTCTCCAAAAGCCATAGCTATGACCAGGAAAGGATAAATCCCTCTTTTTGCTTGTATAGACGATCATTTCATTCGACCCCAATGAAGATATTCTCTACCTCCCCATCGAACTGATTAACAACGGAGCTGGATTCTATGCTGTGTTACCACATCGCAAATCTCCGCTAACGAAGCATAGCTGAAGACAATTTCGTTGTCCATGAATACATCCAAGACGTGTTTCATTTTGCATGGTGTCTGGTCAATTTTTGCAATAAGCTTTCGGAGTGTTATTTCCTTAGGTTTTTTTTTCAGTTAGGCATGTTGCCTGTCCTCTCTCTGCCCTCTTATGAACCGACTCCTTTGTCGTTCTTCTGAGAACTGCTTTCTATATGTAGCCAATATTATGAATAGGAGGAGACGGTCCTGCATTCCATATACAAATTCCCGGCCTTCTCAGAACATATATAAAATGTCCTCTAGAAGGTGTTCTTCAACGAAGAATCTGTGGAGCCTATTTCATCTTTCTTTCGCGAAAGCCTGCAATAGAGGTTTTTAACGGATAGTATCATGGATCTAATAAAAGGATTAAGTACCTTAAGCTCTTGCACGATGGGTGGAAAAGCATAAAGGATTACGGCGGTCTCCAGGTGATACTGGCATATAGGGAATAGAGGTTTTTAAGGGAAGTATCATGGATCTAATAAAAGGATTAAGTGCCTCAAGTTCTTGCACGATGCGTGGAAATGCATAAAGGATTACGGCGGTCTGTACATGGTACTGTCATATAGAGAACTACGCCGGCAAACTCAACATGCCCTACAACACATTGCCGAAGTCGCGGAGAAGAGGGAAAAACCTTCAAGGACTTTTTTGCGATTGCCCAGCTCTAGCTGGAGTTACGTTAGGACACTTGGTAAACTTGAGGACCTCAGGGAGACCTCTGAGAGCAGGGTGGGAGAGTAGACTCCTTGGTGAATTATAAGGGTTGGCTCTGAAGATTTGAGCCGGCTCCGTTGCTCTTACCACTGCAGTCCTGTTCTGTGGTCTCAAAACAACGCACCACAACATAAATGGGCCTCCTCGAAGTGACCACTCAACCTAAGACCTACCTATTAAGATCTTCGAAGTTGGTTTTGTGAAAGTTCCACTTAGTTGGCTTATGCACAGCTGAGCAGCTTCACCCCCCGGAAAGCAGGAAAACGTATGGAAAGTGAAGCCGTGCGCATGTGGGAATGTATATATATTGACATCAGTACTTTCTGTGTAAAACAGAGCCGTACCAAAGCCTTCATGAAGATCTAACGATAACCTATGATACATGAATTTATCAAATTTCTAAAAGTATATGGTGTAGCCCTTGAGTGTGCCTGCGCTTTGTACTTGCCGATTTTCTTATTAATAACTCTCACGAATCGTTAAATTGAATAAAGTTAGCGGCAGAATTTATTGAAGTTATGTTCAGTCAGCAATCGGGGAGTGCTGTATCCGTAGGCTTTACGTACAGTTTTGTGTGAAACAAAACCTTATTAAAATCGGTTTAAAGTCTATCTGTCTGTCTGTCTGCTTGTGTTTTCTGTTCTTGCAAGGTGGAAAGGATCAAACCCTACCGCTCGCTCCTACCATACGGTTATGTGAGAGTTCAACTCATTAAAAACATCTCCTTCGCTTATCCTACGGGACTACCATTTCGGTATTAAATTGCGGGGTAGGATAATTTACAAACTGCGACTCATGTCGTTATTTGTTACTTTCCCCCGAAGCTCCTCCTTCCTCAGCAGATTTTTTATCGCTTTCATTATTTTTTCCATCGCCCTCCAAGCTATTTTAGAAGCTAGTATGTGGTCCACAATATTTTCGGGTGACAACCGCGCTCCGGCGTCAATTTCTGCTTCAGTTCTGTGTACGGCGAACCTCGGGCGGTTAAATCCCATATGCGCCGCATCATCCGGAATCATATCGCGTTTCGAGTAATGTGGGGACTGGTCACGCCCGAAGCGATAAAGGTAAGCACGGTACTCTCGGTATTCGGTTAGGAATGGAGTTAGATCCTAGTACAACTTTACTGTGCCTGTGCTTCATCCATTTTGAGACAGCTGGAATAATCCTGTAAGTCAAGCGCTCCTTAGGTGAATCATATCATATTTTTCGCCACTTCAAAAATGCCAAAGGTAGTTACAGGACTCGCCGATGGCATATGGTTGGGTCATAGAGGCGTCGAGCCTTGCTCACCAAAATGTCGATGGGGACCATGACTGATTGTGCGATTTTCGCAGTTTTATGCACTGCGAGCGTCAAACCAGCGACTTCTAGCCAAGATCTAATTTCAAAAATTGCTTCGTTTGTGAGGACCTCCATAACCTTGTGCACGATAATTACTGCGATGTCGTCTGCAAAGTCAATGATTGTCACTCTTGGCAACTGCCCTACAAAATTTCGTCCTACATTATTATCCACTGGAGAAGACGGAGAACCCCACAGGTTGTTTTATACATCTTAGGCCCATCTTCTAAAGCATAGCACAACAACCTGTCCTGAAGAAATTCTGAGACTATGCGCACCAGGCATTTGGAAGCGCTTAATTTTGTTAAGGCGACAATTATTTTGTTCCATTTTGTAGCATCGATGCATTCTTCATATCGAGAGTTACTATCGGCCTACTTTTCTTCCTCCGCAAATTTCGTCGAAAAACTTGTCATCGCCATCTAGAAGACGAAGGACTAGCCAAAGGTTTATTTGGCTTCGGGATTAGCACAAACTTCTCTTTCCTCCACTTTCCGGGATAATCCCTTCTTCGAGACTGATTGTCTATCTGTCTGTCACACCCGATTTATTCGGAAACGGCTGAATCGATTGTCAGGAAATTTGTGAGAACGTATAATTTGTGAAGGCATACAGCAAGTGGCGCCACTTTCTGTTGAAGGGTGGCTTCTCATATATTCGAAAGGGGGATGCAACATTTTTTCACTGAATATGGCCATGTGGGGTATCAAATAAAAAAGCCCAATTAGTACTTTTCAAAGCTGATATTGGATGAAAAGTAGGCGAGTGAGGGCTCAAAATTTGACCCCCAAAAATTGTAACAGGTCTCGTTCTCAGAACCTATCCAACCGAAAAATCTGAAATTCGCGCTAAGTTCATGCTAGAAGTACAAAATTTACAAAGTTTAAGCCGGAGGTAATTGTAAGGTAAATTTCATCTTCGTGACATATTTGTCTTTCGCAAGAACTGAGCTGACGCGGGATACGTTTGAGGTTTAATTTTTTGAAGGGTCTTCTAACGAAAACTCGTCCTTCTGCATTCCAAATTTCATCTCCAAAGGCTTGCCAAACAAAGCAGATGTAGCTATTTCGCCAAATGATTGTGTTCTATGGGCAACGTGGTTCGGAGAAAATTCAGACTTGGGTTGTTAATTATGCGGATTCTTATTTACCTACATTTATCCATGTTTTCGATACCTCCCAACCCATTTCCCGCGAAAATTCAAGCTTAATTTTCACATCGAAGGTACTTCTTTCTAGTAGTAGGTCTAACGAGAGTAAGGCAAAGGGGATTTTCGGGCCTGGAATTTTGTCGGAGTTGGGGACAGAGACTTTTTATAATATAATTTGCACTCCGCACCCTGATTTTCCCCAAATACAAATAATAAATTAAACATACGGACACTGTAAACACATTTCATTCATCAGGCTTTATTTACCACTTCAAGGAAATTTTAAATCATGTTATGGTCTATTTATCGTGTTTTTCCTGATTCCGATTTCATTGCGCTGCATTTTATTATCAACTATAATATAGTTCTACAATAAACTTCGTTTCAATTGATGAACTGAGAATTCCATCATAATATGAATACAGTAATTAATGCAAATTGAAATATAAAACCATCGTGAAAAAACGGAATAATTCCCAATGAAGCTCGTCATAAAAATGCAAGGAAAAAAATATTATTTATCCCCCATTCATTTATTATAAAGAGAGAAATTTTTATTTCTTCGCTTCTGAATACTTTCGCGCAGTTCCAGGATCTGCCGGTTTTAAATTGTAATTAGTATTCGTTATTGTTGCCCCGACGGGATGAGCGGCAAACGACTGCTAAAACCTTGGCGAATTTACTAGCGAAGCGTGTATTTGATATATTCAAAAAGTGCAGATATTGATTTACATTCAATTTCGCAAATGGATATTCTGTATTGCTCCCGCGTTCAGGAGGAAAGAAAAAATATTTTCTATGGTTTCCGCGAAACCATTTATGGCTTTCACTAATTATTCAGCACAGAGCATTTGAACTTTTATTCAAGGATCAATATTAAAATGACGGAAATATGGAAATTGGTCTGATGAAAAGTTAATTCTATTTGAAATAGTTTGAAATGAATCATGGAAACTATGTTTCCGTGTGAATGAATTCCGAGACAACATTGACATAAAATTCTAAAGTTCATGAACTGGGGAAATTATATGTTGACAGTGAAAATTTTATATCGACAAACTTTGTCAGTGGAAGTTTAGTAATTTGGATGGATTGAAAGTAGCAAATAAATAGTCCGAGCAATAGGCGAATGGACGAGAACATAAGCTGCTTTTTATGTAATATTTAAAAAGGTTGAATTGCCGAACTGGGAATTATTCTTAAGTGCTTAACTATTAAGCAAGGTTAAGGTTTTCTGGGAAACTTTTAAGGTTTTCTGGGAACTTTATGAAGAGTCCTCGGAAGATGGAGAGTTACAACAATGCCTTGTAGTCCCTTTTTGAAGCTATGGAAGTTTCTTCTTCTTCATTTGTTTTGAAATTAGGCGTGTCGCTTTAAAGATCGTTCCACGAGTTCCTTACACCTCATAATCAAGCCCTTTCGGTATCAGCTGAGCCGGTCTCTGGTGGCTGGTGGAATTGCTGTCACGTTCAAAGATCGCTGGAATTTGTATTTCTCTCTCCTTGGGGGAATAACCCCTTTACGATATGCAGCAAGAGGGTAGGGTACGTGAACTGTGTACCCATAGGCTTACGTTCGCTTCTGAGCAGAGCTCCTTCAAGCATTTCCCCTTGTTTCGCTGGAGCTTGAGGGTCCTGTTTATAGACATACTCTTTTTGCTCCTGATCTATTCTACCTACCGCCCTCTGAGCCGCCCTTCTGGCTCGGTGGCAAGTTGATCGAAGGCTGGCTAGCTTACCATTCTGCTGGTAGTATGGTTTTCTATTGGGGATTGAGCACCTCCTAAGCATGGACGCGTCACATGTTTTGGCAATGTGTTAGGCTTTGCACTAATTCTAAATTCTAAACCTGAAATCTTTCACGGTTTCTGGTATGATGGTTTGCAGCCATGTGGCCTGGCCAAAACTCAAAGAAGGTTGTCTGATCATCGCTGTGTTTGTAGCGTTCGCTAATGCACCAGGACATACCATGCGTCATCAGGGCTGACAAACGTTAGGTTTACAACCGAGCATTCTCTCAGAAACAATAGTCCAATTGAAAAGAAAATTGGTAGATAGGGGGGACCATGCTGAGTTGAAAGGGGGGCAGGGGGGGCTTCCCATACATGTAAAGGGGGATTAGTTTCGAAATTGGTCGCAAAGCAAATGAATTGAGGGGGTCCGAAAAGGATTTTCTACTTGGTGGACCCGCTCTTATAAACTTATAAGTATATATTCCAGAAATTGACAGGGAACCCCCATTAAGTTTATCGGAAATATTTCAACTTTTGCGGTAATATAGACTATTTGGTGGAAATCGCACTATTATTAACATAATTATTATAGATCAAAGTTGTCATTTTTGTGGAAATTTCATACATTCTAATATTTTGAATGTGAGTGTCATACTAAAGTGACTGGTTTGATAAACTAAATGCATAAACATCACAAGCTATATGCAAATGGGTTGGGTATTCGCCACATATTCAAATATGCTTATAAAAGTAATACACAAAACCTTTCATACCTGAAGCGTTCAGCTTTCCGACTTGTTTATTCATTGGCACTCTCGAAAATCGCTTCAGCACCGAGGAGGAAGAACAATAAGATATTGATGTCACCCTTGTAGATTGCCACTTCCTTTTGCTAATGAAGCAGCGTAGCTTTGATATCGACGGGAATATCTCTGACGGTATGCTCAAGTGCCAAGTGAAAGTGCATTGAAGCCAGCCATCGCCCTGCTTGACGGCGTTAAATTGGCAGTTGTGAAGTTGAGGCCGTCATGGCTTCTTTGTGAGATGAACTTGTTTCGCTGAGATACCAAACTAGAGCATAGCCTCTTTTAGCACTTCGCGATTGATCCTGTAGTATGTTCATTTTTAGCTGAAGAATATTTGCTACACATGAACGTTAAAAGTCCACTCTCTTTACGGTGGAGAGCCAACAATAAGGCTGAAGTCGAATTGCTCCTTAACTATGATTTCTTCCCCGTTGGTTTTCACCTAGCTTTGCAGAATTTTGCAGTAAGATGGTCCTCTAAATGTTGCATCCCAGCCATATTTTTAAGGATTTGTGCGAAACAAAACCTTATTAAAGTGGACTTAATATCTGTCTGTACGTCCTTCCGACCGTTTGTCTGTCTGTTCGTCGGCCACACGATACGTACTCCGCAGCGGCTCGAGCAATAATCACGAAATTTGGTGATAACATCTGGTTTGTGAATGGCTACACAAGCAACGAGTGGCATCATTTTGTGTTGCGGTTCCATTTTTTTTTCACAGAATATAGTCATGATCCTACACGAAAGGGTTCAATTAGTACTTTTTGAAAATCATCGTCCTTCTAACATTCGGTTAAAACCCAGGGCAGTGAGGACTCAAAATATATGTCCCAAAAAGTGAAACAAATCTCGTTTTCAGAAGCTATCCATGCAGATAATTTGAAAAAAATCACAGTAATGTGTCGATAACAATTTTCATCATCATCAAGTTTGTCAGAAACTGGCTCCGAGGCCAAGAAATCGCACCTAGTTTTGATAATCTGAGTTGTCATTTAAATTTCGGCAATAGATTTGATACGCGTCCCAGGGATGCTCAGCACTAGCTTGTACCTCGACGGAGGCCGAATGCACTAATTCTTAGCAGTTGCATGCTTATTACGAAATCAATGCGCCTCTGAATAGGACGACCATGCTGGGAATGCTGGCGTGATATCGATGACTTTTTGCCTGGCCTAGTTGAGAAAAGTGCTGGTGGTTCTATCGCCCATTAGAAAAAAGATCCGTATTAGGCCATCTCCCGTGATATTGAACCACAAGAAACATCACCCAGCAGCTCTGCAATTCCGCTCTTCTATTATATCCATCTAGGAAGTGCAAAAAATATGACGTTTCAATACTACTAATACTTACAGAAATTCTTCATTACAGACTTTCGAAGTAGGCAATAGCAGTGCCGTTCCAAGCTAACGTATAGTATCTGTATAGCTTACAACTAGCACCACAGCAACATAAATTAGGTAGATCAGCATTTCCGAAGTTTGAGTTCCTAATGTCCCCACGAATACCCCGTGGCTAGCGAAGGAGCAGTGGAGCCTGAACTGCTAGTTCATATTTACATCGGCAAAGTTTAGCGGGAATTGAAGCTTCGCAAGGATACAGTTGTTATAGCTGGAAGTAGTCCTTTTCTAAGCTGTTCGATATGGATGCGATCGTGCAAGATTTGCTATGATATCCTTGATTGCAACTAAGTTGGTGAGTCAGGATCGTTAGAAGGTCGCTTTCGCTTTAGTTTATGCTGAGCCTCTTAGCCAACTTTCCAGTCAGTAAGACTGCCTTCAGCAAGTAGTATCGATTGAGTCTAGAGTCAGGAGGCTCTTATTAAAGTAAATGGGTCCCAATTGGTTTCCAACGATGCTTTGTGTCCGCCTACGGAAGCCTGTAAGTTAGTAGTTGACATATCGATTCTGATAGTTTGGAATTTAAAATTTAACCTAAAAAATTAAATGTAGTTCCTTCATGAATTCTTATTTACTTTGCCTTTCCCTATGAGGACAAACCATATATCATATATTCCAGTCGCCTGCTTAATTCCAATGCAGAATTTGCACATTGCCGCATGAGCGACAGGCAGATTTGCAATATCTCACTTTGCTCAGAATGTTCCCCGATATCGCGTAAATCCTCGTTCAAGTTTGAGGATCGAGCTTTCTAGTGTTAAGTTTGGAAAAAATAAAATAACACCCCAATCGCGTATGTAGAGTCGAAAAACTCGTAACCGTGAAGGCTTCCTTCAAATCTAAGCCTTCCAGTTTTGTACTTTACACTTTGGTGCAGCTCCCCTGCACCGGATCAAGTGGCGCGGCGTTTTGTTAATAACATGCAAAGGCTGAAGTGCCAAAAGCTCCTCCCGAACATGGCTAGAAAAAAGGATGCTTGAGTACGTGTGAACAGGATACTTTAATAGAGCAGTTGTGCCAGACTGTAGTGTAAAATTCCCCCTGCTTCTGAAGGTGTTATGCAGCTCATCCTTCGTGGTTGGGCATGGTTAAGTCGAATGGCCATTTTAGTAATTCTGCTGTTTCCTAAGTCATTTCGTAGAACATATGCTCAATGAACCGGAAAAGGATAACAGGAGACGTAAAATTTATAATTGGCTACGGAGATGAAAATTCTCTGAAAATTTGATACATACAAAACAGTCCACATATCTTAATACTTTTCTAACTTTAATATCTAACCAAAGCCCTACATCATAGAAATTATCTTTTAAGATACTTTGTTCGATTGAGAAGGAAGTGACGTTGTTTCCAAAAATATTCACTGGGAGGAATGGGATAATTTCTCGTAAGAATATGTTATGCCTCAGATATGTTTTAATAGACTTTCTTATAACATCTCTTGTAATCAGAGAATTTCCTTCGAGAAGTTCAAAATATCCCAATTTTCCTTCAATTTAATGTGGGCGTAACCTCCTCTTTTAATTACACGGAATCAGTATTTGTCTCTGGGCTAGTATCAAAGTTGCTGGGCTCCTTCAATAATTTTGGTTTAAACTTGAGAATGTTGCCTGGAGAAGTTAATTTTTGCGAAACTACATATTAATAAAGAAATTTCCTGTTTATAAAATAAGAGGGTTTAATTAATAATCTGAAATCGAAGACCAGTTTCTAGGTAGGTCTAAGCAGGTGGGGATCACCTGAAAGATAATAATAACAACCCACACAACAAGAATACACCGAATACAGGAATTACTAGATATTTATAAATGGTTGATCCAATTATGCTAAATTGGCTTCCACATCTGCTCGTCGCTAAAACAAGAGTCGAAAAATCATCCAGTAGCGACGAATAACGATAGATAAAACCGTGATTTAATCTACTGATTAAATAGTTCTATTTCTCTTAGCCAACCATTGAGCCAAGAACCGAAAGTACGAAGTACCATGTCAAGGAGGTAACCAATTTTATGTTTTCAATAGTGAAATCGTTTTACGGAAATCAGGCTGCCAATCTGAAAGATTTCCAGGTCATCAATTACCCAGAGCAGCCTTTATCTGCTTCAGCGTGTCCCCTGTGTCTAAAAGATGTATGGTCAAAGGAAGGTTTGAAGGTTTACTCATGTTAGGTACCAAAATAAGCTTCTACTAATCGCATAATGCAAGAAGGATCTCGGAAATGTGTGCTCCGTACAATCAGTGAACATGTCCGGCCTTGTCTTTATTGCGAACTTGAAGGTCTTATTAAGTTAAGTTTCGAAAGCATTTTTCCTATCATCCTCAACTACGCAACAACGGATATCCGGTCAAGCCCTGCCTTAATAACAAACTCCAGACATCTCGATTTTGCGTCGAGGCCCACAAATTCGATATCCTTAAAAGCTATCTGGCGTCCTGGCTTACCCCCATCACTTCATGTCAGGATGTGGGTTTGCCATGTCTTTTTTAAGGTTTTGTGTGAAACAGCGATTTATTAAAATCGGTTCAGTGTGTATCTGTCCGTCTTTTTTTGGCGTTGTGAGGTGGAAAAGTGTCTCCTACCATATGGTTATGATAGACTTTTAGTCATTAAAACCATCACCGCGGGATTGCCATTTCGGTATTTCGTCGCGGGGTATTATCAGTTACAAACTGCCGCTCGTGTTGGTACTTACATTCTTCCTTCGAAGTTACTCTTTCCTTCCTCATGAATCATATCACATGTCTGGCAATATGAGGGAGGTTTCATGCCCAAAGCGGTAAAGATATACGCGATACCCTCCGTGTCGACTTAAGAATTAGGTTTGGTCGAAGCCAACCTCTCCACGGGGTCGTTTAATCCACTTTGCGATATTTGGGATAATTCTGTTAGCGCAGGGTCCTTTAATAAAATCGTCCCATCTCTTCTGCCACTCCAGTTCGTACCAATTATCGACGATAGGTATAAGATTCGCCGTTTGCGGATGTTGCATCATCAAAATGTCGATGGGGACCATGCCTGCTGTCACGTATACTGCTTCGTAAGATTTTGTGTGGGCGCACGATATCTACCAGTTCATCTAATCGGTATGGGCCACAGAAGCTGCACGACTTTCGAGATAAGGTGCTAGCTTTGCGTTAGGCCGCCTATATTCGGTAACATTTCCGCTAATAATGTTGTAACTCCGGTTGCTTTTCTTGCAAAACTTTTAAAATGTGATTTGAAGTTTAACTTTTGGTCGATCATGATTCTCAGATACGATTGTGAGCGTATGGTTTGTTCGCCAATCCTAATTTTTATCAATGTTTGTTTCCTGCGTTTTGTTGATTTAGATCTATCTCTCTTTTTATGCTTTGCGTGCGCCAGACCGGCGCTGATGTCTTGTACCACGATAACCTGTTGTAGATGACACGCTCGAACATTTTGCTGATGCCGTTCAATAGACATATTGGCCTATAAGACGAATAATCGTCCAAAGGCTTATTTGGCTTCGGGATTAGCACTAGCTTCTGTTTTTTCTACTTTTCTCGGAAAATCCCTCCTTTGAAGTATGGCGTGAATATTTGTCCGAGCCAATTTGGAACTGTTTTGACTATCACTAGCAGCTCCTTAAGCCTAGAATTTTATTTTCCACAATCTTCTTCGCAGCATCAAATACCTTTTCTGTGGTTACCTCGGGAATTCATCGGGATCTACCTGAACAGTGGGTAGGTTCGATTCATTTGGGGCTTGTGGGAAAGGAGCACTAATCATAACGTGCAGCAAATCACGGTTCGTGATCGGCGGTGAGGGTTTATCTTTGATCAATGCCATCACTGCTTTGTGTGCACCTCGCCATAGGTCGGAGTCCGCTTCCTTGCATAACCTCTTGAAATGTTCGGTTTTACTTCAAGAAATGGCTGCTTGTACTTCTTTTCTCGCCTTCCTATATCAATTGTGCAACTCCCCACACATACGGATTAAGTAACCCGCGCATCGCATTGAGCCGGATTTTATTCACAACTAGTGGTAACATGGTATCACTCACAGATTTCATCATTATATAACCTACGGAATCACCCAAAGATTCTTCTGAGGATTGTTTTTTCGAATGCGGTTAAAAGTTCGCCATTTTTTTTGCGAAGAACCCAAGTCTCTGAGAGAATATATGAGGACTGGTAAGATGTACTGTGACGACTTTGACCTTCTTATGAGACGTTTCGAGCGGAACAGGTTTTGTAAGCTGAAATGGGTTCTATTGGCTCTACGGATTTCATCGTGGTAGCTGTTATCGGTTATGATTTTCGATCACACGTAGGGGAAATTATCAACAGTCTCAAAATTGTAGTTTTCTGTCTTTATTGTTCTCATTTGAGCAGTGCTATTTGATGAGAACCAAAGAAGGGTTTCTAGTGGTGACGTTGCCAGCATGTCTCTCGTTTTGCCGTCATTAATATGCAGCCCAAAGTCTTGCACCGATGGTCGCCTGCTTGGTCTGAATGAAAGTAGACTGTACATTTGGGTGGACTTGAAGAAGACGGTGCTTCTCGCGTTGCCATTACAGGACATTCCTTATCATGAACCGTTGTTGATATTGATTGATCTGATCCTGTTGGTTTTATTTGTTCTCGCACATTGATCCGTGTCAGCCTAGCCAGTTTTATCCATTTGGTCAGTATACCTCATTGGTGTGTACAGTTTTACCCTGTCAACGATATCATAGGTTGCCTTGAGGTCGCCGAAAAGAAGGTGCACTGATGTCATACTCTAATAGTTTTTCCGTAGAGTGTCGCACAGAGTAATCTCCTATTTCACTGCAAAGCAACCTTAAAGTTTCGTTCAACTTTTGGCTTCTTAATTAATTTTCTCCATCGGCTTTCTACTAGAGAAAATACATCGTTTCGGCATTGAGTCGCCCCTTGTTCTGTAGAAACTCTTTCCTTCTGCTCATTCCTGAGCTGACCGCTTGTTTTGGCCAAACTTAAACCCTCCTCAGTTTGGGCTTGCTGATCTCCTACAGTCCCATTCTCTGGCTAAAACAAAGTTGGCTTCTGGTCGCGGAGGTCCTCATTAAAGTGTTGGGACATATTATGCAACAGTGCAGGGCTGTTGCGTGGTTAGTCGCACAACTAATCCAGAAACTTCTTCCGGTATGTACCATATTCATACCAGCTTCGCTAGTACAAAGTTTAACTGCACCAAACCTAACAGTCAGTTACGCTTCATTGGCTTCTCGGTGCATTCTTTTCAAGAAATGACTGATTTTGTTACAATCTCTCTCCTGAGAAAACTACGGATCCGTTTGGAATTACCGCCTATCCCTCCCCTCTCTTCAGATTTTATCTTCTAGGCTCAGTAGCAGCATCAGTAAAATTGAAATTCGAACCAGTATATTCTTGGAATACCATATAATTGTGCAATATTAACCAACTATCTGTTATGAAGCCTTTAACAGATACAACATCTTTCCACCAGCAGGCTTTTGATGTCCACTTCATATGACCGGTTGTGTTCCCATTTGCTCCGAAACCATTTGTATCTGATTTCCTGCTCCTCCAAGTTTCATTCCTATATTATTCTCACTCCGGAAAGTTGTGCTTATCTTAAGAGGTGCCGACTTGAACTACTATGCTACGGGCGATCGGAAGGGTTTAATCTATGCCTTTTTTCGAAGATTTGCAGTCCACCTAAAACCGGGGTTTTCCGGATTATTATCCTAATAAAGAATATTGAAAACAAGGGGGCTTCTGGCCTTCGTTAATTGCTATTTTATAGGTATATGTCTCGTGTTTACCACTTTGGGGAATATAGAGCATTGACAGTCAAAACGACCACAAAAATCCAAGACGACCGTGATTCGAACCCATGACAACGGGATTGAGAGACTGCTAATGAGAGACTGACGCGTCGTCCACCATTATTTTCACACTTGATAATCTATCTAGTTAGCGTGAATTTAATTCTTAACAGAATGTAGGATTTGGTTACAAAAAGGGTTTGAAACTGTAATCCAGATTTCGCTTTATACTTGCTGTCACCAAAAATTCTGCCAACGCACAGTGGATAATAATGTCGTTACACCTGGGAATATGTCGATTATATTCAGTGAATACCCCCTAGAATGCGGACAAAGTTCAATATTTAAATTTTCAGCACTCCACATATTAATCTTCTTATGTCATGAGGTTAGGAAGTATCTTGTAGATGGAGTGATTGAATTGTTCCTCTGATTAGTCCAGCTGTTTTATAACTTTCTCCCGAATTCAAGGGGTACTTTTTGAAAGTTTGATTGCCTAGTTAGACGGGCGGACCAATTATTTTCACAATTAAGCGATGTTGATTGACAACTTTCTGTTTTAGTGAACTATTTTGCTTGGGGCTTAAGAGCTTGTTTGTGCTGACTTGATTTCGAAAATAATTAATGATTTCACCACGAAATCTTCGCAAGCAGCCTGCGTCATTTTTTTCTACTCAAACTATGAGGAACTCTAAACTGGTTGCATCTAGTCTTTAAGTCAGATTATAAGGACACTAATCCCCTAGGGAAGCAGAATAGGTTCAATTATATGCTGACAATACTTTCTCCTTGGCTTAAGGAAAACTTGACAAGCACGTTGACGATGTTCAATGAGCTCAACCATTTTGCCGGATTTAGCCGACATTTTTAGTTTTTCTTTAAAACGACAAAGCCAAACCATTTTCACTATATTTCGGGGTTTATTATTTGGCAGCAAGTGTGAGAATCTTTTAAACATTGTCATGATCAGACAGCAGTTATAGTATGAGAAAGAACCAGGACATGCTGAACGGTAACCTACATCGTACCGAAAAAATCCTTCAAAATAGTCAGGTGGGCGCAAAAGATTAAATTAAATGAAGTGTATCGCAAAAATAAGTACAAAAACGTTTCTACACAGGACATTATTCTGCATGCAAAATTTAACCCTGTGTGATGCCTGACACTGCTGGGTCAAACTTCCATCTTTCAGAGCTACTCCATATAGACAGAACCACGGAGGCCCTCCAAAAATATGAGATAAAAGCGGTCTACGGTGTTCTAACTGCTATTGGCAGTAATCTCTGGAGCTGAAAAGACAAATGCCTATAAAATTGAGTGGAGTTTGTAAGATTCCCCGTAAAACATGCAAGGGGGTATTCATTGGAGACATCGAAAGTAATATTGGGACCCAAATATCTCTGCCACTAAAAAATTAATTTTTCATCAATTGTGGGTTTGGCAAGGGTTTCAACGTTGTTGAGTTAAAGCGATATCAGGGGCGAATTAAACGAAAGTGCTAGAAATTTTGGTGGCATCCTTATAAAATCAGCAGTAATACAGGCTTTATTTTGAACCGTACTTCTACTGTCAGTCACTACTGGTGCTCTTAGGTGGTGGTGAGGAAGATGGGGCGGCAACCCTATCGGCCAAACCAAAACTAAGTGGCCGAGAAGAACCTCCATAGTGGTGGCACCGGAAGACGCTGTACTCACTTTGGTTTGCCGACCGTAATGCAGTAGGCGAATGCTCCAAAGGCCTAATCAGGGCGATCAGACCCTCATCTGAAGTGGCAAATTGGTCACGAAACCTTACCAGGGGTATACTGGTACCATGGGAACCGGGAAAGCCCCTGGACTCACATACTTCCGGTGAACTCCTGTTGTATGTGAGGACAGCTCGGTTATTTGCGGTTGGCCCCCCTAGGAGGAGTTTCATGGTGGTTGTGGTTGTGCTCAAGCGAGAAGAGACCTTCGGGCCTCGACGTGGTGTTGCGTTTCAACACTGGTGCCGTACTCCATACTTCGGTAGAGATTTAGGTAATTCTTGCATCCACCAGTATGAATGCTAAGCCATGCACTTAGTATAGACTGGTACCGTTGCTGCTTGTCTCAGCGGAGCTCTGATTGTGGTCACAAAATCAATCCGTGTCTTAAGAGGGCCGTAGAGTTAAGTCTCACGACAGGTACCTACGTAAAACACCATGGGTTTCACTGTCAGTCACTACTGTCACATTCCTCTAATCAAGCAATAGCGGGAGGATTACACAAAATACATGCACAGGAAAGCGAAACGTGGACCCTAACTCAGATTGCTAATAAGCGCTAAACGCCCTTGAAATGTAGGTCTTAATTAGAATATTCGATGCACCACAGATTGGCAATGAACGGTGCTTCTGGCACAACAAGAAGCTGCTCGAAATACCCGACGAGTAAAAAGTGTCTATCATGATATGATTGCGATGACTCTAGTGATCCGCTGATCTACTAATTGGAGGACGCAGTTATTGAATCGAGATGGTTGAACCTAAATGCTGTATGAAGTTAAGGCCAGAAAGGGACTGCAGGGATTCGAAGAAGAGTAGCTTGGCTTTTTAAATATAATCTTTTGCTTTACTGATCGCTGAGTTCATATTTATATGGTTGCCATTTACCGCTTAATAGGGTATAGTGCCTCAATCAAACCTGCGCGTTATCATTCGCGGTTACAGATCCCTACATCCTTTCTTGACGGTTCTGCCCTAAGTCGGCCATCTTGGGAGAGTAGATTCCACTGTCTGGCATAGCTAGCAATGCAATTATCGGCTCTCCTTAATGTTTCATCTATCCATTGCCACTTTAGCCTTCTGATCGCAGTTCGTACGAGTGCCAAACCTATGAAGCTTCGTTTGAGATAGTATCAGGCCAGCGTACTCTAATGATAAAAGGCAGACAGGTATTGACGAAGGCTTGGAGTTTTCGAGGAAGAACGGTAGTTCGATTTCCAGGTACTTCTTGTACATACTACTCACATACAGAAAGGACGCTATCGCAGAATAGTCTAAATTTGGTGTTGAGATAACTGTCTTCCCAGATTTTAGACAGGGCAGCGAAAATGAATCTAGCGTTGTTAGTGTGTCGGACAACGTACCACGTAAATTGATCGACGCCTTCGATAGTCTGCCCATCAATGCAGATAGGAAGTGTTCGACAGCCCTTCAAACTGAAAACCTTGTTTTTATTAAAGTTTATCTTCAGTCCAACACTACTTTTCTAATCTAGAACCATCTGGTAAAGGTCCATGGTGCGGTAAGAAAGCAAATATATGTCATCAGTGTAACTGAGGTGCTTGAAGAAATATGTCATCGTCCATTAAATTCCTCCTCGCCTACCGGACGAAGGACGTCACCGATAATGGAAAAGAAATAATATTGGTGACAGGATGCAATCCTGGCGAAATTTTGCCTCGATGCAGCACGTGACATTTTCCGCTATTATATGTCGCTCTCCGGAATGTTCCTCCTGCGTAAAGCACTCCTGTTCACGATATCAGAAGCTTCCCCGAGAACGATGAAGAGCAGGTACAGCAAAGATCTGGAGCAGAAACCATAATGCTCCCCATCGGTTAAGTTTTCGAGGTGTTCTTTGATGCGCTTCAGGATTTTGTTACCTATTATCTTTTGCGACAAAAGGTAGCACGTAGTTACCACTCCAATTGTCCCACTCAAAACAGGTGCTCTTCTTTGGAATCTTAATGATCATTCCCTTCTTCCACTCTCTGGTAAAGGTTTCCAACTTACAAGATTTCTGTGCGAGTGGAAGCAATAGATCAGCAGTAACTGCAGGTGCAGCGGTAAATAACTCTGCGGCGATAACGTTAATCCCAGTGGATTTATTTCGGTTGCATAGATGGCCAAAATCATTTGTGTTCTACTTTGGGGAACAGCCTGCATACGCGTGCTAAGGTGACTAGAGATTTTGTCTACAAGACGAGGAACCTCACCGATTAAGGGCCATGGAGAAGTATTCTTTCCATCTCTTTAGCATAGGTAGCATCTTCCGGTTCCCTCATCGATCCGATTACTCGTCCGGTGCCGGTAAGTTGAAACCGAGCTAACCATATGGCAGTCTCAGTGCTCGAACAATGGGGAATCCATGATGAGGCGGTGGAAGTTAAAAAAACCCGCGAACCTCCCACCATTATCATTACGGTCACCAAGGTTAAGTTTCGCCATCCCCCTTGACAATGTTTTCTTTCGGAAACCTCTCGCCCACTGCGTGTAATTGCACCTAGAGAGCATGCTTCCTCGCTATATCGGAAGTCTATGTTGGTGGATAGGACTACGTCAGCGTGTTTTATGTGGGTACCAGTCTCGTGGACTTAATCCCACGGTCTTCTTAAGACACGGATTGATTTTATGATCACAACCGGAGCCATGCCGCAGCAAGCTACGACAAGCCAATGTGATACAGCGTCTCTCGGTGCCACCACTGTGGAGGTTCTCTGCGGCCACTTGGTTGTGGTTCGACCGACAGGGTTCCTGCACCGTCTTCCTTCTCACCACCTATGAGAACCGATGGATAGGATTGTAGAATTTTGATGTTCATTAACCTGGAGCGGAATCTTGCGCTCAGCCGTCTATTAAGAACTGGCTGCCAGGTGAGGAGAGTATATCCTTGCGGTAGCCGTGGAAAACAACCTCACCGGTTTCGCGTCTATTGCCACTTAGCTTTCCAGAGTACAAAAGCACATTGCCACAAAAGGAAAAAGAGCATTTTCACTATCTTAGTTCACTTAGTCACAGAATGTTCAGCTTGCATTGTTGAAATTACTGCTCGAGTTGGAGAAAGCGAGCATTCTGAGGACTATCGCTACCGAGGATGGTGAGTACATTCCAGAAATCAATCATTGTCCATTTTCGATAACCAAATGTCGTAGCCGTGAGGTCAGTTCCATTTGAGGTATTGTTGACGGTTCGGTAGCTAGTTCGGTCGTTTCAAAATTTGCAGTTTGCCAGCCCACAAATTTCTATCCCTTTTAGTCGCCTCTTACGACAAGCAGAGAGGACTTTGAGAGTATTCTTTACCCCCAACTCACAGGGCAGACGGCGCCTGGTTGAAAGGTTGAAAAATTCCTTCTATTTTTTGTTGCCCATGACTATCTATGTTCGAAATGCTTCCATCTAATGAATTCTCGAATACAGTTAGGGCTCAAATTGCTCGTATTAGCAGAATCTAATAGCTTTTTTGGCCCGCACGATAGAAATTTTCTATTTATAATCCGCACTACAATGACGAATGTTACATCTATTTTGTGAAAGGACTCTTTTTAATTTTCCTTTGGGCTTTTTCAGGATGTCTTTTCTCAGTAATGTGAAATAAGTTTCGTGCTGTTGAAGAGCAATCTTCTGTTTACGTCTGTACTCGGTTTCCAATTAAAATATGATATTAGCCAATCCTTCCTTACGTTCGTTCAAGATATTTTGTTGTTCGGAATATGAGGCGCGCTAGAAAGGAAGAGAACTATGCTAATATTATCAGAGGTATTCTAGACATTACTAATTGACATAGATGTGCTTTAACCTGCCGAATTTATGGTTTTTTACCTGTGATATTATGGTGAAGCCCAGAGATCATAATCGCTATTTGGGTAGTATCAGTGCGGCGGCCGATTTTTAGCTCGACTGATAATCATCCCTAATTTCGTCTTTCATTTGTTTGGATTGTGTAATTAACATCTTTTGATTTCTTGCCTAAAATTACGTAATCCTGGGAAAACGTATCTTATTCCCGCATTGCATATTTTTAGACAGAATAAAATATTGTGGTTTATCTGCGTTATTTAAATTGTTGTTCGTTTAGTTTCGCGGGTTTAGTTGACTTCAAGCCTTAGAGTGCTTCGATACTTTGTGAATATTCGGTTGCGATCCATCTTTTGCATTAGCCCACGAGCAACGTAGGTAAATATATTATTAATTAAATTATACAAATTATTAAACTTAAATATCATCAAGTGGAAATCCTTCGTCTGCTGCTTCATTCGCTTTTGAATGTTGCCTTAGTTAAATATCTACGCTTACTTTTCCTTCTCCAAGGTGATTTCAATTTTCCTTCCGGTAAACGATTATTTTAATTGCGGGATGACCAAAAGATCACCTGAGGTGACCAGCGCTCACCTACTTTTGTTTTATTTGTTTGACTTTATTGTTTCCTGTTTCCTGTTTCTCCTGTAAAGTTCCCTGTCCTTTCTTTCATAGTATACCACAGACGTAAGTCTTCTAACCTTGGTGCGTTTGCGGTTTTTGAGGTGAGCTTTGATGGGTCAAGAGAGCAAAATGGTCCCCTAAGGATACAAGCCTTTGGCGTTAAGTGCTGAAAGGTTTTCGCGTGTATTCTCTAGAAGTTATCCTTCTTTTAGTTGATATTGTATCTTAAAGCTTTGGGTTTGGCGAGGATTACCTCCTATGACGACCAGTTCAAACTTTGGGAACTATTTTTCTTGCTTTCATTGGAGGTATGTATAGTGAGTTTGCAAGTGTAATTAGTTGGTTTCTTTTCATTTTTGTTCTTTTTTAAAATGAAGAAATTCGTCTTTATACGTAATTTACCCAGTAATGGAGTCTACCATGAATTTTTTTTCGTACTATTTAAACGTAAATGTTTTTTATTTCTAGTTTTAGTTTGGCTGGTGCTGTGTGAAACAAACCCTTATTCAAATTGATTCAATTTCGGTCTGTTACACATGATTCACTCGGAAACGGCTGAACCAATTGTTATGAAATTTGGTGAGAAGAGGTTGTCGATGAACCGCTTGACACATAGCAAGTGGCACCATTTTGTGTTGAGTTTGAGCGAGCACCCCCCGCAATCAATACGGGGGGTGTAAAATTCTCTTGGTGTATCAGATGAAAGGGCTTGATTAGTACGTTTCGAAACGGATTATTTCTGATATTGGTTGCAGCATAGGAGAGTGAGAGCTCATGATGTTTGCCCCTAAAATTGAAGCAGGTCCCGTTCTCAGAGCCTATCCACCTATCTAAAAAATCACAACGGTGCATCCATACGAAACTAGGCCTCAAAATACATCTCATTCCGATATCTGCTCCAATAAAGTATATAATAGCATATTACTATATTTTAGCAATGTACCCAAAAACCCCTTTTAATTTCATTGTAGAAGTACAGAATCGGTATAAGAGATAATATAAGGCATTACTTTTAGAAGTTTGAATGAAATTCAACTACAACAAAATTTAATGCACTCTAAGACGTATATGACCTCATCAGCGGGTAGCATCATTTTGCACTGCGTTTAAGAGGGAGCTCCCCAGGCACGTGAAAGGGGGTGTACATTTCTTTTCGCAGAATATGGTGGTGTGGGATATCAAATGAAAGGGCTTAATTGGTACATTTCGAAATTGCTGACATATCTGAAAAAAATAAGAATGATGCTTCCTTGTGAAATCTTGGTCTTAAAATACATCTCATTCCGGCATCTGCTTAAATAAAGTTAGTAATATTATATCATATTGTACAAGTTTGACCGAAAGTTTATTGTTGAAGTCCAATTTGGTACGGTTATAAGTAATAACATAATGCATAATTTTGGAAAGTTTGACAAAAATCCAGCTACTATTAATAAAGTTATAGAAGGTTAAAATTGGGTACTTCGCGTGAATTTATCGCATTTTAAGAAGTGTATGACGTCGTCATCATACAAAGTGAACTTATATGAACGCCGGAGTTGGAGTTGGGAAATACATGTGTATATCAAGGAATATTTTGAATTGAAGGTGAGCACGAACGGCAAAACGTGAATAGGGAATTTCTCAAACATGATGAACAAAATCTTTCATTCAAGATGATGGGATATTGCTCATATTTCACATGAAGACATATTTCGATGAAGATCACTTTGAAAAATTATGTATGACATCAGTTGAAAATTTGAAAGAATTGACAATTAATGAGGAGGCATAAATTATGTCAGAGTAGTGTATTTGCTATAAGACGTGATTGCAGAGGTCGTTAAAATCAGTAGAAGGCTTCGACATCAAAGTAATTTCTAGCAAAACATGCACGCAGCTTTTCGACCATTCGACGAAATATAAGAGGTTTGGTGTCTGTCCTTACAGATAACCTTTGACAGAATTGTGGAACAGAAGCCTCAATAATTTCACATACATCTACATCAAGATCTGCAGCAGTAAAATTGTAGTGAGAGGAGAGGAGTATTCTATTGACAAGAGAATTTTGGTAGCGACGTATGTCAAATTCTTCGCCTACAGCTTATCTTTCCAGAAAAAAAACCCCACCGTGGTACCTTTTGCGAAAGTCCCAAGTAAACAGGCCGCAACTAACTACTGCCTGAACTATCGTTATGTGAATTGAGACCAAGTTCATGGTGAATGTTCCAAAACACCTGAGCAACCACCAAAGTCTGCAAAATGCGTAACTGTCCGAATTTCGTGAGAGTTGTGGTGAAGAGGGATGCTCTGAAACGAGCATTATCCCCCTGTTCTAGTGTAATCTCAAACATTTCATTTTTACACAACCGTCTGTACAATTTGTAGACACCATGCGAAGCGGTAATACATTGTCTGCTCCATCCTAATCGGAAGATTTCCTTGAGTTCGTCAAGAGTTCCACAGTTCTTCAACGCTATGGCTGATATCGTGACTATCAACAATGAGCATTGGGAGGATCATCAAGCTAAACATCAATTCCATTATAGACCGAGCCCGCGGGAAGTATTGTGACAGGCATCTACGACAAATTGCATGCCAAAGCACTCATAACTTTATCTTTTACCCTTCCTTTTGTACAATGGTAGAAGTGCATTTGGCGATCTTTGCAATGTCTGATTATGTGGCTTGTATTTGTCAATCATCGAATGACTGCTAGACACCATGCTGATGCTTTTGGTATTTCGAACGGATCTGTCAATACTGTTGAGAGTATTTTTTGGTCTAAGATATTTTCGACTAGTGCCAAAACAACTCAATTTCCTTGAAAAAGAGCGTCACATTCGGATCTGTAAAGTGTTGCTTTTTGGATATCATCCGGTCAAGAAATGGATTATTACTGGAGATGAGACATTAAAATATGCTTTGTGAGCCGGACACCAGCGACTTATATCTCTTTGTTGAAGCTTTTCACAAGAGGAGGCCTGAGTTGTGGGCTAAAAATTCTTTCTGTTGGCATCTTGATAATGCTGCTCAAACTATACTCCTTCTTCCCGACTTTGCGCCTAATTTAGCACAGGTGAAAGTATAAATTAGGCCATGTGTAGTTTATAGGTTGACTTCCCTTGGCCGATCCCATGTCAGACGTTGAGAACATTCCTGGTAGGTTTTTCGAACAATTGAGAGCATTAACGTTTTGCAGGAAGTGTAGAAACTTGATGCATGGAGTATGGTTAAGTCCTTGAGGATTTTACGTGAGCACCTGTCTGGAAGACTTAATCCCACGGTCTTCTTAGGACGGTCTTGTGACGATAATCATAGCCCCGCTGAGACAAGCAAGAACGGTACCAGTCTATACTAAGTGCATGGCTTAGCATTCATACTGGTGGATGCAACCTAAATCTCTACCGAACTAAGGAGTACGGCACCTGTGTTGAAACGCAACACCACGCCGAGGCCCGAAGGTCTCTTCTCGCTTGAGCATAACCACAACCCCCATGAAACTCCCACTAGGGGGTCAACCGCAAACAACCGAGCTGTACTCACATACAACGGGAGTTCACCCGAAGTTTGAGAGTCCAGGGGATATCCCGGTTCCCATGGTTCCAGTATACCCCTGGTAAGGTTTCGTGACGACTATGGAGGTTCTTCTCGGCCACTTGGTTTTGGTTTGAGCGACAAGGTTGCCGTCCCGTCTTCCTCACCGCCACCTCTGAGCATCGCATAGAGTATGGTGGCAAAAACTTAAAATTCTAAATAAGAAACCCGGTTATTCTGGAATGCCATAAAGTAACTCCAGTTTACTTTGGCAGCCAACAATTTAAAATAAAACTAGGAGAATAAAAATAACCTGAACGTAACATATGTTTAATTTGAAGCTGTTGTCTGGCAAAGTAAACCGCAGTCACTTAATAGCATTCCAAAATAAACACTGGATTAATACAATATCAGCGAAACAAGTGGTAATTACCCTCCCTGATTTTCGTGTGCTATTATAATGAAGTTGTATAGTGTGGAAAGTAATCACTATTACTATTCAGAAGCACGGTCGCAGAAATAAAATTTGTGTCAGGGATGAAAATTACGCGAGTCCTCTCGAAAATTGTACAATAAACATATTTTGGTTAAAGGTCCTCTAAGGATGCTCCGGGTTCAGGGACATAATCCCTTTCTAACCCCCCTCGATGGGCTTACTCGGAGATTCCAAGTTTTCGTCTTATTTACGTCATGTTATCGGGGTAGACAACAGCAGATGAATAACTATATTGGCGTTCGAGCTAGGTATCCGCGGATGTGCTGATGAAAAGGCAATAACTCCATGGCATGACAAGGGAAGTGCAAGTAAAACTATTGAAAGGAAAATTTTCCGGTTTTACCACAGATTTATTTTGGTTTTTGAAAAACGCAGACATTTTGATTTTGATTGACATTGACCGGTTGTGGCGCCATTGATGTTCATGATATCTTTCTTATTTTTGGCCATTTGCTATTGTTTTTCTGATGTTGTTTGATCTTATGTCTTTCCTTTTTGCTTTGATTTTTAATGCTAGTTATACGGTTACTCATTCACCTTGTTTCTGGATTAGTTTGAGTTCTAGAAGAGTTTTCCATAGATAAAAGCAAATTCTAATCTCTTTCAAATTTTAAAAGCTTTTTCCACTCCACCTAAGTTCCAGTAGTTAGTGTAGGCCATGAGATGCCGAGTAGAGTAAATATTACGCGACTGCATTTCCTTTTCTTTGTGTAAATCATTTACGCAAGGTTGGATTTTAATAGGTTTCTAGAAAATCCATACCATCAATGCGTTAGTAATAGAGGGTATGGATGCCCTGGGTCCGCACATTCGGAATATATACCGTGCATGCCTAGCACATGACTATATTCCAATTAATTGGTGTGATGTGAAGGTGATCTTTATTTCCAAACCAGGGAAACCGACCTACACCCACGCAAAAAGCTTTTGACTATTCAGGCTAACTTTCTTCCTACTGAAACGACTAGAAAGCCTAGTAGATCGGTTCATAAGGGATACACACACTCCTAAGTGGCCACTTCATCATAGGCAGCACGCCTACCAGAGAGGCAAATCCTCGGAGGCAGCACTCCATGAGCTCGCGGCAAAAATTTAAAAGGCGATGCCTAAAGAAGAATACGCCTTAAATGCATTAATGATCATCGAAGGTGCCCTCAATTGCTACGGCTCCTGGAGGGCAAAAAGGTCTTCATGGAAGCATTTACGGACGATCTAACCATAATAATAATTTCCTGCACTTCCTGTTGCACTTAAATGCAATTCCGCTTGAAATCTGCGGTTGGTACCTCTTTAATGGACTCAGTGTGAATGCAAGGAAGATGGGCTAGTTATATTCACTAGGAACACCAGGTACGCTACCCACCTTAACAAGGGTGGAAACCCAGCTGATACAAACAGTCAAGTACGTAGGAGTACATTTCGACTCCAAGCTAACGCGAAGCACCATATCCAGAAACAATATCAGAAATCCTGCAGATTGCTCTGGTGCTGTAGGACTGCAGCAGTTTCACCTGATTCATACGCTCGTAACAAAACCCATTTTGGTGTATGCATGGATCGTTTGTTAGCCGAGACTGAACTTTGCTGATAGCAGAAAGGTGCTAAGGTAGATTCAGAGGCTCGGTTGCCTAATTATTACTGGAGCAATGACGCGAAGCTATCCAAAGTCTACCCTCTTTCATTTGGAGGTGAAGCGGAAAGCAGCCAGTGACGCATATAGTCGCGATACTCTTGGAGCGGAAGGTCAATCATTCGGTTGGTGTGGAGCTCTTATCAGATGCTGCTAAAGGTTGGCCGACTGAACGAAACATTCCTGATGTGGGTGCCAGGGTACTCAAACATCGCTGGTAATGAAGAGGCTGATTGACTGGCTCGTCAGGGGCCTGGATTCACAATAATGGGGCCAGAAGCAGCTTATGCCATCCGGCCATCCACTGTTAAGTCTACACTGAAGGGTAGAATTGGAGCGATTTGAACTCTTGTCGGCAGGCGAAAATTCTCTTCTCCTTAAACTACCATATGGAAAAGATCGAGGTGGTGGTTTCGGCTATATGAAACCGATGTGAAGAGGTGGAGGTGGTCATGTGCAGCTGCCCGGCCTCCTCAGATCTCAGACGAAGAGACCGTGGTAAGGTTTTCATCAATGAAGAATCTGCACACTCTCTGCCTCTGGAGAATGTTCGCAAGTTCGCAAAATCTTGCGCACGTCGTAGGTGGGAAGTTATTGAATAGGCGTTTTACGGGGATAGTAAGACAGGCCTAACAAAGACTTGAGTGCTCGGAGCTGCAACTCCGCTTAGCAATCTAAACTAAGTCGGAATTTGCAATTTTTTGCCGGGTTTCTTTCTTTCGGGTGATCAGTTGATGACCTGTTGGAATGGAAACGACCGGTAATGTGAAACAATGAGTAGTTTGTTGATCTCGGGGTTATCGGCATCTCCACTTGAAGTGGAGAATAGTTCTAAATATGTCGGTAGAAAGCCGGTTTCCTACAGAGGACGAGTTTTGAAATTGTCAGTAAAAAGTCATTCTCATTTTGCCTCGCAGGAGAAACTTTATGAATGGGGAGTAGACAGGCGTACCTCTGTGATTTCCAAAGACTGTGAACTGGTGGTCGTTTTCCTGCGAGGAGTTAAAAGTGTGGCTGTTGAGGAAAAAGTATGTTTTTATGTTTCGTTTTCAGTAAACGAGTTGTGATCGCACTAGCGGAGGTGTTGGATTTCGTTTGACTTCAGTGAAGAAAAAAAAAAGAAAATATTGAAAGACCTGGACTTTGTCGTGCTATTATTGAGACTCTTGTGGAATCGTAATTGTGGTGACATTTATTTGTCTTCTCACAATGCCTTGAAACAATAAGATTGTACTCTTGAAATTCGAATATTCATACAGTTTCGGGGTTGTTTGGACAATATGAGTTCCCTGTCGTGAAGTTGACGTACTACTCCTTTCTTCCTGATCGGAGTTCAGTTCTGGTTGCCACTAGGGCTGGAGGTTGGGTCAGACTGTGACGCATACTTTTTGTTCTTTTGTAAATTATAATTAATATTTGATACAGATTGTCAACTTTCCCTAGAAAATAATAATGAAAAATTGAAAGAAACACGACTAGCTTTTTTTTGTAGTTCGAAGCATGCACAAAAGGGGCATCTAGCATCCACATATTCAATGGCTGGTAGGACTGAGGCAAGGAGGAAACATCAAAGACCTCGCCTCATTAACGTCTTAGCGAGAAGAGGCAACAGGTCATGAGTTTCCCAGCTGCACATTTAGATTTTGATGCGGTCATAAGTTCATCAATATGCCTGGATAGCTCCAGTGGTTAGAACGCTGGGCTGTCTTAGCGGAAGGTCGCGATTCAAGTCATTGGTGGCAGAGGGATTTGTTATTATGACTCAGCTATGAATGAGTACCCGGTTTAATTCAGGGTAATAATCTCGGGCGAGCGCAATGCTGACCACAGTGTCTCATATAGGGCCCTGTAACCCTGTAGTGTACTATTAAGGGTCTTGAACGAAGTGCTCTAACACACTTCGCCCTGATCCAATATGAATTGTTGCGCCAACGATTATTATTATAAGTTTTATACATGACGCGAGAGGAACTGGAGTGTTCAACAGGACACCTTCCTCTACCTTCTGAAGTTAACTAGCTCAGAGGCGTCTAATGCGTGGTGACGAGACACTTCGGTGAAGTTGAACTTTTGTTTTGGCATAGTTCTGCCGCTGGAGCGATTGGAATATATATATTTATTTAATTTAACGGACAACAAATAAAGTAAACTTCAATTACTTATTGTCCTCAGGAGGAGGAGAAAGCAAAAATCTTATCCTACGTTTAAAATTACTTAAAGTAGGGAACTTAAAAGGACCAAGCTGTTCTGCGTTTTAATTTGGGCAAAGCCTAGGAATCGGGTAATGGAAGTAGACTTCAAGCTCTGTGAAGGGCACGTTCAAAATGTCTGTGCTACGTCTGTTATAAGACGCAGGATGGCAGGTGTCCGGATATCTGAGTGGTTAGAGCGCAAGGCTGTCGTACGGAAGGTCGCGGTTCAAATCTCGCTGGTGGCAGTGGGATTTGTATCGTGATTTGACGTCGGACACCAGTCGACTCAGCTGTGAATGAGTACCTGAGTCAAATCAGGGTAATAATCTCGGGCGAGCGCAATGCTGACCACATTGCCTCCTAGTGTACCGTTACGGTCTTGAATGAAGTGCTCTAACACACTTCAAGGCCCTGATCCAACATGGGTTGCTGGGCCAACCATTATTATTATGGCAGGTGATGTCGTCAACGGCGGAGCAGTGCATCAGACCCGAGGAAAGTTTAAAAAATGTGCATAGATCCAGACAGGATCTACGCTGTTGTAGAAATCGAAGGTTCAGAAAGCGGAGGCGGGAGGGGTAGTCCACACGAGGGAAGCTTTTCTTAAAGAAGAGGGAACGGGTGAATTTACGTTGCACATTCTCAAGGACAAGACAATCACAGTTACGGGAGGGTGACCAGATCACGGAGCAGTTCTAGAGGGTATTCCTCACGAGGGAATTGAAGAAAGCTAAGGAGGGTTGGATGGAGTTAAAATCAGAAGAGGGTCGAAGTATAAAGCCTGACAATTTTGCTGCTGATGACTTCGAGGCAGTGGGTGTCCAAGCGGAGCTGATTGTCGAAAGTGACTTCGAGGTCTCGAGTGGAATTTAAGAAGGATAAGGAATGTCCGTTAAGAAAGTAGGAGAAAGAAGTCGGTGAGGATTTTAGAGAGTAGCAAATAGAGTGACACTTTCTGATGTTTAACGCTAAACCATTAGTCGAGTACCAACGAACCAGAGTGTCCAGGTTAGATCGAAGGGAAACATTGTCTATAGGCGACGATGTAGCAGAAAACAGCTTAAGGTCGTCTGTATAGAGCAAACAGGGACAAGTAAGGAGGGGCGGGAGGGGGAAGCTCGTTAATAAAAAATTAAAAAAGAAAAAGACGCAGAATAGATCCCTGTGGGATGCCGGAGGAGGGAGAGAAGGAGTAGGAAGCACAGCCGTCAAAAGATATGCGGCAGAATCGGTTGGAAAGGTAAGATGCAAGCCATAAAACAAGTGGTACGGGAACGTTTAAAGACGAGAGTTTGGATAGAAGTATCTTGTGATTTACAGTGTCGAAGGCTTTCGCGAAGTCAGTGTAAATGGTATGCACTTCTTGTCGTGAATTTAGACATTTATCGGCAAAGTTGGTAAAGCCAAGCAGATTGGAGGCAGTGGGCCTACGCTTAACGAAGCCGTGTTGCTCTTTTACTATGTGGTGACGCTGACATATCCAGGATTTTGGAACAGGAGAAGAGGAGGGAAATGGAACAGTAATTCTCGGCAAGTGTACGATCGCCACTTTTGTGTATGGAGATGATGAGAACCTCTTTCCACAAGCCGGGAAAATGATTCTCTTCGAGGCTTTTGTTGAAAATAAGAGAGGAAGGGAGATGGACTTAACAGTTTTGAGCAAAAAGAGGTTTGGGAGACCTTTCGTGGACAGGTCCGACATTGGCATCAAGTTTGCCAATGAGGTACTCGACAAGGATAGGGGTAAGAAGGGGAATGGTAGGCGATGCGGGGCAGGCTACATCTACTATTGGGAGGGATTCGGAGGAAGGAGGAGGAACATAGACTGATGAAAAGTAGCGGCAGAGTAAATCACACATATAATGCGAGGATAGCTAACTTTTCACAACCTAATTCCAGGGCTAAAAGCAACCGTAGGCTTACTATGCAGTGCTTATTGAATTTTTTGATATTTTTTACTTATATATAGAAGTTTTCCTTTTCGCTGAGGGAAATTCTATAATTTCCTACACTTCGTCGAATTCAGAAACAGTGAAGACTTTTTCCAACTATCGAGTATTGAGTTTCATCCCGCATTTTGGGGTTTATATTTCATTGAATCAGTAATGTGAGATCCACCCCCTAATGTATGATTAGTTACAATCGCCAATTGCCTGTATTTTCCCAATTACATAAAAGTGTTCCGCCCAAAAATGCCTGAATGTTCATATTACGTGACAAAAAAGTGTAAAATAATACACCTTAGCTGCAAAAGTAGTCAACCCCGATCGTATTTCGACCCATATAAATGAGAGCAATTACAAGGGAAAATTCTTAGAGACGCAACAGCCAGCACCCACTGAAATGCCACTTCTACCATTGCTTAGCCTACGGTGAAGAAATTCCTTTGTTATACATATTTGCCTCGAGCAGCCCCATTCATGCCCTGAGTGCAATTATCAAAATTTGCAAATTAGGCAAATCCTATAATAACAGTAATTATTTGTATATAATGATGCTTGAACTGGGGCGATTGTTAAGGGGTAGTTACACTGGACTGGATTTGCGGTTGAGCAGCACAGTGTAGGCGTACAAGCTCTAGCACTATTTTTACCTACATCGAAGTAGATTCCTTTCTACTTGAAACCGCTTGTAACTGTTCGGGGAGAAATTCACAGCCTCAAGGGAGAGAAAGTTGCGACTCGTGTAGGAGTTAAATTTGTTCGATTTGCTTCAGAATTTCTAACTTCGGTGAAAGCGTCAAAGTCTGAAAAAGTGTGCAGTTTTTATCTGACAAAGTATTACGCGTCCCAACAAATTCATTACTGAAGAGGGGTCCGCTGAACTCGATTTTCGACCAACCCTAGCGTCCGAAACTTTTATTTTAAAGTACAAACTCAGCAAGGAAATTCATTTCGCGCAATGCTGACTGCCATTGTCTCACATTAAACTTACATAAAGCATCCCTTAATTGTGCCATGAGCCACACAAGCAGAAAACCTCTAAATTCGGCATTTCCGTTCCACTACATTGTAACCAACAAATTCTTTTCACCCGAGTAATGATTTATTTACGCTTTCCATGACAATAGCTCCAGCATTTTTTCTGACGAAGGAAATCTAGCCGGCAAGTTTAAGGGCCACGGGCAAGCAACCAATTATTATGGTAGCTAAATATGCTCGTTGCTATCTTTTCATGCTATTGTTGAAAGGCTTTATCCAATGATTTCTCGGACTTATGGCGAACGTTAAGGAATCCTAGAAGATGGATCAAGTTCCATCGAACAATAGCTCCTGCCATTAATGTCCTCGGGGTATCGTCAATGAAATTATTTTTGTTTATATACAGATAATGTTGACTGGGCAAGGCAAACAACGTGAAAGATTCTCTTGGATTTATTTTCCTGGAATTTCCTGACACAAGTCAAGCCCATTTAGTAATGGACGGCCTGGATGAAGGGAATAACGAGGGAAGGCAGTTAAACAAAATGTGGAGCTAAGAAGATAATAATTTCCGTGAGTTCAACTAGAATAGTTATTTATATGCGGAGTTTTCACCAGTGCTTCCCGAGAAAGAAGAGAATGGATTGCACTATTTCTACCCTGGAAATAGCATTCAAAAGATCGCTCAAAGACAAAATATTTAATTTCGCGGATTACAGAAGTAGATAATACCAAGAAGGGAAACATCCTTAGAAATGTTTTCATCCTTTGAAGCAATGACCTTCGGATGTGAACCCTATGTAAGGCTTCTACTGATTCCATTAGGGAGCCACGAAAGCACGATGCTCGGGCATGAAAGGAAAGTTAATTATCCCTAATATGCCCAGGGTATTGAGTATCTGCTTGGCTGAAAACGTATGCACATTTAGTGCCCACACCCATGAGTAGTAGTAGGGGTATGAATTGAAGAGACTTTAGTCCTTGAATTAGTAGCCGGTTTTATCGTAATACAATTAAAATGAAAGGATTTCCATATACAGTTTTTACTTTTCAAACTTTTGGACACTTTGGGACATGCCACGCTTCTTTGTACCGAGCAGCATTTGACATATCTTTATAACATGCAATACTTTATCTGCTTATATAGTTGAATAAGGGTCGGTCATTGTATTAGGTTGCTGCATATGATGATGATGAAACCACCACGTTGGCGCTGTTAGTGTCGGATAATGAAGTATATATACTCCTACATATAATCAAGGAGTCATTTCAGTTTTGACCATTCTTGTGATAACAGTGAATAAAAAGGAAAAAAGGATGGAAAGGAGCCAAGAACGTATACTTTTTCTGTATGAGTTGAAACTCGGAGTAGCGGAGGCGACCAGAAACATTAACGCGCATTTGGAGCTGATACGGCAAGCGAACGAACCACACGGCGGTGGACCATCGATTGATAACGACGAGCTGCGTTTGCTAGTCGAATCCGACACATGTCAGCCTGTGAAAAAAATGGCAGAGAAACTGGGTGTACATTATTCGACAGCACTTTTTTCCCAGTACTTGCAACAACTTGGAAAGATTAAAAAGCTCGACAAAGGGGTCTGCAAACCCTTACGGAGCAAAAATAAAGACATGTGATGAAAAGTGGATATTATACGACAATCGTCGCCGATCAGCACAAAGCCTAGATGGTGATGAGCCACCGAAGCATATGCCGTAACCGAGCCTCTATCCGAAGAAGGTAATGGTGACTGTTTCGTGGTCTAACAGCTGGAGTTATCCGCTATTCTTTCTTGGCACCTGGAGAAATGATAAATGCGCAGATAGACTGTGCCGAACTCGAGGAAATGGATCAAAAATTGAGTATTCAACGGCCGAGATTAGTCCGCACAGATGATGTGATACTCCTTCACGGCAATGCACGACCTTATGAATCCAGAACAACGGTTCAAAAGTTGAACGAATTGCAGTATGAGACTCTGCCTCATCCACCTTATTCACCAGACTTTTCGCCAACCGACTACCACATTTTTAAACATTTGGATCGTTTTTTGGCGGAATAACAATTGAGGAATGAAAAGGTCATCAAAATTGCCTTCGACGAGTTTATCAACCCCGGAAAATTGGAATTCTACAAAACTCGCATGCACACATATGACACAGACAGGTGCCGACGAACGTTTGTAGCTTTCGAGTAACAATGGATTTGACTTTCCATGTGCTACTCCCATATAGCAACACAGAAAGAATACTAGTACAAAACACTATCATCTTGATCTGAGGGTGTTGAAATAACTGCATTTGCAGATAGGATAGTGAAAGCGGGTCTGTTCGTGCGTCGGACAACATCCAATTTGATGCCACCGTCGGCAGAAACCACACTTCCTAGAAATATAAACTGGTCGACGCCTTAGATGTCCTAGGTAGAGATAGAGAGTAACAGAAAGTGCGACGACCCGTCACATTGAGGGCTTTGGTTTTCTTGATGTTTAACTTTAGTCCAATTCTACTTGTCTCTCTTTTTCCAAATCTACCTTCATTTAGCCACGGTCCATGGTGAGAGAGCAAACAGATGTCATCAGCTTAGTCGAGGATGTCATAGTCCATTGGTCCATTGAATTCCACCACGTTATCCGGACAAGGTAGCATTGATAACAAGCAGAAATAATATCGGTGACAAGGTCCGACGCTGGCAGACTCCGCTTTTGACCACCAAAAATTCCGACATTTTACTTCGGCGCCTACCAATTTTCGGAAATCGATAAAGCGCTGGTGAAGCAAAGATCTAAACTTCACATTGTTCCACAAGGATCAAGGATGTGGTCATTGAAGGAGGATCCGGAGCGGAAATGAGTCCGCTTTCTGTCGCTTAAACTTTCGAAATGTTCTCTGATGCCTTCCGGATTTGTAGTAGCTGCAGGTACAGCGGTAAATAGCTCTGAGGGGAGGGGGAACTCTCAAGCCCAGTAGCTTTACTCCATTTGAGTACATTGATGACCAAGATGATCTCTCTTCAGCTTGCAGGAATAGTCCGTATCCGCATATTACGATCTCTGGCTATTTCTTATGCAAGAGGAGCGAGTCGTCAACGGTTGACGTTCTTCACAGGAACATCGGAAGATTTGCGACTACATGCAAGCTCTTTTGCGATGTGGTACACTTTTCTCGTCTTGATGCTTCTTCCAGCGCAATAGTGAATTCTCTCTCATCACGCTGAACTCCTCGAGATTTCGTATCGGATTCCGAGCGCATTGCGCCGGTCTTCGCTCACAGTGGTTAATGGAGCCTTCAATACCTTCCGTTCGTCGATCCGATTCCACGATTCCGCAGTCAGCCAGATTAAGACGTCCCTTTGAGATGTTGCCGACGTCTTGTGTGGCACCCAAGTAAATGGCACTTTTGAAAGTGACCCAATGCGCAACAATATTTTCAGGCGGGTAACTCAGTGTATTTGCTGTCTGATCAGTAGAATAGCTCTCCCGTTGTCGACCGGTCGATATTGAACTTGAGTGGTCACAGCTGCCCAACTTTGTGAGAAGTGACGGACGCACACGTACGCGAACCTAAGGGACCATGAGATGGTGATCCCTTTGCAGGTCGATATCAGCGCTTCTCTTGTTACACAGACAACTTCTAAATCTACCGTTGATTGCGAAGTGGTCGAAACCCAACAGGCCTTATGGCACGTTCTTTGTTGGAACAATGTGCCAACAATGACGAAGCGAAGGAAGTTGCAAAAATCCACACATCCACATACCTAACTATAATACTTACCTTTAGGGAGCCTGCCCTGAACTGCATGTAATTGCTTGTATAAAGCATCCTTCTCCACTATATCATAAGTCCCCATTAACCTGTATCGAAATCTTGCAGAAACCGGCTCCCAGGAAAGCGCATCTTGCGGTAGTCGTCGGAAACATCCTGATCACGGATTCACTTTTGCCACCACTTGGCTTTCCAGAGTACAAAAACACATTGCCGCAAGAACGAAAGGAGTACTCTACAGAGTTCCACAGCTAATCCGAAAAGTTTTATCTCTCCCCTCTTACGACAAGCAGGGAACAGTTTGAGTGTATCCTTAAGCCCAACTCACAGGGCATATTTACTCCTTGATCCAAAAACCTCTTCTCTCCTCTGTGATGAATCCGACTTTATACCAAGAAGCATCAAAATCGATGGGAAACGACCATTACCCATTACTTGTTACTTTAGGTTGTGCTTTTACCTTTAACTTTGATTCCTTCAGCTTAGGCAGCATTTCGACTCATTGCCACCCCTAAATTTTGCGATTCAACGATGACCTCTAATGGTGCTATTGGATATGTTCTCATAGTCTGGATAATGGATAATTTAAGGACTTCCTTTTACTGCCTGACTATCGTGTTAAAAATAATTCTGGCTCTCCATATCACCGTATTATAGCTAATTATTGGTCATGCAGTTACAAGATACATATATTCCTCGTCGTAGTTTTTACTTGCAATGGACTTGCGTATCATTGCGGATCAATACTTCTTAAATATATTGCTGACATGGGCTGTCTCAATTTTTGCCAACAGGGGCAAGGTGTTTTTGGAAAGCATATTTAAGTCAAAACGAATGATGGTGATCTTGCCGAATGAAGCAACGAAATAACAATAAAAATAATGAATTTTTTTTAATCTGTATTACCACTTCTTCCTTTGGTGCGGCTATCCAAAAAAATCCTTCTCAGAATATTTTTATTGTTGACTTGGGTCAAACCATATAATATGAAATGAATTGTAATACTTCAAAGGTATATTCTCTTTGAGAATTCTGTCCTGTATAAATAATGTATCACTGGATGTAATAAAAGCAGCTGTTATTATCATACCCGGCTTTCTCGTTGGCTATGATTATGATTATTATCGTTTAATACGCAACCACTGGTTCATTTTCGCCCATCCACTGCTATTGCAGAATGAATTATAACCATTATCCTTAGATGACGATGTTGCCCACGGGAGTTTCCAAATTCAAATCAACTTTTGCATATTCTCATTGTTTATTGCTCCCGTCAGAGAGAGAATATATTTTGTTTTGATTAACGTTGCGTCCTTGCAACTCCAAAGGAAATACTTTCTGGTAAGAAGCAAAAGGATATTTTCAAAGGAACTCCTCTGTTTTCAATATGGTTCTACTTACCTTTTACCGTTATTTTGTGTTCAACATATACAGATTTCCATACCTCCAGACCTTCCTGCTATTGTTTCACTAGTTTGTATATTCTCCGATAATTTCGAAGTTCCTTAGCTATTTCTAGAAGCCATCTTAAGCACTCTTCTCCAAAATAACGTTGGCAATAGTTTCCGAAAGGGATATGAGTTGGTTTTGTGGGCGAAAGCCACCAACACGTCAAAATGGGGAAAGTTTAACTTACATTGAATACGCTCTTCAAAGCGTACATCTTCCTGTTTGTAAATTTTGTTGTTCGAGTGCTTTGAAATGTTGCTTTATTCAGAGTAGGAGTGAGCCCCAGGCAGAGTAAACTGGGGCAAAAGTGATCGTAATTGTATATATTTTATCCTTGGGAAAAATTGATAAATTAACCGAATTATTAGTTGCAGCTACCTGAATGTGTTATGAGTTTTAATTACCTTCGTAACGAGGTTATCATACAGAATTTGTATCCCCAATGCATTCTAGTTTTTCAATGAGAAATTAAAGGGTTGTATGCACATGAACGATAGCAATCAAGTGATGCCAATATTATATTTAAAACGTAAGTCCTTAAGTGTTAAATGAAAAATTTACTTACACTTTTGCTTAGCATCGGCATTGACCCAGTGGAACTTATTTTAGAATAAAAATTGGCGAGGAAAAAGTCTCTGACTCACCCTGAATGTAAGGCACTCACTTTCAAATCAATCAATTAAGATGAGATTCGCATTCGCATTCGCTGAGCTTACATCGGGAAATGCATTGCGGACAATATAAAAAATTCTCTAAACTAGAGGTAGGTGGGTAATGTACCGAAAATGACATCTGCCTAAAGTTTAATATCACGTTATGGTCACCGAGCTCGATCTAAATATCTCCACCACAATCCAATCACAGCATCACAAAAGTGATGGTGTTTAAAAGTAATTTATCTTAATATTCACGCCGATGTGATATCACATTCGAAACACCTCTGTTCTTGGTAGGACGTAGGAAGGTGACGGTTGTCGAGCACCGAGCTTGTGAATCTATTAATGTTATGATTTCCTGTTTTCTGGGTTGGCTCTGGCGTAATATGGGTAGGTGTTGACATCTAATGTTAATGATGTACAGTTAGGGTGATGCAAGGTGATGTTTGTGATGTTATTTTTTAAATCAAATTTTTCTCAAAAAAGTGATGCAATTTCATATTACCTACCATGGTGATGTTTTGCTCATCTCTACTGCGGAAGCTTAAGAAATAACTAGAGTGCAATAAAATAATATCGTATAGTGAACCACCGAGGGTCCAAATTATATTCAACTTAAAAACCTCATACAAGTTGTCACGTAAGCTGAAGTAATTTTTGTTAAGAATGGAGGAAGTCTTTCTCCAGTTGGTTTGGTTCGCCATCAAGTTAAGAGTTCGCAATTTTGCCGTTTTTGTAAGCTTATTTCAGCTTCATCGTCATAGCTGTTATCGATTGTGATTTTCGACTAAACATGAGGAAAGCTATCAGCGAGTTCAAAGTTTTATTCTCCTATCTTTATCGCCCTCAGCTGACCACTACTTCGGTTGATGACATTCCCACAACATATTTAGCTTTTGTTTGCATTCATTCATGAGGAGGCCAAGGTCTCGCGCCGTTTGTAAAATCAGGATGAATGCAGTTTGTACATGTTGGGGGGATTCAAAGAGTATGTGGCTTCTCGGATTGACATAAGTATCATGGATCAATGTTCCAGGGCCAGGTTAAACAAGATACATGACCATTGCAGCTATTAAATGGTCTCGACAGTGATGTTGATGGTTTTATCTGGCCTTGCACATTGGTCAGGGTCAGTCTGCTAGCTGTGTTATCAATTTAGTCCGGATATCAAATATTCACCTGCCTGTGTACAGTTTTATCCTGGCTATGCTATATTGACGGCATGAAGGTTGAAGGGGTCGAGCGTCAGCCTCCCAATCTCGCTGCTCTAGGTTTGAATCCCAGTCGTCATGGGTGTCTGTGTTTGTCTCGCAGCTGTGAGCTTATCACTTGTACAGTGTTAAGTGTGTTGATTGAAAGTAATTGCCTAGAGTGAACAGGAGGCTTGAAATCGATGCATCGCTCGCCGCAGAGAAAAAGTCTGATCTGCTTGTGATTTGTCTGGAGTGAAGCCTGTTGGTTATAAGTCGATGATACTCTGGGCAAAATAGCGGAGAATATCTTATAGACTCAGCAGCTGTGGATGCCTGTGATATTATTCTTAGTCGGGTACAATAAGAATCGGGTGGTGCGCATCCCATTACATGTTTACGAGCCTCCCAGCCAAACCGTCTCAAGTCACCCCCGTCGTTTAGTATGACAAAGAACAAGGTGGAGGACGTCAAATCACGATACAATTCTCACTGCCACCAGTGAGATTTGAACCGGAACCTTCCGTATGATAACCTTCTGTTCTAACCACTCAGCTATCTGGAGAGATTCTTGATTTCCTAATAATAATAATCGTTGGTACAACAATCCATATTGGATCAGGGCCTTGAATCGTGTTAGAGCACTTCATTCAAGTCTGTGCCGGTACACTACAGTAGTACACTGTAGGAAACAATGTGGTCAGCATTATCCTTATTCGACTCAGGTACTCATTCACAGCTGAGTCGACTGGTATCCGACGTTAAATCACGATACAAATTCCACTGTCACCAGTGAGATTTGAACGACGACCTTCCGTTCGACAGCCTTGTGTTCTAACCACTCAGCTATCCGCACATTGATTTCTTGGTTGCCTTAAATATTCGAGTGAGGGATAAGGAGGAGTGAGCCGCTTATATATCATTCCCTTCCCTTTTCCTATTCTCTCAGTGGTCAAACCCTTTCACTACTGACCTCCTTCAAAGACCTGGATGTAATATTCGACGATAAACTTCGTTTCAATTCCCACTTCGTTGACATCATCAATAGAGCTTCCAAAATGTCTGGTTTTATCCTACGTTCCTCGTCCGACTTTACCTCAATCCAGCCCTCCTTAACACTCTTCAATTCCCTTGTCAAAAACATCCTTGAATACTGCTGTGTAGTCTGGTCCCCCTTACGCATCCGTGACGGCCGCGCTCTTGAAGCTGTACAACGCAAATTCACCCGGACCCTCTTTTACAAAAAGAACCTTCCACGGGTTGATTATCCGTCACGACTCCGCACCCTCAATCTCCCCTTGCTACAGCAACGCCGTATTTTCCTTGATATGTGTACTCTTTTCAAACTCTGCAATGATCTGATGGACTGCTCCGCCAACTCGGATATTACTCTCCGTATCGCCTCGTCTCATGACACACGTAATGCGGACATTTTTGATGTGCCCTTCGCCGAGCTCGAGATTTACTTTCACTCTCCGATCCCGAGGGTTTGCCGGTCCTACAATGCCCTACAGCTTGGTTCATTTCACTCTATGTCCCTCTCTAGCTTTAAGCGCAAAATATGCCATTTACTTGCTCCTCCATCTGAGGACAATATGTAATAAGAAATTTGCTTTCTGTGTATTATCCTCATTAAATAAGTAAATAAATAAATAAACAAGTCGGAATACCGGAAGCTCGCGCTTCGGGTATAAAGGTTTTGTGTTCATCTTATGTGAGAAACTTCAACGCACATTTTTCTGTCCGTATATAGCTACAAATCCAACATAATCCTTCATATTTTTCCAAACTACGAGACATACGTACATATTACAGCCATAGATATCACGCTCACCCTAAACAAACTGCCTATTACCGAATACTGTACACATATATGCACGTATATAAATTGATCGTACCCATATTTCCGATTTACTTCTTATATCTATCTGAATTAGGTACTACCCGCAAAGTTCATTAGCACGTAAATATTATATACCTACATACACACATGTCTGGCTGACAAATAACTAAAAAACTAAAACAAAATAATTCTCTGTGACATAAGAACTCATTTCTTGTGGTATCGACGAATTGATATGTGATGATGACGTCATGCAGGTTGTAGAGTGCACGAAATTCACAAAAAATTGTAAAATTTCACCCCCTATAACTTTGTTAATAATAGTTGGATTTTCTTCAAACTTGACCAAACTGTGCATTATGTTCTTCGTTACACGCATGCCAAATTTTGTACTTCTGGGATGAACATAAGGGGGGGTGCCGGCCAATTTCTAAAATGTGGAAATATACTATTATTAACTTTATTTGTACAGATATCGGAACCGGATATATTTTGAGGCCTAGATTTCGTAGAGATGCAACACTGTGATTTTTTTCAGATTTTTCAGTTGGATATTTTCTGAGAACGAGACCTGTTACACTTTTTGTGGGTCATATTTTGAACCCTCACTCCCCTATGTTGCATCTAATATCAAATATTGAACCAGATTCGAAAAGTACTAATTGAGACCTTTCATTTGATACCCTACATGGCTACATTCTGTGAAAAAAAAATGTGCACCCTCCATTCACATGTATGGGGAGCCCCCCTTAAACTTAACACAAGATGGCGCCACTTACTGCATGTAAAGGGATCACCAGATTACATACTCTCAGCAATTTTCGTGACAATCGGTCTAGTCGTTTCCGAATAAATCGGGTGTGACAGACAGACAGACAGACAGACAGACAGACAGACGGACAGACGGACAGACAGACACCGTCTCGATTCTAATAAGGTTTTGTTTCACACAAAACCTTAAAAAATGCCCTCAGATTCATGGACATGCCTCGCCTGCATTTTCAGCAGGTTTCTTAGTTCACTAAAGGGTCAGCCGAGCTAGGCTATCGTTTTCGCCGGCCTATTGGTCGTTTCCCATCGATTTTGGTGCCCTAGACTAATCTCAGCAAATACAGCGTTAGTGGTGTAACCCGCACTGTCCTTATTGACGAAGACGTCTGCCTCGCGATTTTTCCACCAATTTTTGCCTTGATGGTAAGCGATTTCCAAGCACAATTTACTATTGTCTGATAGCATTATTTAGAAATATTTAAATTGCTCAGTTTTCGGCGCCCGGTGTCACTAACAGTGATAGTGCCTACTTGATTGGTGTTGGTGGTCAAAAGAATAATTGGACAAGTTGCTCCAAATCAGCTTTCTTATGAGGCGCTAGGAAAATAGCATGTCCCTAGAGCAATGTCTAGCGTAGTTGCGTCTGTAGTTCCAGAGTTCTTGACAAAACCGGTTTAGTCCACGATTATTTGTACGATGCCGCAAACACAGTTCTCAAGAATGATTTCAAAATCTTCAGTATGGGGTAGCAACCGGACCGGATGGTAATTTGAACACTGACTATTGTGTCTTTTCACATTGGAGCGGTCGCGTTTTCTTGCAAATGAGATGGTGTTCTACTCTCGACAACAACGCGATTTAAGGACTCACTGAGCCACCTTTTCGCTTTCCAAAGGTCAGGTGATATGTCGACAGGTACTGCTGGTCTCGACTTCATTCGCTTGATTGCCTCCTCGACTTGTGTAGGGTTGGCAGGTGGAAACCTGCTGGAAGTATAACCGTCATCTGTCCGTTACGGATCATCAATCGGTAAGCAAAGCAGGAACGCTTTGTGGATCATGTTTTTAGTTTGATTCCAGATTTCATCGACGTTTGTAATTATTGGCTTTGCATAAGTGAGATCACTTCTTCGGCTATCTTTTCCGAAATAATTACCATTTAATTCTTGGCGAACCAGTGGGTTTCTTACATTTTAACGGTGTCTTAAATAGTTGAACTAGAATGAAGAGCCAATGTTAGGGAACGGTTTTGCAGCCAGTAATGGTGATAAAGTGCTGGGACATGGTCATGAATGTGGCGACTTATGTGGAGGATTAGTCTTCCCTCCCTGTCAAAAAGGCGGTTATCACTTGTATAGAAAATAAGAATTTGCGAGAATCGGTTCGTGAGGAGGAAATCTGCCTGGTTGATTCCAAACCCCTGGTTTTTGGCACCCTAGACGTTAAGGTGTGACTGACCCTTTTCAAGGAATTTAATCGGATATTTAACTACAGCGGCGTAAAGCATCTGGCTGCATATGTATTTTGTTTTTAAGGTATCTATCTGTCTTCCTATCCGTCTGTCTATTAGTCTGTTACACGCATTTTTCTCAAAAATGACCGTACTGACTGATACGAAATTTGGTGGAGAGTTAGGAAATGACCTTGATTCACATTGAAACTAAGGAGGGGGGGAGAGGGAGGGGGATCCCGATGTACCACCGAATATAGTACTGTCGGGTATATAGTGAAAGATCCCGATTAGTACTTTCCGAACTAGGTATTAGTTTCGACATAAGTTCCAACGAAGAGGAATGCGGGGATCCGAAAGGACCCGTTTTCAGAAACGACCGAACCGAAAAATCAGCAAAAGGATAAGGCGGTTTGCACACATGGTATCTAGGCTTCAAAGCACCCTTCATAACGATATCTGTTCAAATAAATTTAGCAATAGTATATTTTTAGATTTTGAAAATAATTTTTTTAAGTTCATCCTAGATCTATAAAATTTTATACAGGAAAATTTGGTAGGAATCCTACTATTATTAACAAAATTTGCTCCTTTCACGTCAAATAATTACTTGCTAAGAGATGAAATGTCTAGACTACGTCAAATTGAATATTAGGAATATTCTATGTATGTACACCACGAGTTATAATATAAGTGTAAACCTCTCATACCTCAAGCGCCAAACTTCGAGTTTCCGACTTGTTGATTATTCCAGTGCAGTAACTGAGAATCCATCTTTTCTTGAATTTGGTTGGAACTAATTTTCACTTCGTCAATTGTTGATAGATCTTACCTTCAAACGGACTAGTTCGCGTATCTTGTGGTGGTGTAAATAATCAGATCGCCGGTGTATTGTAGGGTCTTAATTGGAGTGGGTGTGTGAATGGGTTTTTAAATATCTGCAGTAAATGATGAGAAAATTGTTGCGGGGAGCACGGAGCTTTGTGGTATTCCAGCTGTATTGACAGTTGCCGAGCCTTTGCTTAGAATCACCTAAAAAATCTAATCTGAAAAGCTAAGAATTTACTTACACATGTGTAAGTGGAAGTGAAGGATATTATCTGGCTTATCAACGAGTCTCTGTTGCCACACGGAGTCGAAAGATTTCCCTTTGTTAAGGAAGCAAGCTATTGTGCGTGTCTTACATTTAAATCCGAGCAAGAGTCCGGAACGAAAAGAATTTTCATTTTCTTTTTAGGATTTGATGTGATCTGAACATACTGCACATATTGTGGAGAAGTGGGCGATCAGCAGCGAATGGTAGAATAATGTGGACGGGTGATTGATACAGAGCATTTCTTATGGATAATGAATGTAATTTTGGACTGGTCGACATTTTCTTGCCTTATGTTTAGGTAATTAGTTAAGAGGAAAAGGAGCAACGTGGGTTCCTAATTCGAGTTCATGGCTACAAGCCCGACCAAACATAGAGTTAGTGTTTACCCGAATAATCCTAACGTCCATTAATAGATGCTAATAGATTGATTAATGTTTTGGATATCTACATGAATTGTCAGCGGCACAACGGAAGTCTGCGATGGTTAGACCGATGTGTGACTCGTGAAGTTAAGGTGTAGCTATTACGCGCGGATATAGTATTGAGATCGTGTTAGTCCCCGATGTAGAGGCTCTTTTTCGGATATTCCTCCTCCCACAACTTTAACAAAGTTGAACTAATTCCACTGTTTGGCGGGATGCTCGTTTTTCCTACAGCTTAAGCACCTGATTTGTACGAGTCGTTACATGCCACGTGCCAAAATCCCGACCCACTGGGAATTCTTCCGTTGCAGAATTTGCTTACTCATAATTTACTCAAGCTCACTAGAATGCAGTTGATCGCTTTAATTTAAATTCACACCCCTAAAGAGGAGTCCAACGTGACAGGTTCAACCTACGACCCTATTACCTCGCCTTTATTGTGATTGAAAAGTTTCACGATTTTAACGCTGAGTATGCTTTGGGCCTTTCAGTCCTCAGCGATCTTCTCCGCGGAGTAAGTGTGGTCCAGACCTCGACCAATCAGTGAAGTTATCTTTCTTCAAAGGAAGGAAGAGTGTTTGAGAAGGTTTTTTCTACAGTTGAGGTTCCTTTTAGGTGGAATTTAGTGGTTCAAGTTTTTCAATCTTTTGTCCTTGCTTACAGATATAAGCACGTACTAACTTGTGTGACCCGGAAATTGTCAACGGACTTGAAAATTTGGTATGTTTGCTGTTTACCTGTTCATTTTGAGATCCTTTTGTGGCCTTTACCCTTAATTTGGTTTATTGCATCACTTGTTGCTGTGGGTTAACTACCGTATCTGAAATGTTGGTAACATGATAGTTGACTGGAATTGTTATCTCTAGCAATAGAAGTCCACGGACTAACTCCCTCAAGGACTTATTTTTATTAATTGGCATCCCCTAGTTAACGGAGAGGGTTCGCGTTCTGCTTCTTGAATATTGCACTCTTTAGATGGCTCCTTGCATCGGACTCATATTCCTTTTCACTTTTCCCCAATTTCACTTATATTCTGAATTTGCTACAGCTATTGCGGATCACGGTCTCTACATTTCTTTCCATCAGAATGAAATTAGGTTCTTACAGCGGAAATATAAATTGTTTGTTAGACCCCTTTAAATTTGGGTAGTTTTTGGCAGTATGTATTGGGTTTCCTATAATAAGACGAGCAATACTATTGAAATTCTATCTACCATTTTCCTATTATTGTTCTTCTTACTTTTACTTTTATTTATATTTTTTCTTTAGCACTTATATGTGTGGCATTACCTGATTTATGGCATATTTCCAATTCATTTCACATCTCATTTTTTGTGTCTTTCACTTTCTTAAATAAATCAATATTTCCGTCCTTATATGAAGTGAAGTTCATAGGACGTTCATATAGGTACGATAGGAAAGAGGATACCTAGCCCGAAATTTAATTCTAGCATAAAGAAGAGTCCTTGATTTAAGGGAACCTGTGACAATGACTCATTACACCAAATCAAGTGGGTTGATAATTAAGTCCACGAGACTAGCTACTTGTCTCGACGCTGGAAGACTTGGAATGGAAAACCCAAAAATAGGAAAGCTTTTTGTTTTCTATAATGAGGTGGAACATCCGAAATGTTGACCTTTCAAGGATGGACACCACGAGGCCTTATCTTATATCTTATATCACCGGAGTCATGCGTAGGTATTGTTGGTTGCTGGACACGGTAGAGCTGTTAATTTTTATGTACGAAGAAGAAGGTTATGAATATTTTTAGCCATAAGGAATTCTGGGAGATAATCGAGGAAAATTGAATAATTTACAGGAATTGAATCCAGTTGAAAAATGGTCATCGGCAAGATCAGTTTATACTGCTTCACACCAACGACCTTACCACTATCATCTTTCCATCCAAACCGCACTTATGGAAACTTCCACCGATCGTCTATACATATTTGGAAACTAGTTCACCAGCATTTCGGAATCGCTACGAAAAATGAAAGTCGGGTATCGTTGATCAATTCCTTATTGCAGTTGCTGTTGAAATTTAGCTCCCTATTGCCTATCACATCATATCATTGCAGTTTTTAGTGGTTAGTATCATCACATAAGGTGAAAACTGCTTTCTAGATGTAAGAAAAGAGAGCCATTTAGTTTGCTTAGCAATGGCTGCTTGTCCGTCTGTTTATCCGTCAGTTTGTCAAACCCGGTTTACTCGAAAACGGCTGGACTAGCTGAACTGCTGGAGCGAGGGGCGCCATTTTGGGTTAAGACTTTTAGTTAGTTTTCCTTTCCTTAGCTTTTTTAGTTATTTGCATGTCAGTGTTAATTATTCAAGGGAGATATATGGGGGTAGTAACCAATATAAGAGACATGTGTGTACTTGGTTACCAGCGGTTTTTAATTGAAGTACGAGCTTTTGTGCACGGAGTAAAGTGGAAATGCGTGAAGATGCGTTGGATCAATTTATCAATGCGGTAATTTACAATGTTTGTTTGCTTAGGAGTAACACAGTATTTATGTCGTTTGATGTGTATGTACATATGTGTATCTAAGAGTTTGAAAAATATTGCGGTATATTTTGTATTCTTAGCTACATATCTACAAATGTAAAACGTGCATAGAGGGTTGCTCATATAAGACGAACACAAAACCTTTTACCTGAAGCGCCGAGCTTCCGGTATTCCGACTTGTTTATTTTTGAATTTAGTTTTGAAGGTTTTATGTACAAGCAAAACCTTATTAAAATCGGTTTACTATCTGTCTGCGGATCCTCACACAAGTGACGAAGGGGTGAAAACTTTTTCTCTGAATGTAGCCGTGAGACTCATTTCAAGAAACCAGTGGGAAGCAGTGCATAATTCGTCTCTAAGCATGGAATATGAATTTCCAGTTTCTGTGTCCAAAATCGAGATAAGTTGTGTCCGAACTACAAATGTTTTCGTGTGTTTGAAATCGGCATTTTGGCGCATTTAAAACCGCGAAAAAATAGTAATGTCTACCACATTTATTTATTTCGAAACTATAATAATTGCAGACAACTATTTTTATGTAGTTCCTTTTACCAAAGCTAATACGATGAAACAAAGATACACATATATAGCAAAGGAAATGTCTCGAAAGTGATTTCAGAGCTCGATATAAACAAAGCCGAAACCGGAAGCTCAGAACTTCAGATATGAACTTTGATCCACTTTAACGTTCTTAACAATAGTAGGATTTCAATTAAACTTTCTAGTATGCTGTTTCATACCAAAACCTATATTATTGCGATGTTACGGATTTCAAGGAAATTTTCAAAATGTAATGATTTACTAGGATGGAAGAGCTATCTATCTAACTAGGTTGACATTCCATCGAAGTATTTCGTCAATACGTCCTTGTATGCCCCTGTGCTGACCATGCTTGGAAATATGGGGGCGAGGCCTTTGAACACTTCGATCCCTCATTCACGCCGATGCGTGGGTTCGCATCGGATCCTGAAAACACTACAAACACAAGGATTCGCGCCAGTGTACCGAATGACCAACATGCGAGCTAACCCAGAAAAATAAAAAATACGGTTCGACCGCGCGCGTGCGTTTGAAAATGCGGTATACACAGTTGAGATGCTAAACTTTACCATCCCTGCACAATAATTGAATTCAATGTTCGACACTCGGCAAACAGGCGCAATTATCTCTCGTGGGTTAGCTCTTCGCTAAGCCATGACAACGGCCAACATAGGCTTCACTCAGGCTGCGTCCAGCTGATCAGCCGTCAACCTCTTCGGCCGGTTCCGATCACGTTAACTATCACTTTTACTGATTCCGACCTCGAACTTTCCAAATTCAGAATTGGCGCAGCAAAAGCAAAAACACTTCACTTGCACCATGCTAAATTAAATTTGGAATTGTTCAAATCGGAATCGATTCATGAGTTCAGGGAAAAGCGACTAATCGTTAATTTTTTTTTAAAGTAAGTAAAATCAATAATCACCTTAATTTTTTCATATTTTTTCGAGTGGGTTGTTTCTTTCCACCTCACATATTATATTTCTCCGTGGAGGAACATGCATGTGGTGATGCCTGCAAAATCCGTAGCTTGGCCGCGACCTGATTTCTCAAATTCGCGGCTATATTCGAAGTCTATGAATCCCTACCACTTGGAGAGTTAGTGGAGTATTTTGGACACCCTTAGTGTGGTAGTAAATAACTACAGGCTCCCTCGCTCCAAAGGCGATGTTTTCTTTTGGTCGTCTCCGGTCTCTCAGGATGATCTTTTAACTATAAAAACAAAAGATATAATAATAAACGAATGTGCTGAACATAAAAAAAATTAAACATGAACTATTATATTTAGATCATCTACAGATTACATTTTAACGATTGGAGAAGAGAAGGGAGCTGGCTCTTAAAATATTGATATGTGCACAAATATACCGGGTCTGCTCTTAGTTGAAAAAATATGTTTGTTTCTTTATATACCTACTCAAAGACGTGTGCATTTTAACGTTAATGATTAGAAATGCAGATGATATTACGCGGATTCCCTTTTGTTAGCTTCAAAAACCACTCCACCTGTTTACCGGTGTCAACCGGATTGTGATTCGTTCATCGAGTCAAAACAGTCCTTCGGGAGGTTGTGGAATCAAAAAATTAAATTAAAAAGACTAAACTAACAGTTCCTTCCAGGGCAGAGGTAACAGAAGCAGAAGCCGCCTCACCACTTCAAAGCCAAAAGTGGCTACAGGTGTGAGCCACGGCATTATATAAATTTGCGCACACGACTTGGGTAGATATGCTATCCTCATCCGGCGCTTTGTTGTTTATCACTGTTTTTAATGCATCTTTAACTTCCTCGAGTGCGGGTGGTGAGACAGGTGATTGTACGGATTCTGCTTCTTGGACATGTTGAGTTTGGATTGTGGCATTGAGTAGTTCCTCGAAATATTGGGGCCACTGATTTGATTCCTAGCTACGTTCCTGCGAAATATGGTTCTGAATTAGGATCCTACTGTCATTCTTTTCATCTTTTTGTAGGATAGATCTTAAATTATGCTTACTATAGTTATCATTTAATCTGCAGATCGCGTCATTCGTATGTTTTCGTTTCTGCTTTCTGCAGATTTTATCAGCGATATATTGTAGTGCCCGCGGCTTTACGACATAGTCAACATTTGCTTTGCCTTGTCCAGGGACAATCTAATGTTAGAATGCATTTAATAATATGCAATGTTCTTTCATTTTATTCAGTTCTAACATCCCAATTGCCAATTTATCAATTCTCGCCCCTACATTCCAATTTTAACTCTCAACTTCAATATTTAACTTTTAAAATGAGTAATTTAATTTATTTTGCAAAAAAAAACCTAGCAACTGGTCGCCTTTCTCTAATCCGAGGAATTTAGTTACAGTTGAACAATTCCAAATTTTATTTTAATTTTCGCAATAGTGTAAGTCAATATTGAACGATGAAAATGTGCATTCACCTCATTTGCTTGTACCTATCTTTGGAACGTTTTTATTGTTTGTCTAATATAGCGAAGGGATGTTTCTGAACGAGTCATGGGGTGTTGTTATGGTTGTTGAATCGCTGTGAATTTCAAAGTTCAAGACCATGTTTAACAGAATCAGGATTAGGACTAGGACCGGCTGATTGAATGGGCAGCTGACCAGATGGACAGGGGATTGAAGTTGGGCGAGATCTTTTTTGGCCGACTCGGAGTGGTGATAGGTGCGGAGACGACTGCTGGAGAGTTGCTGCTTTTGGAAGATGGCCAAAAAGAAAAGAATAGTTTTTTCTCTTTTCTCTCTTTTTCAGTTTTTTGTTGTTGTTGAATTTATTTTACTTCCTACATTATTTTTAAATTTCTTTAATTTTTTTATAATTCTTGAATTTTCGATTCTTTTATATTTTATATTGATAAGCCAAACGTTGAAGAGTTTAGTTTTTCCTTTAAGTGCACCAGTGTTGATTGGTTTGAAGAATTTCATGTTGTAGACGAAAGTCGTGTGGGCAGCTTTTCCTGCTTTTCAAAGTAGTGAGAGTCGAAGTCCTCACTGCCTATAATTGTTATTGTTGCTATACTTGAGCTGTTCAGTGAATACTTTAAGAGTGCTAGTTCTGAACAGGGAGTGTTCACCTCAGGTTCGAAACTGGTACTCTTTCCTTTTTTTTTCCGTTGTCGTAGTCGTCGCTGCATTTTCGATCCGATCCGAGGCTCAATTTCGGGTTATTAGTATTACTATGACAATAGTGTATTGTGAACAGGTTGGCAGCCTGTTGCGCAGTCCAAAATCTAAAGGGCCAGGAATCTAATTTCTGTTTTACAGCACTCTTGCCGAGGAAGCGAGAGTAGCACTTAGTAGTAGAGACGTAGACGTTATAATAAATCAACGTGTACTACTCAGGCATCGCCTGCAATTCCGAGTCTGAAACCCCCTTAAGATATGCAGATACTATCCTTTAGCCCCTGTCAGCAGTGACTCTGAATTAGTGTTAAAATTAATTTTTGTTTTATCGCATTTCATCAAGTATTGATATCATAGGCGATTTTTCAATTTCGCCGTCTCAAATTTGCTTGACTTGTTGGCTTTTTGGGTGCCTAAACAGACAGCACTTGGATCGTTGAAGCGTATCCTTTGTACTGATACTTAATCGTAATTAAAATAAATCGATTCAGACGTAGGGTCCCAAATGTGTTAGCCTCGTTGCAGCTAAGTCAACTGATATCTTACAATCAACTTACGGTATAAATAACTGGGCCACTGGTAAAACTTCAATTTCTATGTTTTGCTGCGACATTCTAGTGCTATACTCCTATGTAAGATACATTGAACTGTAATCAATTTGTTCATCGGTATTCGATTCGGTATCCGATTCAGTGATACTATCGGTGAACTTTATATTTCACTGGGAATTACATACGATTGTCAGCATTTTTCGTGAAATGGGATAAATGCGGTTCAGGTGGTCACGCTGTCAGCAAGGTCTGATGGTTCCAGCCTACGTTTTCCAGCACGCAGTACGCAGTAAGCAGTACGACAGATAACGTTCACTATTTACAGAAGTCATTCCTGTAAATGACTTGCCGATTAAATCCAATACAACCCTACATATTGACATTCATGGTTATGTTATTGAAGTCAATAATGAAGGGAACAGTGAATAATGAAGAAGGGATGAATTTTAGGTTGAAATTGATCATCCAGTCTGAGTCTAGTCGATGGCTGCTGCTCACATATATGTATATATATTAGGTTTTGTTGGATTTCTGAATTTATGCTACTATGAGCAGGAGTTTATTTTGGAAACAACCGAAAACTGATATCCAATAATTTTTGGAAATCCTGAAATGAGAGATGACAAAGTCATTTTTCAGCCTGAGGGCTTGAGGACGCAGAATAGATGTTCTTCCTTTTATTCGTTAGCTTTTGGCCCGTCCACAACCGGAGTCGGAGAAATGACGAAACTTTATATACATATATATGTAAATATAATGCGGAGGATATGCACTATATATGCTTTGATACTAGGAACACAAGAAGTTCAAACCGGATACCTTAAAGCAAAAACATCTATTGGCCTTCTTACTCCCCACTAACCTACCCCTATATGCACTCCTAGAGCAGCTCCATACGCCAGTTCGCTTTTAGCACAAACACTTATGGCTGCTTAATGGATTTTATTGATTGAAAATCGCCTGAATAGCAAAATTTGCTGTAGTATCACTCGCCATTTAATGAATTTCGCAACAAACAAGGGATGAATGGAAGCAATTTGTCTTCTAAATGGGACGATTTAACGTTTGGACTAGAATGAATCTTTTGAGTGGCAGCGGGATTTATGGACAACGGTTAATAGTTTACAGAATGTAGCCACCAGAATCATTCCATTCGTAAGTTGTTGTTTGCCAAATACTTTTTTTTTGGTTGTAGAGGATTTTCCCCGTATCCTGTTCAATTCATTCGTACGTGAAATTTAATATTTTTTTTCTCCAACAAATTCTGAGCTTTTAATCTCGAGTGGGAACAAAAGCTAAATTATCAAATGTTCCGTGGACGCAAGTCGGTCTAATTAAATATTAGCGGCCACAGTATTTCCCGGTAGTCATTTTTACTTTCTCCCAGTAATTCGAAATGCGAAAATGTGAAAATGTGTGCTTATCATACATTTTCCAGGTCCGCCAGGCTGGAACGATCTGGGTTCGACGGGCACCAGCAATTATACATGTCTAATTTAGCCCCGTTACTATGCTAATTTCTCGCTTTGTACTTTAGTTCTCTTTTATGCCTCTAAGCGCTTGTATTTTCCCATTTTCCCAGGAACCTTTGGGAAGCCTTTATATAGAAGGCACAATACAAATGTGCACCCCCTTCTAGGCACGCACCGTGTGCGCGTTTTTGTAGCTTCAACGAGTTTGATGGCTCAGAGCCGGAAAAAGGAGCATTAATATTTTAATTTCGCATTCTGGGTAATTGAATGTCTAATTTGTGCTCATATTGTGGATGAGGATATTTTAGTCTAACCGGAATAATTTATTAATTGTGAGTTAAGTTATCTGCGCTTACATGTGTCCAGGGGTGAAAAATTTGGCAAGTAAACACAAAATAGAAGTGCGATACATTCTCAGATAATTTTTTTCCATAATCAGACCATCTCTTAGAATAATAGTATCCATTTGTCCAATATGTGCTACGTCGGAAATACAACTGGCGGAAATGGAATTTTGTCGGTATCTCATGACTAAAATGCTTTAGTTTCGACCATTTGGTAGCTATTATTTTGCACTTTATTTGAAGAATTGGCTGTGGACCCGTAATCACGAATTTCCTTTGGAGTTGACTTCATCAGCATCGAAAAACATCTCCGCAGAAATAATCACCCGCTTTCTTAACTCCTAATCTGATTATGTCGAAAAATAGTAGCTTAATACGTTACCTCACAATTTCGAAGCTCTATACTCTGTTAACTTTGATGCAATGCGGATACGTAAAAAAAGTCGACAAGCTAGAAAACCGTGTACATATGTACACCGTTTTTTTCCGAAAAACAACATTTTTTATTACTCCTATAAAACTAAATAGCTAAATTAACCTAACTTATCCACTACCTTAACAGCCTAGTTTAATCTAAGGTAAAAACTATGGCATAAACTAACTTATCACTAGAGAAGAAATTAGGAAAAAATAATTGACAAAGTATTCTGGAGGAAAAATCGAAATAATCCTCCACTCGTTAATTTTTTTATAAAAGCGGGCGGGCGGGGAAAGGGACTAAGATGTGGGGTGGGATGGGGGGCATGCGCTATTGGTTTGGGAAAGGAAGCTAGAAGAGGCGCTGAGGATGGGTAGGTTTTGAAAACTGGGATGAGGAGTAAATGTTGTACGTTGTAGAAGATTACTCTACCGTCGGAGTCGAAAAGGAGGTTACTGGACTGGAGAGATAGGAGGATTTGAGGGAACAGATGAGTTCGTAGAAGATTCTCTTCGACGATCTCGATCTGCATGGCCTGGGAGATAAGTGGATTTGGATGGAATATGGATTTGTCGAGGAACTTGAGGGCATGACGGGCTAGGACGGCGTCGATGCGGGGCGTTTGACAGGAGTCGTAGAGTATCTGGTTGGAGATGTCGCGCGGTCTTCGTTCTTGTAGATATTGGAACAGTGACGTAGGATTCTGCGCTCTTTGAGACGGAGTCGTTCGATTTGGTAGGGGGGAGAGTCGGACCAGAAGGTGAAGCCGAAAATGAGGAGAGGACGGATAAGCTGTTTGTAGCAAAACAGCTTGACTTTCTAAGGTAGGTAGGGCTACTGTATTTTAGGATTGGATAAAGGGATTTGACGGCACCAGTTGCACGGCTCAGTGCCTTCGTGATATGTGGGAGGTGGGATAGGCGGGAATTCATTGTCACCCCAAGGTAGGTGACTTCCTTAACGGTAGGGATGGTGTCGTTGTGGATCTTCAGGGATAGGGTTGAAAAGTCGCTCCTCATTTTCACGGTCATTTTAGCGGTACCGCAGAATACGATGGTCTCGCATTTCTGTGGGTTTAGGGATAGTTTCCAGTGGGTGAAATACCGGTAGAGCTCGGCTAAATAGGAATTCAGGCGGGCTTCACCGGCAGGGATGTTTCTGGTGGAGGTGTAGAGGATAAGATCATCCGCGTATTGGAGGATTCGTATTGGATTTGGGTGTGTAGTTAGCTTGGGAAGGTCTGCGGTGAACAGGGAGAAGAGGGTGGCAGAGAGGAATATGGGGAAGAGAGGTGTTCACGGAGTTGGACTTGGGATTTCCGCCCATTAAAAAGCTAAGAATTAGCTTGCAGAGGTGCAGATGGAACTGGAGGACTTCGGAAAGCTTGTTTGTCAGTCCGTATTGCCATACGGAGTCGAAAGCTTTCTTTATGTCGAGGAGACAGGCTCTGGTCGGTGCGTTCTGATTGAGGCCGAGGAGGACGTCCGATTTGAGCACGAGTAGTGCATGCTCAACCGAGTGTTTGGGTCGGTTGGCGAATTGGAATTGTGGGATTGAATGGTTGGAGTCACAGAGCTCGTCAATAATGTGTTCGATGATCCGCTCGAATATCTTGGCGGAGGATGAGAGGATTGAGATAGGCCTGTAGCTATCGGGATTTAGAGGATTTTGGTTTTTTTAGGGATAGGAACAATTCGAGCACTTTTCCAATCTGTTGGGAAGTGGGCGTTGATAAGGCAGTGGTTGATGATGGAGGACATAATGGGAGCAATGCTTGGGGCGCATTTCGTGAAGACGATGGAGGGGATTTTGTCAAGTCCAACTGATTTCTTGTTTTTGGAGGCGGCGATGGGCGCCCTGACGGAATCTGGACTGACAAAGTGAATGGGAGGATATTTTCCCGCTGACTTCGGTCGGCGAGGGTATGGGTCAAGGGATTTTGTGCGATTTGGGGAATGAGGTAGGAAGGATGGGCTAGGAGTTGGGAGATCTTTCCGCTTACCTCATTATCGAAACTTTTAGTTCACGGAAGTGGAGGGTGCAGTGGTGCGCTTGTAGGAAGTGGTGAGCGAGGACGTTTTGGGGTAGGATCGCGTTTTGTTGGACTGATTTATCTAAACGCGGGCAGGTTTTCCTGAGTTCCCTGTATGTACCAAGGTTCAGTTCGGTGTTGGAGAGGCGGTTGTGGAGATATTGGGTGTATAGGGTGAGGATTCTTTCGCGGATGAACTTGTCCAGCTCGCAAATTTCGGCGAGGATGTGAGAGGATTGCGGAGAGTATCTATTCCTAAATAATCTCCGCCTGAGGGTCTTTTCATATCGGATATTGGGTAGGAAGTCGTCGGGAAGGGTAATTAGGTTGCGGTAGTTTAAAAGACGGGGTGGGATCAGCTCGTCGCATACTTGCCGAACTACTTCGGCGTATTGATGATCTCTCAAGTCAATAGAGTCGTTGGGAACTGTACTGTAGGATGAGTGTAGGAGAGGTTGAAGTTTGGTTTTGAGGGCCAGGTTGATGTGTTTCCAGTTTGCACGCTTGAGGTCGTGGACTGAAGGTGGGGTGGACCGAACGACCCTGTTCGGGAGATTTATGCGGAGGATTATGGCGTCATGATCGCTTATGTTGGGGACCGTTTCGAGAAAGGGGAAGGTGTTTGGGTTGAACTATCCTGAACTTGTCTTGAGTACATATGTACACATTTAAGGCAAAAATATTATACTCACAACAAACATTGTAAATACCAGCATATTGCTTACATACACACACGTACATATATGCATTCAAATTGAACATCCCCCTTTTTGTGTAGGTATTTATATCCGCTTTACCTCGTAGGCAAAGCGTCAATATACATTTTTTTTTCGTTGGAAATCTTAAAGCGGCACAGCTGCGTCAGGTGTGTGATTTTCACCCACTAAAACGGCTTTCACTTTTCTGCCCATATCCTTGCGAGACTGCTGTGAAGTATTACTTCGCGGGGAAGGCTCTGGTCTACATCAGCATGATTAAATCATCTGTCCGTCGTGCATTCCGAGCTCGATTTATTTCCTGCAGCTCTTCATGTATCGCAGTTCTTATTGCGTTTGCCGCGCAAATCAGTCTAGTGTCTCTTCCGGGACTATGGGGTCCAATAAGTACGTTAAGGGGTCCCATAATTGACCTCCTTCATCCCAGGATTTTGGGCAATAGAACAAAAAATGCTCCGGGTCCTCGGATGTGGTGCCGCTTTCGCTACAGTCAGACTGCAGAAGTAATACACGGGATCAATGAACTGATCCATCGGCCCTTTCAAAAATTATTCCACCGTTGTTGTCATTTCCTGTACACTTCCTTCCTAATGGCTCCTCGAAAGTTCGCAGGCATATCGTCCAGGTTACCCCTCCTCTTGTAGAGACAGTGTGCCTCATTCGCTAGAAGATCGAAGGAAATTACAAGGACATATACTGCCTCACCCGATACTGTATGCTGAATTTACTTTTCTTCGGATTATCGCATGCTCCGGTCCAATAGGAACCGCGTATAGTAGGATAGATTTCAGCACCCCTGCTATAAACAGTCAGACAATGTATTTTGACCCTCCAATATTAAGCATCATCCTTACCATAGATAAAAAAAATGCTGTAGACTTTTCTCGCGCATAGTATTCTTGCAGCTAAACTTGGCATCGGTCATTACTCCCAAGCATCTGATGATCGATTTTGTAACGATATCGCCAGTACCAACGCAGATTTTAAGATTGTTGTTTTTACTGTGATCGATAGTAAGGTACGCGTCTGTTTTTTTGTGGGCCAGGTCCAGTTTTACCATTTGTAACCATGCTTTGATATCATGAATCGTTTTACGTCGATAAACTTCAACGTCCTTGGGGTGCTTCGCAACTAAACCGGCCACTAGGTCGTCTGCAAAACCAACCACCTTGTCGCGTTTGGCACGCGGCTAAGCATTCCGTCATACATTATGTTTCACAGGAAGGGCGCCAAAAGGGGGGGGGGCATCACTATATATTATTTGCTTGTGGCTTGTGGTCGATCTGGTATCAAAGAAGCCTCTCTAAAAGGTAGCTCAAATATTCCAGCCATGTAACCAAGGACACCCAGTTTAGTCAGTGTGCTCTTAATTCAACGCCAGTTGGCCGAATTAAAGGAATTTCTAGTGTCACCATTGAACAGAATTTACCAGCGGTTGGCGCCTCACGAGCAGGATCCCTGGCCGCTGCTGCCGTAGATAACGCGCTTCGAAATCAGCTCGACGAAAGGAAGTAGCCAAATAAATACCACCTTCTCCAACATCTTCTCCATAGTATCTAAAAGGCAGATAGGACGATGCAAAGAGAATGTGACAGGTATAGTATGGGCTTTTGATTGCAGAACCTACTTCTGCCTCTTTCACTTTGTGGCAAACACTCCTTTCACCATTCATACAAATGTGCTTATCAAAAATGCGGGCCTGATTTTAGCAGCCAATTTCGGGGCTTCCTTCCGTATGTTGTCCAATCCATGAGCCTCATTGTCCTCAATTCGTTCATAGATCTCTCGTAGTTTTTTCCCGGTAACTGCGGTGATCGAGGAGCCTTTTGAGCCATGGGCTGCGTTCCAAAAAATGACATTTACTTCATACAAGAGTCACAGGCACCCTCAATAGCAATTTTTTCTTATTAGCTCCACGAAATCTAACAGTGATGCCCTGTCGTCGTCTTTTAGGGTTTTCCCAATGGTCTTGACCCTTCGAATACCCTTTTAGGCATCTGAGCATCGTCCATGCTTTAATCGTGGCCAGCCCATCACATCTGCAGTTTCATTATGTTGGAGACTTCAGGGTCGTCAAATATTTGACACAACTCATGATTGCATCTGATTCATTGTCATTCATCGTCCTCTCCGCTCAAAGGTACTATTTACTTTTTCGGAAGTTTGTGTTAAAGTCTATGTTTCATATACGTAGTTTTCCTGTGAATACAGTTGGCTTTTAGAATCGGTAGGATTGAGTAAAAGGCGTTTGCGAACTGTATTCGCCATTTTGTTTCGTTCCTCCGTTAAGATTCAGAAGCTTGGTTGTCTAAATGTTGTTGGAGCAATGATAACTATGTCAACTGCGGCACTCGAGGCTATCCTAAATCTACCCCTAATTAATTTGGAGGTGAAACGGAAAGAAGCCATCGGCGCATATAGACTCAATACCATTGGAACGTGGAAAAGCGACCAACTATGCGGTCATGCGTCAATCTGGAAATTCCTTGACAAACATCCGGCAGCTCTTATGAAAGAGAAGAATGGTCGATAAATGACTATGAGTCTTTTCGTATTACAGACTTAATAATCTTAACCGACGGGTCAGTCATGGAAGACGCATCGAGCGCGGGGGTATTCTCGGGTAATCCAATTATGGAGCTGATTCGACCCCTTGGAAAAATGGCAGCCATATTCCAGGATGGGATATAATTCATTTGATTGACAGCAATAGAATATTTGAAGCGAAAATGGAAGGGCGCACCATTTGAATCTATTCCGACAGTCGTTCAGGATTATCATCACTAAATAGCAAAGGCATCTCAAGCCAAGTTTTGGCTATATGGCCCTGTACTTCAGATGCCGGCCTCCTCAGATCTCAAACGAATGCACCTCGGTAACCTTTTCTTCAATGAAGAATCTCTACACTCTCTGCCACTGGCGAATGTTCTCAGATTCGCAAAAACCTGAGAATACAGTAGATGGGAAGCCATTGAATAGGAGGTTTACGGGGATATTACAATGAACCTGAATGCTTGTAGCTGCGACTCCCCCCATTAAACTAAACTAACAACATCAGAGCCTCTGGGGTAAATCTATACGACTGAGGTAGAGCGGACGTGTTTTTCTAAGATTTTTAACACGTCCGTGTGCGAACAAAAAAATACTTTGTATACTTCCTTGCAGACACTCAGAGTCCTTAAGTCAGCACTATTCCAATTTCGTTGCAGTTATAAGAAATACAGCTTTGGTTTGGTGGAAGTTTACTTGGGCTGTCTAAATGTTGGTCATTGGCTCCATTGATACTTCAATCGCTTCACATTTTTGGTAATTCTCCCTCTCAGCACCACAGAAGTGGAGGAAGCAATAAAAAAAACCTGATGATATTGCACCTGAGCTCTGGAAAGCGAAAAGTTGGGACTTAATACTGTGGTTCAGTGAGATCTTCTGATTATTGAGGTAGGTAGAACACCGTCTGACTAGCAAGAAAGCATCACTTTGCAATATGGAGGAATAGAGGTAATTTAGCAGAATGTTCAAATTACTATTCGAACCGGTAGCTGGACCACACCATAAAGACTGTTGAACGCATTCTTGACGTTTTTTCAACATCGTTCAAATGACCGTGAATCAAGCCGGGCTTGCCAAGAAGTTCTGAACTGCTGACGTTGCACGCCATTTTCTTTCTGGATCAAGAAAAAGCGTTTGACCATGTGCCATACGAACTTCTACGGCATGCGCTACGATAACTTGTACGCTGGATTAAATTGCTCTCCCACGATCAGAAAAGTAAAGTGGGGCGGGTGCATCAAAACCGCTTCGCACCTTTTTCGGTGTTTATTAAGCATGCGCCCTTTCACCACTCTTCTTTGTTCTTATGGAGACTGTGCTATGGGGTATACAACGCTTGTCGCCCTATATATTGCTTTATGCAGATGATATTGTGCTCGCGTTTCATTACAAAGCTAATCTCGAGTAATATTTACAAAAAAGTAATGATGGCCTGATGCTACATTGTCTCAGATTGCATCTGAGTAAAGCAGAATTTTTGACGATCGATCCTAATGAAATAGATACGATCACTGTCAGTGGCATTGACCTCCCCAGAACTGAGCTATTTAAATATCTGGACTTAATTCTATCAGCCAATTTAGAACTGTGTTATGAAGTTACTTCACGCATTGGCTCAATCTGGATGAAATGGCGTTGTAAACTGGCGTTCTTCGTGGTCGACATATCAACGAATTTACGGCAATGTCGTCCGCCCTGGCGCCCTCTATGGTTCTGAGTGTTAGTCGACTATACAAGACAATGAACAGCGTCTCACGGTAATGGAGACGAAGATGTTAAATTGGGCCAGTGGCGTAGTACGCCATGATCGCATCTAAATTAGGGTATCCACTATCGAAATGGGCTTGCACCGATTATTAAAAAATTGCGAAAGAGGCGTCTTGAATGTTATGATCATGTAATTCGCAATAACGGGGACTCACTCGTCAAAATTGATTTGAACATCGAAGCCGATGAGAGGCGATGAAAAGGCTAAGGCAGCGGCAGTTTGATTCCCTAGATGGTAATTTGGAATATATATTTAAATATTTAGAAAAGTAGGCAACATCATCTTGAAGTCGCAAGTATATAGTTGGTTAGTTAGTTGGGGGGGGGGGGGGTGTAACATAGCTAGGTTATCCTTGCAAATCGCGTGTTCCAGCGAAGCTTTAACTCGGTCGTCCGACGATAGTCGTGGGTTGACTTCCGGCTGATATGTCACCAATACAGTATACAAAATACTTGCTGCTCAGCCCTGTCGGATATTTCTTGACGTCAAGGATCCTCGACCTCAACCAACAATCTAACTCTTGAGCCAGGTGCGGCCTGATTGCCTGTCCTTGCGGGCAAAATATACCAAGTCTAGGATTTGATTTGACTAGAAGACGACAACGAAGCATCAGCTCTAATAAATTTTTCACTGAGTCGGAATTGCCATCGAAACTGACCTAAACGGCGGGGTTCAAACACATATCTTTCCACCCTGCAGGATCGAGTCTCGATTGCGGTGCTCGGCGAGCAAACCTTTTCGCCAGGCTACGCGTACCATTGCCAACAATTTTAAAACTTGTTACAGAATTTCTGAAAGTTCTTTTCAATTTGTTTTTTTATCCGCATCGAAGTGGTGATTTTGCTATATTTTTTTTCACGGGAAAGAGGGCAACTCTACTTGAGGAACAGCTGAATATTTCTTTTTTCTCAAATCCATTCCTGCTGTCGATCTTGTATGGAAACTAATCATTTGGGTACACTTAGTATTTCTATACGTTACGGCGGAACATTTTCAGTTTGCAATTCAATCCATTTTGCAATTGTCAATTTTATGAATAACGTCTTTATCATATTTGTGGAGGGTTCAGACGCAATGTCGCTTAATTATAAATGGCAATAAACATTATACCGTGGCTGATTCAAATCCTATTTTCTGTCACATGGCCGGTGCAGGAGAAACATGTCAATGGACATTGGAGGTAGCTTTGTAATCCTTTATTGAAAAATCTAAAAGTTTGTTTTAATAGCCGACTTTGTAAGACCAAATGTTAGGTGATCGCGTACAACTTTTCTAGCACGAACATTTAATTCCTTTTTTGGCTGAACCACTAGTTCATCATGGACAGGACTGCTTCCACTCGTGTATTATACAATCAGAACTTCTTATGCAGTATCTTCTTCACAATTTCCTTCACTTCAAGAACGCTTCATCAATTCTGCTGCAAGAAAAATATTCAAACGGATATTTCCGGCATCTTGGATGTTGGAAAGTGGTTTCACAAGAATACGTGACATTGAGGGAGCTCCTGTGATTTCAATTTACTTGTGAATCAACTGAGACAAGAAAGGGAGAATTCTTTCTATTTGAGCTTCCCTGCAACCTTAGGGAACCTGCTATTGATTAGGAAGATTATTTGGCCCTTCTTACCCTAGCGTCCATTTCTGATCAGATTGACATACATAGATTTATCGTTGTGAAGTCTGGAAGGATGCTCGTGCATATTTCCTTATTCAACACAGCAAAAATAACAAAGAAATTTCTACTGGTTACTTAGTTGCCTGCTATTGCCACTGGATTTTCATTTTATTACCTATAAGGAAGAGATAAGGGTGAAAAGGTTGTATTTGTACTCAAGGAGAAATCCTGTGAAATTGAGAGTGAGGCCTGTATGTCTGAGAAAAATAACTAGATCTCAGCTTTTCAAAACTCCATTTCATTATAAAATCAGTGGTTTCATTATAAAATCAGTGGTTAAGTCCAACGTTTCCAATGCGGTGGAAGTTCTTCGCAAAGTGCATCGAATCTCCTCAGCCACCTACGTCTTTACATTTACTTCCTTTGTGCATTTTAGAAGTCAAAAGGGAAGCACCTCCTTAGCATTAATTCCATTTAGTTTTGCTTGTAATATCTCACTCCTGCCGGTATGATTTATGTAGCATAAATTATTGCAGATTTCAATCGGACTAGATCCTTAGACCCCTGTATTAATGTACATGTCCCTTCTTCTTATGACTATGGCTGGGCTTCATTGGCAAGATAATCCGCTAAATTACACAATGTAGATCTGTATAGGTGTGTACATATGAATATGTCTAGTATATAATGGAAAGACATGTATCTGTAACGATAAATTCGATCTTTCTCCATAATTTCAAATGATTTATTAAACGCTTGTTGGATCCATTATACATAATAATATGCTGCAACGATAAACATCTCTATTATGCGTAACGTCTTGTGACCAGGCTCACATATGAATTATCAGATAATTCCTCAAGTTCCACCTCATAAGCACAATGACGATACGCCAGGACATATTCACAATACATCGGGAAAAATAAAGATGCTAAGAAGAGTCTACGGCCAGGTTTCCATAAACATCCACCCATAGAAGTCTTTCAAGCAGAATGGTTCCATTGTGTCCGCACTGAATGTAACATCCTAAATCCAGGCGGTGGAAAAAGGACGAAAACTGAATAAGAGAACAAGCATTTATCGAAGTAAATGTATACCGCAAGGCCCACATAGGTGTATTATTTCATCCCTAATCACTATGGTCGATAAGGCTTTGGGCTTTGTGTTCTATCCCATTTGCAGACAACAAAAGGGTAGCTTACACAAAAAACACCCACAGGGAAATTTCACTTGCAAATACATACTATCGAGCGTGTTATTGAATTAGAACTAACTGAAAGCTTGGAAAAAAATGCGGTGGCCTCTCTCCCGCGGTAGCATAAATGTGTAATAGAATAAAATTTATATTAGAATGCACTTTTTGTGAAGAATCTACATATGTATGTTACATGTGTGGTTGCTTGGTGAATATGCATATGCCAAACACAACATTCGCGCCGTTGTGGACGCAAAACACGGTATCAGGTTTGCATTTTTTGTGAGCGGCTTGCACAAATTGAACCTGCCTTACCCTTTGTGAAAATATTTTTTGCCTGAAACAGTACAGAATACAGAATATATGAATGATAATAAAAACATTATTTTTCCGCAAGAATGGTTTATGACTAGAAAAATATACCAATTTGTTCGAATAAGGGAAAATAAATTGGATCACATGTACACAGAAATCCTGCAACGAAATGTATATGGAAAGCAATGATTCCATGCAAAAAATAAATTCCATTTCGATTCGGTTGCTCCCTACAGAACGTACTCGTACACTAGATACCAAACTACTTCACAAGCTAGAAAGTATCTTACACAGTTTTTCAAATGTCTGAACATGCATTCCTTCCCGTTGAAGTCATTTCTGATGCAGCAGGAAGCCTTATGTTCATTGCAAACACGCCTTCCCATTGAACAAAACCTTTTCTGAACGTTTTTTAGCAAGATGAGTGACTGATTTCATGGTTATTACGGATGCTAAATTAATATCCATCCGCTTCTTGTCTTTTTGTGATGCAGATTAACTGCTTGAGAATCGTTTCGTTCAATCCTTTTGGCAGAAAAACCATTTCTGCACCATTGTGACTGACTTTATCGAAAGCCCTTCCCGCATGATCGACAATTATTCCTTTTGTAAATATGGAAATTTGAGCGAAAGTGATAGCATATTGACCACCGAAATAAAATGCTTGCGATATTAAATGCTTTATAATGACAATGCTATTGGGCGACGGCCTAACGACCATTATGTGTAGCCGGAGCTGACCAAGCGGGGAAAGCTTTCCCAAAACCTGAAAAAAGAAGAAGAAGTTGGCGACATTGACTGTGAAGGTCCGCCCGCAAACAATGAAGTTCCATCGAAGCGTTTCGTCGACAGTTGCTTGCTCGGTCCTATGCTAGCCAGCTAGGAAATGGGGGGAGTCCTTTAGACAGTTCGATCCCTCAAGGGTCATTATACAAAACTTCACGTGCATTTTGGCCGATGCATGAGTTCGGGCCAAAAGGGGGAGAGAGACTACGCGTGCACCCATGGAATAATCAACACGTGAGCTAAATCTGGTAATCAAAATATGAAAAAAAATAAAGAATCGACCGCACAAATTAAGCGGTATGCCTCAGATGTGCAATTTGGTATGGTCATAGACGTTCCCTCCCAGCCTTCGCCATTATATTTGAGGATGTCCGTTGTTAATGTGAAAGTTACGGGTTATGAGAGGAGGAAAACTTCCTGAAATTTAGGAATTCACTCGACTGAATTCACTGTTTATTCTCCTAATTAATTAATAACTAATAGTAATAATAATAATAATAATAATCGTTGGCGCAACAATCCATATTGGATCTAGGCCTTGAAGTGTGTTAGAGCACTTCATTCAAGACCGTAACGGTACACTACAGTAGACTGTAGGAGGCAATGTGGTCAGCATTGCGCTCGCCCGAGATTATTACCCTGATTTGACTCAGGTACTCATTTACAGCTGAGTCGACTGGTATCCGACGTCAAATCACGATTCAAATTTCACTGTCACCAGTGAGATTTGAACCGTGACCTTCCGTACGGTAGCCTAGTGCTCTAACCACTCAGCTACCCGGACACTAATAGTAATAAGGCTAGCCCAAATTAAAAGACATAAACCAAATAGAATAAAATATGATAATAAATGGTGGTGTCGTTACAGCTGTCAGATTGCACGATCAGAAGATTCGCTGTCGAGTCATTGGTTGATTGAAATCGATGCAACGTTGGCGGGACTCACTAAGTCAGGACATTGTTGTTTTCTTCAGATCACTCAACGAATCCCAACATAGCGTCCAGGCAGTACAGTTTTCGGCGACGAAAGCAAAAAAAATATTGGGGTGGATTTTGGGAGTTACCCGTCCAGCATGCTGAGTGGATAACCGTCGATGGCACCCGCTATGCCACTTTTCCTGGCATAATTTTGTAGATATAACCGAAGAGGGGGTTAAGCGAATCATAAACAGCTCGAAGAACTGGTCTGGATTGGGTGTAAAACTTCTGGTACAAAAAGTTCACTATTATACACAGTCGTTCGGCACACAGCATAAATTAGGCCGGAGAATGTTTACCCTTTCTCACTGCGGAAGTTGCTTACCTTGTCCCTAAAAAGGATACAGTGCAAGACCCCGCAGACACAAGGCCGATTACTTGCTTGCCAATCCTCTACAAATTCTTAACGTCCATTATTAGTGGAAGAGTCCATGCACACCTCGGGACCAACACTATTCTATTTGAGTAGCGCAAGGGATGCCAAGTCGGGTCAAGGAATTGCAAAGAGCAACTCATTATTTATTTAGTAGGTATAGAATAGGCAACTTGAGGTCTAAGAAACTTCTTTAGTTGCTATATTGATTATGCCAAGGCTTTCATCTGTGGTGACAATATCTCAGAGCCTATCCATATACGGAGAGGCATTTTCCAGGGGGATTCGTTGAGTACAATTTGTTTTTGCATGGCACTGAACCACAGACATAGACCTGTACAAATACCTGGGAATTCTGCAGAGAATTGAATTTCTGCGAAGTGTAAACCTGGTACCGAAATCGTATCTTTCGGGAAAGGATAAAATAAGCACATTGAATATATTCGCTATCCTATCCCTGGCTTATGCATTCTGAATATTGAAAATCGATCTTGAAAATGTCCAGCGGCGGATAGGGATGACTATATTCAAATTCCGAATGCATCATCCAAACTCTACCCTGGAGCAGATGAACCTGCCCCGCGAGTTCGGAGGTAGGGGCGTGGATGACGTGGCGGCACAACATCGCCGATTTTAAAAGCTATAGATGTGAAACATGGATCCTAACACAAACTTCCGAAAACTGGTCAATACCTCTGAGATTAGGTCCTGATGGGCTGAATGAGAGGAGAGGGGAGGTGGAATGAGCCAGTGACGTTGAACGTATGGACGACAAAAAGGGCGAAGAAAGGTGAAAAAACCCCGAAAGCTCTGCGCAGTTTCTGTCGACGAAGGCAGAAATACTGGTCAGATTTTGAAAATGGAGGATACGACGATCGAGACGGTCAGAAGTTCGAAGTAGGCTTTAGAGCTTCGACAACAAAGTAGTAGTAGTGGAACCCAGAAATCTCGCTATATTGGATGGAGACGGTGTACGTCATCGCAAGAATGACCTTCTAGCGAATAAAGCGCACTGCCTCTACCAGAGAAGAATGGCAACGCGGCCCAATGTGGCTGGAGGCTTTTGAAAAGCCATTAGGAAGGAATTGTACGGGAAATGATAGGAGTGCTGGAATATTTCCAAGCCGCTGTACCTGTATACTAGTCCCACGTACTGAAAAATGGGTTAAGCGAAAAGACAGTGGTTACAGGAAGTATTTTTATTATTTCGGATTGGGCGATTCCCTCGAATATCCCGAATATGCCGCTACACCAGCGGGTTATATTTCATTGTCCGAGATTTGCGAATGAAAGAGGGGGTTGAAGAATTCATGGTCGGATATTCTGAGGTCTTCTACACCGATGGCTACAAAATAGAACAGGATTCAAGATCAAGTGTTTACCCTGGGAAATGAAATGATAAATGGGCTTGCCGTTGGCAACGGTCTTTCAGGGTGAAGTGTACGCGACCTTAAGGACAGCAATTTGAGCGGTTGACGAGCGATTAATTGGGCAGGCGCATCATAATATGCAGTATTGTGAAGTCCTTTGATCACCTCAAAAATCATTCAGGAATGTAGCAACTAAATTATGAAGCGTCCCATATGACTAGTGGCAGAGCCTTAGTCCTGCTAGACCAACCAAACTTTTACGGCTAGAAACAACTAAACTGTAAAGCTTTTCATCTCGAAAAGCAGGAAGACTTGCGGAAGTATTCTGGCATTTTGACTGGCCATAATTCATTTCCTGTTCAGAACAGTCATTAAAAAGATAATACGTGTCCATTCTGTAATGAGGAAACGGAATCCACGATGCATTTTCTATATGAGTGCGTTACCTACGAACACATCATATATCAGATTTTGTTGGTAGATATCTTGCGATACATAAACAAATGCGTGATTGGCAATTAGAAGGGGAAGTTCGGCGGCTATTGAATAAAGAAATTTGAAGATTGAATTTTAATTGTGATGTATGCATGTACGAATTCCTTGATGGAATTAGAGAGCGGAGACTTTCCCGCCCCATACCTTCTTGACCCTCTCCGGGGATGAGGTCCATATTAAAATATTCATAATTAGAGGCATCAGAGCTTTTTAAGCGGTGATCTCTCCCTTCTCTCCAGATCTCATCCTCATTTACCTCCAGGTGGTTGAAAATTAAAATTTTATGATGATAACATCGGAATATCTCCATTTGGGGTGCAACGATTTTAAACGACGGCTGGTGACTGTCCCACTTTTTTAGGGGCCTTAAAGAGAGGGTTCCCTATTTTCCCTTCGTTATTTCCTTCATTTAATCCTAGTCCTTCTGAACTGGTGGTATGTAGGCAAGTCGAATATCACTTGAATTGAGTTGATTCATGATTAACTCGAACTTTGCAACTTGAATTTAATAAACTTATGATATGACGGGAATTTCTTCTTTCAGACTTTCTTACGCATCATAGGAAGATTAGAGATAATCATCAATAAACTTAATCCATTTTCAGTCAAAGCCGGCTTACCTAGTTATTCCCTGTAACCCAATTTGTGACTCCTTTTCCCAAATCCTTACTCATAACCTCTGCTTTCATAATAATATTTGGTTTTCCTTGTAAAACCACATGAAAGCAACTGTCTGCCGCTTCGTGGATATAAAAGATAAATTCGATATAAATTCTTCATCAAACCATGAAAAGCAAGACCATGACTACCCTTGAAGTTCTCAAGAAAACAGTAGGCGGCAACCTTATGAAGTAATGGGACATATTTCGCTTGAATGAAAAAGACATTTCAGAAAATCGAATATTGCCATCTTAGCACAAAAGTTCATACGTTGAAAGATACTCTTTACGAAATTCATTATTCAGAAGGATGCTTCCGTGAAATGTAATCCCACGTCGAGCATATCAAATATATATCCTTCACATTATGTCATTAGTCCTGGTGCATTCCTTGAACGGGAAGGATCTAACCTGCTGGCAGGAAAACCTGATTTCCGAAATGCTAGAAGGCATTTCGGATAGAGACAACACAACGCAAGGGAGAGGGAAAGCCAAGAAATCCTCCTTCTGCTTGTGCTTATTCCTTCCCGTCATATGTTCTACGTTGCAAATGAAATTGTTACGGGTGAAGAGAAAATATGCAACTTAATGCACTTTAGAGCTCCAAGAATATAATCCAAACGGCGTCTTTTCCTTTTCTAATTTCATGTATCCACTTTGAAAATGTCGACTGGATTTCATGAGGACTTTCAAAAGATGCAGACATTTTGCTCGTAGACAGTGGGATGCAGAGTTGGACGGCACATGGAATTTTTCCGTTCCTTGTTATTCACTTTACTCAGGGCAGTCCTCTCCGGAAAATTATGTCTGTTCAGTTCACAGTGAAGGAAAATTTTGAAAGACTATATTTAGCAGTAAAACGCATCTTAACTTGACATGCTTGATTTCTGTCCCGGATTTGCTCACCAGACGGCAAGAAGTGAGAAAATGCAAGATTATGCTTCAGCGAAATCCTTGGTTCTTTACCTATACATAATGCATGAAATCAATTGTTCATCTTCAAATGCGAAACCAATCATCTAGTTTTCTTTTGTGGTTGATTTTTGCACCTTGAAAATTCTTCAACAAGGAGAAATACGTGAGGCGTAGCGAATAGGCTTATAGCCAGATACCAGATGACCTTCCTAGGTTTCCATTTCTATGTAGATTACATGTGAGTGCCAACTGAGCTCGTATCTACGTACTTATACAAACGAAAATATTCATGAAATCCTCAAAAGTCCTTACTAATACGATTGATGCCTCACTGAAAAATTTCCGCAAAAGCTACTCCTGTACTTTGCTTGAATTGCACCCACATCCCTTTTACAAATATGTGTTTTACCCTAAAACATGGATATCCGTGATTCGGCAATCCGGACTTGGTCTTGAGCCAGTTTCCGCATTCAGTTGGCAAATGAATGGACGAAATGCTTTCCGGGATATTTTGCTGTGCTATACCATTGGAATGCCCTTCCTAAATGCATTCACTCTGAAGTGTACGATGAAACGGATAAAACCTCAAATATGAGACTACCAGAATTTATAACCGCACCCCTTCCATCGCCCAGGGTAGGAAATGAAGGCAACAGCATTTCAAAGCTGACAATTTTCAATTTAATTCAAGTTCCTCTGCCTAGGGCTGAGGAGAGAATAGTGTGCATGTGACGGAAGATGAGTGAATCTCTTTTCAAATTTTCAGATTTGTAAACATCTTGCTTGAACGATTTAATCAAAAGTTTTGGGGGTAATTTTGCAGTTTGTTAAATTTGCTTTTGAGTTCTTACTTAGCTGTGGGAAAATTTTGAATAAAATCCGAATCAGTTCAAAATGCATTGCATACCATGATAGTGTTATCAACACCCATCTCCTAATAAAGTAATGAATTTCATGGGTGCCTAAACGAATTTTTACCGCGATATTTCCTCGATATTTGGTTCCATTGTTTATGATTTCTCATTTCTCGCCGCTGCATAAGTTTAAATCCAGTCAGTCTTCCTACTTATTTTGCAGCAGATAAAAGAAAGAACATACGAATCTATTATATAACAAGTCGGAATACTGGAAGCTATACGGATTGGATATCAACGTTTTACAAAATTTTGACCTTCCATAGCTTTGTTAAAAATAGTTGGATGGTCTTCGAACTTTCTAAAACTGTGTATTATATTATTACTCACTACTTACAAAACCAATGTGAATAGGAGACTGCAACTTTGAGACCGTTGTAATTTCTCCTATCTAGGGTCGAAAATCCGTGCGCGGTTGTTGGCTATTTCAGCTTACAGAAACTGTTCCGCTCGAAACGTTTCACCAAGCTCCACCACCAAGCTCTTACTGTACAAGAAAATGATTTTGCCAGTCATCATGTATTCCTCAGAGACTTTGGTTCTTAGCAAGAAAAATTGCGAACTTTTGGCCGCGTTGGAGAGAAGAATCCTCCGAAGAATTTTTGGCCCCTTACATGAGGATGGACGATTCCGTAGCCTACATAACGACGAAATCTATGAGGACATGAACATGGGTCCGTTTGGTTGTGGATAAAATCTGCCTCAGTAGGTTGCGGTGGCCGGGTCAGGTTATTGTGAAGATCATTTGTTAATCCGTATGGATGAAGATGATGCAGCCCGATCGGCGGGCGATCAATTTATAGAGGGGTTCGCCGTCCTCATCCAATGATTAAATGGGTCCGATCGAGCTCCCGGCAAAATCAAATGAAGGGTGTCAGATTTGATTTGACCACGTCCACGTTGAAGTTGATCTCAACTCGACGAGAACGACGGCAGCGTGCACATATATATCTTTCAGTGGGCAGATCTTTTTGCCAGGATACTTGCTCCATCGCCAGCAACTTAATTGTCCAATTGTGCAACCGCAGCGATTTTTTTCATTCTTTGATTGTTACGTCGCGGATTTCTGAACGTTCTGCTTAACTTTTCAGCCGCAGCGAAGAGATAGGTTTTTGTATCCTTTGATTCACTCACGTGGCAATTTCGGGCTAACTAATAATTTACATGCACTTTAGTTAGTTTAGTTTGCTGGGGGAGCCGCGGCTCCGAGCATTCAGGCCATTGTTAGGTCCATTGTACTCTCCCCGTAAATTGCCTATTCAATGGCTTCCCGCCTACTGTGTTCGCAGGCTTTGGCGAATCTGAGAACATTCTCCAGAGGCAGAGAGTGTGCAGATTCTTCATTGAAAAAAACCTTGACAAGGTGTCTTCGTCTGAGATCTGAGGATGCCGGGCAGCTGCATAAAAAGTGCAGGGCCATCTCCTCCTCCTCGCATTGGCTGCACATAATCGAAACTACTACCCCAATCTTTTCCATATAGTAGTTTAAGGAGCAGTGTCCCGTTAAAAGCCCTACTAGGGTTTTCATGTTCCGCTTCTCAAGGGACAACAAAAATGCCACTCTAGTGGCCCTAGGCTCTTCCACAAGGATTTTCGCTTGCCGGCAACAGTCCAAATTTCTCCACTCGGTTGCGTGAATCGTTGCAATTGCACCCTTCAGAGTAGACTTGACAATAGATGGTCGGATCCTAAAAGCTGACTCTAGCCCCACCATTGTGGATCCACACCCTCGGCGAGCCAGTATGTCAGCCTCCTCATTACCAGCGATGTTAGATTGCCCGGCACTCATATCAAGAATGTTTCGTTCAGTCGGCCAAGTTTCAGCAGCACTTGATGACAACTCCACACCAACTGGCTTGATATGTTGTTGCCATTTAGTGCTGATAATGCCGCCCGACCGTCGGAACAGATTCGAATGGTGCGACCCCTCCATTTTTGTCGAAGACATTCTTCTGCTGCCAATGAAATGGCATATATCTCCGCCTGGAATATGGTTGTCATTTTTCCGAGGAGTCGGGTCAGTTCTATAATCGAATTTTCCGAAAACACCCCTGCGCTCGATCCATTCTCCATGACTGACCCGTCGGTGAAGATTATTAGGTCTGTAATAAAAGGCTCATGGCTACTTGTCGACCATTCTTCTCTTTCGGTGATTACGACAGTGTATGTCTTTTCAAAGACGAATCTGGAAACTATATGATCGGTCGGCATCAGGGCTACCGGATGTTTTCCAAGGAATTTCCAGATAAACGCATGACCGTTTGATTGGATTCTTTTCGACGCCCCAATGGTATCGAGTCTATACGCGTCGTTGGTTGGTTTCATCTCCAAGTGAATGGGTGTTAAATTTAGGATAGCTTCAAGTGCCGCAGTCGGCGTAGTACATATTGTGTCCGCAAACTTGCCGGTAATTATTACGGCTAGGTCGTCCGTAAATGGTTGCGCGAAGACTTTTTTGCCCTCCAGGAGCCACAGCAGGGTATCCATTACCAACAGCCATAACAGTGGAGAGAGAACCCCTCCCTGTGGGCAGCCTCTAAGACATCCTGCTTCAATAGACTTCTGGCCGACCGATATGTGGATTTTTCTCCACTCTAGCATGTGAAGGATCCAACTGATTAGCAGCGGTTCGATTCCGTGTTGTCTTGCCGCATCACAAATTACCGCGAATGAGGCATAATTGAAGGCACCTTCGATGTCCATGAATGCGCCTAAGGCGTATTCCTTTTCGGACATCGCCTTTTCAATTTTTGCCGTAAGTTCATGGAGTGCTGTCTCCGTGGATTTGCTTTTCTGGTAGGTGTGTTGCCTATGGTGAAGTGGCCACTTAAGAATGTGTGTATCCCTTATGAACCGATCTCCTAGTCTTTCTAATCCTTTTAGCAGAAAGGACGTTAGGCTGATCGGTCGAAAGCTTTTGCGTCTGTGTAGGTGGGTTTTCCTGGCTTGGGAATGAATAGCACCTTCACATCACGCCATTTAATTGGAATATAAGCGTGTGCTAGGCATGCACGATATATATTCCGAATGTGTAGACCCAGGGCATCCACTCCCTCTATTACTAGCGCAGGGATGATGCCATCCGGACCTGCAGACTTGTATCTATGGAACGAGTTCCGGATTCCAGTCTCTCGGTTGAGGGTTGTATGCACCTGTTGGCCCTGCCGTTTCTTCATCGCTTTCTGTGTACTTCCCATTCTGTAAACGTAAATAACCCAGTTTCTGGCTACGTGCTTTGACCAGAATCCACTTCAGCTTTGAGGTTGCCTCAAGAGAGTTGGTCTCTTCGCAAAAGCGTCTCCATGATGATCGTTTAGCCGATCTTATGCTCTTCTCTAGAGCCTTCTGTGCCTCAATGTGGTGATTCCAGCTAGTGCCTGATTCACTCTTCAGAGCACGATTGATTAGCATCTTTGCCGTTCTCCTCTGTTTTGCCAAATCCGAGTTCCATCATGGTATTTTATCCTTCGTTGGCATCTTGAGTGGACAGCTTTCTTCGAAAGCTTCTCTCATGCTAGTTGTGATCATCTGGATTGTCTTCTCAATTCCAACAATGGATTTGATGCGCTTCCCAGGGATCCTGACTCGGGCGCTCAATTCTGATGTATCAAATCACCCAATCTGTCTTCCTCGGATTCTGAAATGGAGTGGGTGGAGGTGGATCCATGCCCATAACGAAATCAATGCGTCTGTGATCCGAGAGTGTGATATCGTTTGATATTCTCCACTCTCCGATCAGAGCCGCGATGTCAGGAGATGCCACCGTGATGTCGATGACCTCTCGCCTGACCATGTTGAAGAAAGGAAATTAAGGATCTGCATCTGTTTCCTACTAGATACTCCAGTAGTCTCGATCCTGTTGCATTGATGTTCGAACTTCCCCAGCATATGTGGTGAGCGTTGACATCACATCCTGCTATTACCCCCATGCCTCTACTTTGGGCATATTGGATAGCTCTGATGATTGTTCCACTGGAAACGTCTTCTGCGTCATAAGGAAAATATGCAGAGCACCATAGTATCTCACTTGCTCCATCGGGACATCTTTAATATTAAATTCATAGCATTTTTGCTTCGGAATGAGTGAGTAATTTCTTGTATAATATTTGATGAAGCCTCAAGATTTCCATCAATGCTACAACCACCTGCTCCGCAGCGGTGTCAATGAGAATGAAAAATTTTTATTTCTCGTATTAGCGAGAACCAGTTCCTGCATCTTCCTGACCCAGCCACTGCTGCCACCGTTAAAATGAAAAATTTTAGTAGCCTAAAAGTGATATTCTTGTTATACACCCACTCACTTTAATCACGTTGAAATTAAGTTTTCCTTAAATGGCATCAAATGTAAATCTGTTCACCACGAAAACTGCTCCCAAAAAGAGTTTTGTGAGATTCAGTTTCTGTCAGCGATCTAATTCAACTGAACAGCATCGTCTTAGTCGATTTTTCTCCAGCCGGCTTCATCCCAACAGCGGTACAGCTAGATTCCAGCAGCCTCATAGGCAATACTTCTCTCTAGCCAGGAGAAATCGTTATGAATGAATTTCTTCATATACAACATGATAAAATTTATGTGCAAGCAACAATTAGTGTTCGTTTTTGAAATGTTAGAAACTAACTGTATTAACCTTCTAATATTTCAATAAATATTAAAGTTCTGTGGGAGTTAAAAGGTATTAAGACTTGTTATTTTAAAATGAGCGAATGTCGCGAAAGCAAATAGACAATTGAAAGGAAAAACTAACTCTCGTCCTCATACAATAGAAAAGGTCATTACCGGTATGTTCGACCTTTTTCGATGCATGGTTTCTATAGTAAAGAAGATATCGAAATCTACAAGTTAATACCCTGCAAATTTTTAGCCCAAATAGGGCATATTTTCAGTGAATTCTTAATTCCATCTCACAGGGGTCCAAAGAAGTTGCGGTGCGGTCAAGATACAATAGATTAATAACGAATATTCTTACGAAGGCCTCCCTTACTCCTTGAGACATCTGGGTATTACACGAGCATTCGGAATTTAATGATTTGTCCCTCCTTCACCCTCAAACGGGCCTCTGTTCTAGTGTCAGTCGCAAAGCCGAAAGCTTGAGGCTTCAGGTATGAAAGGTTTTGTGTATTTTTTGGGTATTTCCATTTGTACGTAGCTCGTATAATGTACATGCATTTAGCAGCCTCTTACTTTAGTGGGGTAATGATATTCAGTGTTTTGGGTTGGAGATACTGTGACTTTATCGGTAATAATATGATTTTCACAATACTTGGGGATATAATGCCTTATACTACGATCTATATTACTGTTACGATAAAATCAAAGGAATGGAATGTATTTTGAGTCCTAGGCACCATATAGGGACATGTTCATCTTTTTTTCGGTTGGGTAGTTTCTGGGAATGAAATCAATCACTAAATGCAAAATTGTCTACATTTGATATAATCCACAAGAATGACTTGTTATTGGCGACAAACACTTCGCCGGTAAGAACAAAGTGAAAAGTAGGTATCGTGTGGGAATTACCATCATTTTCCCGCAAAAAACATTTTGTTCGCTTCTATCCCGCGTCAAAATGCTTCGCAATCTAAAAGTCAGTATCTTTAAACAAGTCGAGAAACCGGAAGCTAGATGCTTCAGGTATGAAAGGTTTTGTGTGTTTCTTTTATAAAGAGATTTGAGTGTGCATTTGTCCCATTAGCATGTAGCACGTAAAATATGCATTTATTACGTGAAAATAGCCACTTGCAAGTGATATTGACATTCATAGTCTTGAATTTGCAGTGGAACGACAGTTTTGACCTAGTATAACTTTGTCAGCAATGGTGCGATTTTCACCAAGTTTGGTAAGATCATGCTCCATACTGTAGCCTACATTGTTGCAAAATTTTGTGATTCTAGGGTGAACTTAAGGTGGGTTTCCCTGTCAATTACTAAAAATTATAGTAATATACTATTATTAACTTTATTTGAACAGGTATCGGTATGGAGGGTATTTCGGAGCCTAGGCACTATATATTGGCAGCCCCCTGATTTTTTTCAGATTTTTCGGTTTGGTAGTTCCTGAGAATGGGTTCGTTAAAAAAATGACCACTTTATACCCCCCGCACTCCCCACCTTTTGAACAAAAGTCAAAACTAAGACCGGCTTCGAAAAGTACTAACCGAGACCTTTTATTTGACACCTCACAAGACTATATTCGATGAAAAAAAAATTTACACCCTCCTTTTGCATGTATTGGGACCCCCCTTCCCTTAAATTCGTCGCAAAAGGATGTAACTCACTATATGCATGAGCGTTCACAGTTCCCACCTTTCTACCAAATTCGGTGTCAATCGCTATAACCGTCTCCGAGAAAAATGCGTGTAACGGACAGACAGACAGACAGACAGACAGTAAACCGATTTTAATAAGGTTTTGTGTTTACACAAAACCTTAAAAAGAGGGGTGTCATACCCATGATCCTGTGCGTAAGAATATGAACGATTATTAAACCTTCACCGGTGAACAGTTTAGAATGGATAGGTAGCTAAGCGTTTTATTTTCTGTATGGAACTGAATCTGAGAAAAAAGTTCCATATCTCCAGTTTATCCAAATTTATGTCTCTGATTTTTTCACTCAGGGCGGAATTTTGAGTTTCACTTTATACTTGCTGACACGATGTAGTGTGGCAGCGCGGAACGATGGACTGTGACCTTTGAAAATAAGTTCATGTAACACTCAAAACAAGAATTTTTAAAGTAGAAATAATTCCTTGCATCACGGTTTGGTAACCATATGAAAATAAAATATTTCCATATTGCCGGTGCCCGTTGGTTTAGGCAAAATACATCTGGTTGTAAACTAATATGGAAATGTACATAGCATTGGAATGCTAAAATAAAACTAATGATCAGTGATTATTTTTGGTTTTCTAGTGTACAATTATATATTATTATACATAAATATACATATACATTTAGGGTTGCCGGAGATTTTAATTTGGTTGAAAACTTCAAAATAAAGATAATATGGTTGTGACGGTGGGGACAATTTGCATGGCGAACACAAGGAATTGTGAACGATCTGGAAAGAGTCGACTATGACTTTGAAAGACAATTTTTTCATAGCTGTCAGTAAGGAAGTTAGGAGTGAGAGTGGAAGAAGGACATTCAACGAAATCTAGTTTAAGGAATAGTTTTTAAAGACCGTTAATTAGGCTGTCATATTGAAATAAATATTTAGAGTATCTACATTGGTGTCCACGCCAGCCGCAAACTTAGAATTGAGTTGATTTGATTGTTATTTCACGATAGAATCGGGTATTCTGTGCCCGCCTAGCTCGCTTCCCGCCTGTCAGGAAAACTCGTTGATTTAGATTAATCGGGGACCGCGTGATATATACTAGAGACTTCTAACGCCAGACGCCATTTTCTGTAAAGTGTCGTTTCTAAATATTGGTATGACTTTCGCAGCAGTTGGTATTGCTACCTACCTACGGTAGTTGAATCGTTGAAGTTGAATCGTTCAATGATTTTCCACTTCCTCAGTGTTCGAACAAAAGGTCCGAATTTCGAAATATGTCCACAAGGCCCAATATGTGGGGCACCTACATTTGAGTTTGCAATTGTAATCTGCGCAAACCAAGAAGAGTGCAGACAACAAACCAGCTGGACAGGTAAATCCTCGTCCGTGAAGTGAAAGTGCCCACAGAAAGCGAGGACTTTGATTTTATAATATTAAATTCGTGTAAATCTTTTAAACTTAAAAAGAAAACATCGTAAAAGATGATGAAGGAACCCTCGCTCTCCTTTCACTGTCGATTGTCCTTGCGGGTTGATTCGCTTCGCGTCAGCGTGTCCACAGACTTAATGAAGACAGAAACTCTTATGATGGTACGGGTGACACCGTTTTGGCGTAGGGTTTTGCCAGCTCGAACGGCAATTCGCTTTAGCCCACGTTTAATCACGCACTTATTGTGCTGGATGCGAAGGCACCACCTACAAGAAATTGAAGGGACAGCTCATTAAGCGCATCTCAGTGAGTGAGACGGTCAAACTTAATCACTGACTGATAAAGCTAACGTTTGGTGACGCGTTCCTAGCCATGACCGACATGATTCTTTATTACCACGGATATCGGCACTTCTATCTTCTTAGGTAGAGTATTTACATATCTTCAGACAGCTGTTGGTCGTCATTACTTCACCTGATCCTTATAGTCAGTGGCGATTATAAACGTCTAAATGCTCAGATGACCCACATCCCACTCCACTCACTGGCGATTTTGCGCACGTTATTGCAAACTGCCGTATTTGGTCTCAGTTAAGACATATCATCAATTTCCTGTAGCTTGGGCTCTTCAGTTCACTAGGGTGATTCATAAATATACATACTGTACAATGCGGCACAATTAGAGATTCATTCACCCTATGCTGTGAAACTTCTACTTTCATTTCGTTTAATTAGATGATGTTCTGGTCGCGTCTTCATTTGAGTCCGACCATTTAGAATATCTCGAGTGCACTTTTCAACGTCTCCATGAGGTCAGTTTCATATTCAATGTTGAGAAATGCAAATTCTTGAATTGGCGGTTGAGATTCTTCGGCCACCTGATTACCCCTGAAGATATACAACTGAATTCAGTCAATGTGCTCGTGATTTTGAACTTCCCGGTTTCGAAAACCGTCATAGATATGAAAAGGTTATTGGACATGGTAAGATTTTACCGTCCTTGACGCTTGCTTGCCTCGGTCGAATACCAAAAACTCCCGCGTGATTGCGTCGTATCGAGACGCTTTCCAGCCGTTTAAAACTAATAAGGAACGATTGGTGGAGGATACACTTCTGCACGGTGCACCCTTAATTGTATTCATCGGTACCTAGGATATCGTTGTATCGGTTCACTCAAAGGTAAACTAATTCTGGCAGCCTATGACCGTCTCTTCCAAACAGCTGAACCCCACTGAGTAGAACAACAATACATACGATCGTGCGTTATTAACCTCGTTTGTAACCAAACCCTTCCGATATATCATTGAAGACAGACAGCCGTTCACGGACCATAAGCCACTTACCTTTGCTTTGTGACAGAAGCCCGAAAGATAACATAGTAGCTGACGCTTTGTCACGTCATTATTCCCACCTCCGTGTATTTTCCAGCAACCGTAAAGGCGCTAAAGGACGACGGATTCTCAAAACGAAACCCAAATATACATTTAGGGACTATTTTCGACCTAATTTCGGCTTCTCGTCCAGTATATACTATGAGTCCTCAGACATTAATCTTTGTGATAGACCGTGCATTGGATGGCAGAGTGCAAGAGTACGAAATATGCGACGAAAGAGGTAGGCGTGTTCCTTCGGTCCACCCAGCGCTTCTATACAATCCATCTCGATTTGATAGGACCATACTGTTTCAAATAATGCCTTACAATCATCGATAGATTCACGTCACCTGTACAACCTAGTTCTCTGGTAGTTATAATCACCGACCGGGAAATGCAATCCAAGTCCTCTCTTTTCTTGGAGTTAGACAAACTTCTCGACTTCAAACGCTACCGGACAATCGCATACCACTCGCAGTCTAATGGGATGCTTGAAACATGGCATATGATGCTACAGGTTCCTATAATGGCCCAAAATGACATTTATTGATCATAAGTCCCGCGACTTATTATACCTAGCCTCCTGACAGCCTTTAACTTACTGCTAGCCCCGCGGAGCTGGTATACAGGGAGACTCTTCGCCGACCGTGTACTCGACATGGGATCGGCCCCAAAACTACTGGATTGTTTCACAGACGCAATGCGCAACAGCACCTGCCGAATATACGAAAAACGTGCCCAGGAATTTCAACTTCTGCACGCAAATCCTAATCAGGACGGACGCCTCCCGAAGGCCGGTGCAGTCGACTTATCGGGGCTTTTTCGAAGTCCTCGAGCGAGGTCTACACAATTTTGCCTGAATACCGGAAGCACGATGAAGAGGATCCGCCTGGCCCGGCTAAAGTTGTTCTTCACAGAAAATGGCTGGCGACATCCGAGCTGCGAGAGTCATGCATCTTTTTCCCGGCTAAAACCAAAGCTGAGAGGGGAGTGCTATGACGGCACAAACAATGGGCGTAACGAACGTAAGCAATTGTGAGCGCTCTGGAAATAGTCGGTTATGTCATTCAAAAACAATTTTTTTACAGCTAATAAAACAGGTTTTCTCACACCCATTTTATTTTCAAGAAGCTGGTGTCTTGTTGTGTTCAAGGATGACTCCACACCAAGATTAGCACAATACCTGTGACCCGCATCAACTTGTTTAGGTTATTTTTCAAAATCAATTTGACAATTAGCCCTTCCTGGAATTTGGTTGTCTTTCAGTTGGGCTTCTTCTCACATCTACTGGCACAGTTGCTAACAAAGGTTCTGTCATGTTAAACTACTTTCGTGTTCGTGTGTCCATTCAATTTCGCCTTTTTGGACGTTTGATAAAGAAATTGTCCATCCCTTTTCTATCCTTTTGTAGTGATGTTATAGAAGAAATTAGGCAAATATTGTTCATCAGATATTTATGTGTATGTGGTGAAAACTGCTATATAAATTCAGTTTTTAATTTAATCTAATTAATGAAATCAGCATGAGGAGACGTAATTGGATGGTACCGTAAAGAACATCGCAACTACTGCAAACTAATGAACTCACATGGCCTTGTCCTGAATGCTTTTTCAGTCCCAATACCAGATCGAATCGCATTTATCAAAATTTCAATCAAGAAATGGTCAGTTACTATTTATTAATCGGAACACAACTGCCCACGTATTGTTTATCAAAATTTGTAAAAAAGAGTTGTTTTTGGAATAAGGATCCATAAATAACTAAAGGGGGGACCCTACTATTAAAGCCGCTCTAATAATTAAAGTAATTACATACTTCAAGTCTACTGAGGTAGTCGACAGGAACAAAATTTAGGTCTGGACACTTATATTCAATCATAACTAACACCCAATCATTTACCTCTAAAGGGTTATTTATCATAGCGTAGTATCCTGGTCGCCACTGATGACTTAAATCTTGGCATGGAAAATTAATGCATATTTAAGTGTAGGAGTCAAGAATACTTTCATATAAAAGATATCAATTTCCGGTCCTTCGAATTATTTATAAATACATGTACCGCAAATCTGGAAACGCATATGACATGTGGAGTCCTCTTTATTTCAAATGTGGATAAAAATTCAAGGAGGTTAGATATTGTCTTCTATTTGTAGTCTAGCTTAAAATTGATAGACTAGTAGCTTATTCCAAACTACAATTTTTATTTTTCAGTGTAGATATACATTTCGGTAGCAACTTACCCCCCTTCATCAGTACAAAGCTTCAAAAATTCTCAAAATTTCTAATTAGAACGAGCGATTTGAGAATTTTCCTTGGTACTAATCAATAGTTTCCTACATCCCCACGATGAGTGCATTGTTTTTGCAGGGATTTGCTCGATTTCCTCGCCTAAAATGGTGGTAACACCACATTACTATGGATTATGTTCGTGTATGTAGTGCAGATGAATCGCCGAAATTTCGATAGCTAAAAATTGAAGGCTTATTTCTGCAGCTAATTACTGGTAAGGACAAAATGGGAATGTGGAAGTTGATGGTGATTGTGCTACTGGAATCATCAATGTAGAAACATTTTCCAAGGACAAAAAAGTACGTACCAGGGCAAGATTATAATACTCATTACAAATGACTAAAAAGTTGTACATGGGTTTGAAGCACCAAATTACTGAACACCCAGATAATCGTGGCTACTTGCCGTTACCCCGAATATTCTACTTGAAAATCGCAGACATTTATTCTCCCCTTAATTATCTGTTTACAACTTGTGCAACCCAATAATTTCCACTCAGTCATTCTAATTACGAGACGAATTCCGCTCTAAATTATATCTCCAATTTCTCACAATAAGAAACCTGAAAATAGGAAGAACAAGAAATAGCAAACGTGCCCCAATTCCTCCTCATTTGTGTTTATAATGCGATTGGGAGGACGACGTCGTTCGAAATATTTCCAATGGATTAATTTCCTTGGAGCGTTCCAAAAGTGTATTTTCATCGTGAAAATTTTCTCGGTGCACACCCCGCGGTCAACAAAAACCCTCCCGACTGCTTTTTGTACCGGACTTTCATGGTCCTGATGATGGTCGGTCATTAGATGATACAGGATATTTTGGGGGCGGATATTTTATACAAACTTAAGTGCGAAATGAAAAACAGGAGCCTAGGTAACGAATGTTTCATGCCATTGTTGGCATTGTTCTATTGTGCGAAGTGGAAACGTTCAATTATTTCGTTAATGAAAGTAGTGTACACGCAAAGCAACCATTACGGTTAACTTATCAACAATAGGCCAGTCTTTATTAAATCTGAGCCTTTCATATTTGGCATTACGATATGAGCAAGAATTCGTTTTATATGTAAAAACGTTTCGTGCGTTTTCCTTCCCTAATCCGGTATTTGGTTGGTGCGAAATGTGTTTTGTAACTGAAGGCGTAAGGAAGCCTTATTATGATAATTCCAATTTTGTGGAGAATTTATGTTTGTAAACGATAAATCACGATATTCTGACAGTCGAACGCACGCTTCAGAATTCACACGTGTATGTATTCTATCAGAAAAGCTCATTAATGCAGAGGTTATGGGTTTTTTTTTGGTCACCAGATACATGTATTCACGGGACAGGGTTAAAATAAATGATCGTAAAATGAACCAATTGGAATGGATAAGTAATGATAGTAATCAGTAATTTCTGGTTTTCCACCATATACTAATAGTGTGAACGGCTCGACATGATAAAATCTACATACTCGTAATTACCTTAGTGTTTTAGGGAGGAAATATGATGAGGTGGGTCCGATGCTGCCTTGCTGGCTCCCTATTTTGGCTTTTTGTTTTTTGTTTGTTTACTATAGAACATTTCCGCAGTATCAGTATATATGTATTCCCTTTGAATCAATACAACTGGTATTATTACTATTCGCAACAAATTGGGAGTAAAAAACACTCAACCATGATACTAATCCCAAATTAATTTTGCTTAGATTGGAGGGCAGCAGTAGAACCTAAAAGTGCAACCTCGTCTTCAGTTGATGTTCATAATATCCAGCCGTTGTATATCTGGTGGCCATTTACCTCTTACAATTGACATTTTTCATTGATGAAGATGTTACTAAGCAACACATTTTCGAGAGTAGCTAAAAATAGTCTTTGTCTCCTCCTCAGGATAATGCTTTGCATAATGCTTTGATAACCGGCTCTTAAAGTTGGGTGAAATTAGAAGTGAACACGGAGGCCGGGAAAACGATAAAATTATCTTCCGAGGTTTAAATTGCAGCACATACAAAATTCGCACATACAAAAAAAATTGCGAATTTTGGCCGTGTTTTGGGCTCAGCCACAACTACATGTCACTTGGGTGAAGTACCCTTGGCCATATGTTTGCATGCATCCTAGCTAGTTAGTTAGGAAGGTGGGTTGGGTTTTTAGAAGTTTGATCTCTTCCTCGTCACAATCAAAAAATCAGAAAAAGTGAGAAATACTTTTTCGCTGGCCAGGCATGAGAATTTGAGAAAGCCTTTTGTGTCGTATCCAAAATTCATGAGTCTTTCTAGCGCAAATTCGAAACTCATTCATATGAAAAACTTTTGGTGAGCTTCTGAATTAATGCACATTGCAATAGGGCAGATTTTCCTCCCCCAGTTGGTGCATAGTCAATTTTTGAGCCCGACTTATGGAACTCCCTTATGTTGATATTACCCTTTTTTGTGACTTACAGTTTGATGATGTGTAAACACAAAACCTTATTAAAATCATATTACTATCTGTCTGTCTGTCTGTCCGTCTGTCTGTCTGTCTGTCCGTCCGTCACATGCATTTTTCTCGGAGACGGTTATAGCGATTGACACCAAATTTGGTAGAAAGGTAGGAACTGCGAACGCTCACGCATACAGTGAATTGCATCCTTTTACGTCGAATTTAAGGGGGGGTCCTCATACATGTAAAAGGGGGGTGTAAAATTTTTTTTCATCAAATATAGTCATGTGGGGTATCAAATTAAAGGTCTCGATTAGTACTTTTCAAAGCCGATCTTAGTTTTGACATTCGTTTGAAGGGTAGGGAGCGCGGGGGGTTGAAAGTGAACACTTCTTTAAAGGGACCATTCTCAGAAACTACCAAACCGAAAAATCTGAAAAAAATCAGGAGGCTGCCACTATATGGTGCCTGGGCTTCGAAATACCTTCCATGCCGATATCTGTTTAAATAAAGTTAATAATAGTATATTACTACAATTTTTTGTAATTGGTTAGAAACCCCCCTTAAGTTCATCCTAGTACCATGATGCAGTGATATAGGCTATAATATAGAGCATAATCTTACCAAGTTTGGTGGAAATTGCACTATTACTAACAAAGTTATAATACCTCAAATTTGTTGCTTCTTTGAAAATTTAAGACTATGAATGTCAATATCAGCCGAAAGTGGATACTCTCACATAATATATGGATACATTATGTGCTACGGACTAAGAAATACACAAAACCTTTCGTACCTGAAGTGTCCAGCTTCCGGTTTCCCGACTTGTTTGTATCTTATTTGACATTCGCAGTATATCCGCACTGGTTTCAAGATTATCATGGGGACTCGAAAGCATTAATTTTTGACTCTTTTGTTTAACTTCATGTTTTGTCCATTTCGTCCCATAAGCGTATTTCTTCTGGGCTGAGTTCAATTTCTTTGGCGGCCTTGTTAAGCTTCATCAAGGTTACCTTGGCGCTCTCTTTCGATCTTAAATGGTTGTTATTCACTTCTTGTGGAGTATAGCGCTCACCTATGCGCCCAACTATGCCATAGTTCGCAGTTCCCTGAAATGCGCCTTTACTCTCCTCAGGACTTCCCGATACGCCCGCCCTCCTCCTCTTTTTAATGTGCGACCTATCCACTGCCAACGTATTCCGATCACCACGTGTACGGGTGCCAGGTCTGTGCTTCCAACAAGTTCTTCGTTTAAAATGGTATCAGGCCAGCGTACTGCAGTTATACGACATAGTCAAGTGTTGACGTGGTTTGGAGCCTTCGAGTAACCAAGGGGCTCTCTTCCATGTGCTGCTCCCATAAATCAGCATAGGAACGATACTAGCAGAGAACAGTCTCATCTTGATCTGGTGTAGAGAAGGCAGCGAAAGCGGATGTAGAGCTGCTTATGTGTCGGGCAACATGCATTTATGTGCCACCTTCTTCTTGCTTCTTAGATACTGTACGCCGTCTTCGATGCTCTGCCCATTAATGAATATAGGGAAAACACGATGACGAGGAAAGTGGATACATTCCAAGAACAAATCAGAATCTTTTTTCGTCAGCCAAAGGTCTTCGACGTGAGGTCAATACTTATTTCAAGCGCTGTTTATGCTTCGTTGGCAGTAAAGTCTCGAAATTTGCAGGTTGCTGTCTACAAATTCCTATCCCTTTTATTCGCCTTTTATGACAAGCAGGCAGGACTTTGAGTGTACTGTTAAGCCCCAACTCACAGGGAAAATTTCCATCTTGCCAGGATATTTACATAATCCACATAAGCCAGTATCTGGGACGAATTGTACAGTACCAGAGTCCAGAGTCATGTTAAATACTATTTAGGTGAGTTCATTGCCTTGCTTTAATCTATAGTTCATGCCGCAACATCTTGAGTTGGCGTTTCCTATTTCTTTTAACGCTAAACGTTGGCAACTGCCGTGGTGGTCAAAGGGTAGTATAGGTCCCGGGGCGAAACGTGGATTGGTACCCACGATGGAGCATAAAACCTGGGAAATGCCTGCTGAACCAACACCAACAGCTCTACTACCAAACCCTATCTCCACAAACAACCTGTTACGAAGCCACAACAGGAGCCTCGGATAGGACGGATTTTAAAACGACAGACCCGGCAACGACAAAGGAACAACGATTTGCGCATTTTCTCATGGAACGTGCGCTCTCTGTACAGAGATGAAGCTGATAAACAGCTAGCCGATACCCTGTCCCAATATAGGGCTGATGTAACAGCGTTGCAAGAGATGCGATGGACAGGGACCGGTTTCCTGGAGAAGAGCCACTACACCATATATTATAGCGGCCATCCAGTAAACCATGTGCTCGGAGTAGGTTTCTTAGTCAGCCAAAAAATGAAACCTGCTGTTATCGGCTTTGAAAGTATAAGCGAACGGCTATGCACTCTGCGCTTGCGAGGCAAGTTTAGAAATATAAGCCTCATAAACGTTCACGCCCCTACAGAGGAGACTGCAGAGTCGGAGAAGGATACCTTCTACGAGGCAGTAGAAAGAACCCTCGAAGCCTGTCCCAGATATGATATCAAAATCATACTTGGGGATTTTAAGAGACAAGTAGGGAAGAAGCCCGTATTCAGGCGATATGTTGGCTCCAGCCGATGGAATTACAGCCGAATTGGTTAAATATGGAGGCGACCAGTTACACCAAGTGGTTCATCAACTTGTGCTAAAGGTATGGGACAGCGAATCAATGCCTGACGATTGGCAGCGAGGCATAATCTGTCTCATACATAAAAAGGGAGATATCACACAGTGCAGCAATTATAGAGGTATCACGTTGCTGAGTACCATCTATAAGATATTCTCCACTATCTTGCTAGGCCGGATAGCCCCATACGCCCAGAACATCATTGGCCCATACCAAAGAGGCTTCACTCCAGGCAAATCAGCAACAGATCAGATTTTCTCTCTGCGGCAGGCGATGTAAAAACTGTTGGAATATGGATAACAGTTGCACCATCTGTTCATCGACTTTAAAGCCGCCTATGATAGCATAGCCAGGGTAAAACTGTATACGGCCATGAGAGAATTCGGTATCCCGACGAAATTAATAAGACTGACTAGGCTGACCCTGACCAATGTACGAGGCCAGATAAAAGCAGCAGGATCACTCTCAAGACCATTCGACATCAACAACGGTCTACGACAAGGGGATGCGCTATCATGCGTCCTCTTTAACCTGGCCCTCGAGAAGGTGATCCGTGATGCTGAGGTGAATGCAAGAGGTACGATCCTCTTCAAGTCCACCCAACTACTGGCCTATGCTGACGATATCGACATCATGGGAAGAACCACCCGAGACGTTCAAACTGCCTTCATCCAGATCGAGCAGGCGGCGCGAGATCTTGGGCTGCACATCAATGAAGGCAAGACAAAATACATGGTGGCAACGTCAGCACCGAAGACGAATCAACCAACAACATCAAACCGCACTGGTCAAACACAAGCACGAACAAGAATAAGGATAGGGGAATACAACTTTGAGACCGCTGACAATTTCTCCTATCTAGGGTCGAAAATAGCAACCGATAACAACTACGATGATGAAATCCGCGCACGGTTGTTGTCAGCCAACAGAGCCTACTTCAGCTTACAAAGACTGTTCCGCTCGAAACGTCTCACCATAGGGTCAAAGCTCTTACTGTACAAGACTATGATCTTGCCAGTCCTCATGTATTCCTCGGAAACTTGGGTTCTTAGCAAGAAAAATTGCGAACTCTTGGCCGTGTTCGAGAGAAGAACCCTCCGAAGAATTTTTGGCCCCCTACATGAGGATGGACGATTCCGTAGCCTACACAATGACGAAATCGATGAGCGATACCATGACGGTCCGGTTGTGGATAAAATCCGGCTCAATAGGTTACGGTGGGCGGGTCACTTAATCCGTATGGATGAAGATGATCCCACCCGGAAAGTCTATAAGGGCAATATCTATGGTAGGAAAAGAAGACGAGGCAGACCCTGCCTAAGATGGAGCGATGGCGTGGGCCAGGACGCCAGACAGCTTTTAGGGATATCGAATTGGTGGACCTCGGCGCAAAACCGGGATGTCTGGAGTTCCTTATTAAGGCAGGCCTAGACCGGATACCGGTTGTTGCGCCGTTGATGATGATGATGACTGGCTGGAAGTCATTCACGGACTCGTAACTGCGGCTGCCAGCCTTCGGTAAGAAAACTACCTTTACGTCTTAAGGAGCATGGCACGTATCCGAACGAAATACAGCTTCGGTAATCTCGACAAGCCACTTTCCTGCTGTTTGTAGGGTATGACTGGCATTATCCCACCAGGAGAGAAAGTTCATATGCCGAGAGGCTGTTTATAGTCCAGCTGATTTTATCCCCGATAATTGCCGATTTGATGATCTTACACGACTCGGTCTGTATACCCTCCAAGTTTTCACTTACATATTCCTCGCTGGAGTAGAAGTGCATGACTCCAGGGTCTCACTAGTATGGCTGCTAACATATGTGGAGATGTAGCAGATATTGAGCCCCTATCTGGTCCGCTTTCTTAGGTTGGTCAAATTTTCATTCCACCATGATGAAAATGAATTTCTGCTGTACTTTGCAGGGGCTAGACTTTAAAGTCATCTTTGAGTGCCTTTTCTAGACCGCCGAATTTTGACTCTAGTTCGTCTGTCGTGTCAATTTCTCCAGTGGGAGCTCCTGATAGTTTGTTTTTGATAACGTGACCAATCTTCCTCCAGTCGATCCTCCTGGTAAAGTGTAGAAGATCTCTACAACGGGTTCTCTACTGAAAAGTATCCAAATGCGATCGCTGATTAGGTGCTCTTCAGTTCTCTACGTGGGCAGTCCGATGTTCTCACCGATTAGTAGTGAGGTAATAAGGACGTCTTTCCAACCGTTACAGTGCTCCGAGCTGGGAAAGCGAAAGGTTGATGTACTCCCTTCATTTCGCCTCGATAGTTTTGTGTTAATAATAAAGTCAAAGGAAGACTCACCTTTTCCGTTCATTCCCGAGCTGCCACAAGGTGTGAAGCTCGCAGCGGTGTCACTGGTTACCAACAGGTTGACTTTCGTCACTGCGATGACAGACGTCAAATATCTTTGACGGTGAAGGTTCAGGATCTATCATTAACTGAAAATTTGAACAGTTAGGATGTACATGTTTGGTGTTTTGAAAATCAAGCAGTCATAATAACAGCCGATGGCTCAACAGTTCAATTTGCACCTGGACCTTTTTGTATCCTTAGCCGTTTCCAGGAATGAGCCCTCCTGGGATTTTTACCCGGATTTGATTTGAGAAATCATGCGTCAGTGCCTCCACAGCTTCTGCTACCAGCGAGATTTGAACCGCAACCTTCTATTGCGACAACACAGTGTCCTAACCGCTAAGCTATTAGAATAAGGGGATATCCATTGATATTTCTATCGTCGTTTTTTTCTCAATTTTCAACGATCTCATTACTTAGTCTGCTTAAAGTGAAGTATGCATGAAGTGTATGGGAAGGATTATTCCATCGAAGCATTCCAAAGAAAATCTTTTCGCTTTGAGCTCAGGAAAGGCGAATTTAAATGCCTCTTGGGATGCCTAAATATTTCTTTGCAATTCAGAGTATTGAGCTATTTTCCTTTCATTTTCCAAGCACGTTTTGGTGCGTTTCTTATAACATGGCAAATTGCTAGGTTTAGATGTTTTCTAAAAATAGCAAAAAATAAATATTATCAAACATTATCTGAGGTAAACATTTATTTCTGTAAGTGCTCACTTCCTTTATTTCTTTTCATAAGAAAAGGAAAGTTTATACATATATGCTTAAGTATCTGCAGTTTGAGTACGTGTCAAGCCGATTCCTTTACTGCATGGTGTGTGGGAGCAAGTGCCAAACAACTCAACTTGCTTCTCTTGTATCTTGTGGGAGACATTTCCTCGTGTATAATCCTACCCTATCTGCGAGGTTGAAAACAAATCGTAGCCTTCTTACATTTCGCCGTAAGAGTTGGAATTAGAATGAGTTATCCAGGACTAAAATAAATTATAAATTGGAAAAAAAGCCAAAACACCGTTTAGATTGTAATAGTGTCGATTTTTACCTTCTAAGTCATTAGAAGTTACGAAAATTATTTCCTTCATTTAAGATGTTCATTCATTCATCCTATTCATCCAAATTAAGTTGCACGTGCCATTCTGTTTCCTTTTCAGCGTTTCCTTCTTCCTTACATATTTCAAAGAAAATGTGAAATTGCGTAGCCAATTATAACCGCAACAAAATTTTCTTTATTTTCCGTGTTTTTGGCTACAATGCCGTTATTCCATCCATCACCAGGTTTTGAAAAGGCGAATATAATTTAACTACCCCTCTTAACTACTCCTACGTAATTGTACGTATAAAATAATCATTTCCATGGTCACCATATAGATTATTCATCGGGGCTTTTGGTCTCGAAAAGCAGAATTAACGCGTACCGGGTTTTGGAATGTTCTTTGCTACACTAGCAATAGGAATGTTAACCAACAATTTGTTTGGTGTCCCGATTGTTTCATTGGATACGGGAATAAACAAAAAAAAACAAGATTATCTGAGCGCCTGGCTGTTTTGTAGAGGTTGGGGTCCAACTCGCTAAAGCGATTCCTCCGCCGTTAAAAATTTCTTCACGCGGAGAGCGGGTAAATTCTACCCTGTTTCTAGGATCACTCCCTTTCTCAGTTCACACTCTTCTTCTTCGTTCCGTCTCTGCCAGCTCATTGTGGATGTAGCTCATGGCGTTATTCTCTGCATTCCATGCTTTCTTCGACTTTAACTTCAAACTCAAAGCCAAACGCAGTTGCTCTCTATCCTCCATGAATCCGGGGCAATAGAGGAAAACATGACTTGTGTTTTCTTATATGTGGTGTAAACAGCTCCCGCAACCGCGTTCAGTGGTTTACTGTCTGAGATAATAATTTAATATACCACCTATGACCAACCAGAGTTCGGTCTTTGCGATCCGCCGACATTCTCCGATGTATTCCATTTGCTTTGCTAGATATCCAGGCAACGCTTTAAAAGGCGATGTTCCTCCCAGAGCCTTTAATTTCGTTCCCTAAGTTTATAGAATGAGCTTCATTTCTGCCGAGAGAATACCGATCGATATTATCCCCGCCATCGTACAGTCTACGTTTTATAATTTGACCCTGTAAGCGCTTGATCTAAGGGCACTCCAATTGTCTACCGCTTGCCAACATTCTTCTGGGAGGCGGCTTCTTTACAGTTTCTGTCCAGACTATTGTATTCTGTCTAGACCATTTAGATTAGAGTCTTGAAACATGTTAGAACACTGTAGTTTGCAATGTGGTCAGCATTATTATTGCCTTGATTTGATTCAGGTACTCATTTACAGCTATGGCGACTGGCATCCGACATCCAGCCACGATATTAACTGCTCTACCACTCGCGAGATTTGCAGAGCGAGCTTCCACTACGAGAGCCTAGCGTTTTAGCCACTGAACCATCCAGAAACACGTAATCGCTATGACGTCCATACACTCCGCTACAGGTGCTATTCCGGGAGTTTCAGGTGAGACACTCCATCACACATCATATTGCGAAGTAATGACCCTAATGCTCACGCTGTCATCGTTTATGTCTACCCTGAGCACACAGAGTGGCGGTGTTCTCGTGATTGTTGAACTACGCATGGCAGGCAAAGTTATCTGCAGCCAAGGCACAGCGATCGAGGGATATGGAATAACGATAGCCCGTTTGCTTACTTCCAAAAGCTCCAGTAATGGAGTTTCCAGCGGTTGGCTTTAAGACCAGAGTGTCCTTCTCTCTGTTTATTTATCCGCATCTCACACTATTTGCCTATTTGTTCGCCTATATATCTGCCGGCCTGCATATCTGTCTTTTTGTCGAGAAACTAACATAATTCAAAATCGAAAACCAGACTTAGCTTACCTAGTCTATTCTTGTCATCAGAGATGTATCATTTGAATACTTAGACCTTTGATCTTACCAGTTAGTAGCTTTTCCTTGCCGGCAATCCTCGGCAACCCCAGTTTCGGCGTCTGCTAGAATGTAACGTTTATTCCGCAACCTGCTGATTTTACTACAAGGCGATTAGAATTTAATTATTTTTAAAAATTTAATTTTACAATATTCAAGATCACTAAGAGGAAAGGATCAATAGATAAGAAAAAACAGTTAATAATGTACTAATTAAGCAATGGTTAATTTTGGGAGTTATGTATAATACCAACATGAAGTAACTGGAAGCTTCAGTTACTGGGGAAGTAAAATAGTCATTACTGGTGGTGCCCCATCAGATAATAGTTGTCCTTTCCATGCATACTTCTTTAGTAAAAAATAAAATAAAAATAATAACTTTTCTTCTCTTTTTTTTCAGGTAAGTCAGTTACACTTCAGACATCAATATGATTGGTGGATAACCGTAAGCAATATTTATTAAAGAAGAAGAAACAAAACAATAACCTAAAACTTATATCATTTTCAACGATCAGAACCTGCAGTGGGAATTGTAAAATTTTTACAAAACTTGAAAATTTTCATTATCTTCAACGGCCCAGTAACTGCTATCCGGGCTATACTTACTTTAATAAAAAGTTTCAAACGCCACGGTTTTGATGCTGAGGCTCTTCAATTCGATATTCGTAGCAGCCTACTGGTTCACGTCCAAGGTATCTGACAGTTTCAGTTATTTCGGTATCCGTATCCCCTTCTAGATGTCATGGAGAGTTCCACTTTAGATCCCTTTAGTATCTCTTCTCTCCTGATAGTCAGAGAAGATTTTGGTGAGTGTTGTTCCTGCGGCCTAGAGCACCATGCCATGATATAGCACTGTCTTCCTTTATATTCTGATATTCATTAAGGGGGGAAACCACTTTAGGGGATTTTTAAAATCGATTTTTTTGTTATATAGGTCGTTAGCCAAGTTATCCCAGAAAACGCTGTAGAAATTTCCAAGCGAAATTCGAGGTCCTCTGGATTCTATAGGGGGGAAGCAACCGCTTATCGGGTACAAGCTTAGGGTCCGCCGCCCGGGAGGTAGTTGCTTTATGGCCTTACGAAATTTAGTAGCACTATGTAAACAATGTATTTATAAATACTTGGCATCAGTTCCTTGTACAAGCGCATTTGCATTTATTGTAACTATATTTGTTTGCCAAAAGCCTTTTCTGCTAAGAACCGAAGTCTCCAAGAAATACATAAAGACTGGCAAGATCATTGTCTTGTACAGTAAGAGCTTCGACCCCACCGTCATAGCTGTTATCGGTTGTGATTCTCGACCCTAGATAGGAGAAATTTTCACCGGTTTTAAAGTTGTAGTCTCCCATCTTTATTCTGCCCGTTTGACCAGTGCGGTTGGATGTTGTTGGTTGGTTGGTTTTCGGTACTGACGTTGCCACCATATATTTTGTCTTACCTTCATCGATGTGCTGCCCAGATCTTGCACCGATTGCCGCCTGCTCGATTTGGATGCTCGGGTCATTCTTTCTATGAAGTTGATATCCGCAGCACAGGCCAATAGTAGGGTGGACTTAAAGAGGATGGTGTCCCTCGCATTTACCTTAGCATTACAGACCACTTTTGCCAGGGTCAGGTTAAAGAAAATGCATGATAAAGTATCCTCTTGTCTTCGACCGTTGTTGATGTTGAATGATCTCGAGAGCGATCCTGTTGCTTTTATTTGGTCTCGCATATTTGTCAGGGCCAGCCTAGTTAGTCTTATCAACCTCATTGGGATCCTGAATTCTCCTAAGGTCGTGTACAGTTTTACCCTGTCATAGGCGGCTTTAAAGTCAATGAAAAGATGGCGCAACTGATGTCCATATTCCAACAATTTTTCCATCGCTTGCCGCAGAGAGAAAATCTGATCTGTTGCTGAGTTGACTAGAGTGAAGCCTCTTTGGTGTAGACCAATGATGTTCTGGGCGTATAGTCCTAGCAAGATAGCGGAGAATATCTTATAGATGGTATTCAGCAACATGATACCTCTATAATTCATTTGCTGTCTCACACCTTGAGCATCAGCTGCAAAACTGCTTGTTGTAGTTGGTCGTTTCCATATTAAACCAATTCGGCTTTAATTCCATCAGTTCCTGGCGACTTATGACTTTTAAGCCTATGGATTGCACTGACTGTTTCTTCTATACTTGGTGGTCGCAGTATTTGTCAATCATCTTCAGTTGGCCAGACCTCCAACTCGCCGATGTTCAGGTTATTCAGTAGTTAATCAAAGTACTCAGCCCATCACTTCAACATGCCCATTCTGTCGGAAATCAGATTTCCCTCTTTGTCTCGGCAGGATGAACATCGAGGTCTCTAAGGCTTCATCCTACTGACTTGTTCGTAAAACTTCCATGACTGGTGCGGTTGGTCCCTATAATTTTCGAGTTCACAGACCCGTTGGTTCTCCCAGACTTCCTTTTTCCGTCTGTGAAGCTGCTTCTCCGCTCGCTGGAGTTCGTGATAAGTCTCTGCGCGTACCCGTGTTCTTTGAGAATGCAGCATTACTCGATATGCAGCATTCTTCTGTTCCGTTGCTAGTTTACATTCATCATGTAACTAGTCGTTCCGACTTCTCGCGTCTGTGTCAAGTATGTTTGTGGCGGTATCAATGATAATGTGATTGTGAAAATCATTTGTTGATGATCTCCAGGACATTTGTTGGCTGCGTTTATTGCGGTATTTTCTCCTTATAGGTGTTACGGTGGCTGGGTTGTGAATGGTTTCAGTATTCAATCTCACCTGATTGTCAGAGGGTATTGAAGGTGGTATTTTAATTGGAGCCCGGAGCGCTATGCCAACAAGATAGTGATCCGAGTCTATGTTTTCACCCCTATATGTTCTGAAGTTCATCAGAGAGATGGCGATATTCAGCCAGCACATGGTCAGTTTGATAGAAATTGGTACCATCTGTGTCTTTTCCGATGTGTGGGTCGGCACCGGATTTCAAAAACAATAGCAACCTGACAACCTCAAAAAAAAAAAACCCCACAAATCGCAAATTCTTTTTAATCGAATCGCCCGCTTTGTTTCTCGAAAGGCATCCAGGGAATCATGATATTCACGGGATGTTATGTCGCTAAGCAACTTCCTTTTTTATCACCTCTGAAAATCACGTCTGCCTTCCTAGAATTCAAGAAGAACCGCAACAACCGTAAGTGGGCCCACAAACTTTCTGAACTACCGGCGACTGGTTTTTTTATCAAGGTGGCTCTGCCCAGAATATTTATTTTTGGAATAATGTAACCGCCGACGGCACCTTTTAATTGGCCACAGGAGCGCGTCCTATCAATTCCAAGATGCAGTTATTGGTTAACGCGACGGGCTCGCGCTAGTTTTTAGACAGTTAGGCACTGCAGGAAAGTGGCACTGGCAGATTTGGCGACAAGTAGGTAGAATCGAATCAATATTTGTCGTGAATTTCTTCACAGTTGGTGGAAGTGTTTCACGAGTACTCGAGAAATCGAACTAATTCGCCCTGCGCGCCGCTCCCGTCTTTGTTTCCTCCTCCAACTCCGCTTTTGCCTAGCGAAACATTAAAACTTTGCTCGAGACGTTCAACTTGTGCACGCAATCCTTTCGAAAAATTCCTAACATTTGCCCAAAGTCTGATTTTGTTGCAAAATTCATTAATACTGATGTTACACCTTCGTAGTAAGCGACACACAGTTACCTGCAATCACAGCATCTGCATTTCCAACGGTAGGTGTGTATGATTCCCGGCATGCAGCGTATATCGCACAACATAGTTAACGAAAAGCATCACCTCAAAAATATCCTCTTGTCGAGACAAGAGGACAATGTTTTTCGTAGGAGTTATTCAATGACTTCAAATTTGGTTAGAAGTATGTATTAGAGATAATATCCGATGGTGAATTGCACACCAATGTCTTATGAGTGGTCAATTTCGTCTGTACAGATTTCTAAATTGTCCGTTTCAAATTAGCAACTTTTAAATAATCACCCGAAACTATCTCACAGAGCGAGCTTACGTATTATATAAAGATCGTTAAGGGCCGCCAATCCCACTGTTCTTCTCCACGCGCTGACTTTTTAACTTTTCTAATACTTTTCGTATTTTGCTTCGAAAAGGAATGGAACTGTATCATTGCGAATTTACGTCGTTCGCTGCCGCACAAACAATGCCTCGTTCCCAACTTGTCTCCAACTACCCACCAAATGCACGCGTCAAGGAAACAAGTCTCGACCGAAGTAACTTTCTTAAAGTGGGAGAATTTGGCTTTGAATTGGCTTTGAATCACCGATTTACGCAGGGCAAATAAAATATTAATACTCACCGATGAGATGAACGACGTGTCGTGCATTCAACTGAATTCGAAACGCGGCTTTCTAGCTTCAATATCCACCCGATCCTCTTTACTTTCCACCATCCTAAAAGACACTCTCAACTTGACTCACCAGTCCTGCCGTCCTTTCCTTGCCACCGTCCAGCTGCTCTTCCCGAGAACCGCTCTGAATGCCGCTACTTTCGCCTTGAACTCTCTGCAGCAACGTGCGTGCCTACGGATGGTTTTCCTATGGATGCGCAAATCATTCCCCTCTGTCAAGATTAATTCGCCCGAATGCATTCAATAATGTGCAATCTACGACGATTGCCAGTTGGTGCCTCTGGTATGGGCCCTCAACCCTTTAACCCTCTGAAGAAGTGAAATATCTGAGAGTCACAGTGGTGTATTAAGGTGAGACAAAAAAGTATTCGCTGAAGCTAGCCGCACTGCAAAGAACTGTGTGCCTGTGTATTATTGGTGCCATGAGTACAATATCCAGCGTAGTTCTAAATTAATTTCTCAATTTGCAGCCTCTTAATGTATTTACTCAAAGCATTTGCAGTGAGAGCAGCTCACCAGCGCATTGTGTGCAAGGGAGCGCACCGCAATAGTCAGGAACGTGTGTATTCTCGGGAACACAGAGTCTACCCCAGTTCCCTGAGGCCTGATCTACGCTCAGCTGCTCTCGTAATTCACGGACGAATCAGCACTCGCTCGTGGCAATGCGGTTTACTAACACCGGTTTAATGCACATTACCTGACCAGGGTTCTGAAGGGGCTGGCTCCTGATGTATGTCACCACTACCAACCACTACTTCGCCGAGAGGCTTTCTCAAGGCTACTACCTAATACGCACGTACATTGCCAGCTAGGGGGTCGAACTACTTACTCGGGCACCTCGGACTTGCTGACGACCACTGACGGGGACTTACAGAGGTAGTGTGTACATTCTGATAGGCCACAGTTCACTAGCTAGACATGTGATCAGAATTAGAATTGTATAAGATGATACATGACCCTCCTGTTATGAGGAAGCCGAATCAATGGAGGATTTTCTATGTGAATACCCCGCTTATGGAAGCATCAGACATCAGATCGTTGGTGCTGATGTGCTACAGGTGTAGCGAGTAGCTTCACTTTTATTGACGGAAAGCCTGCGATACATGAACGAATTAGGGATATTACGTTAAACAGGGGAGTCGAATACAATAGGTCACCACGGCATAAATGCTTAGATGCTACGTCACTCCCCACCACAAACACACAAACACACAAGGTGTCTTGAATTGGGTTTAGCTACGCAAATCTCCGTTATTGCCGAGAATCTTCTTAATGTGGACCCCAATCGTGTCAGTATTCTGTCAGAGATTGGCTTCCAGGATACCTTGCGGTAGCGTTCAGTAAGGTTACTACACCAGATTTGCGTCTACTACCACTTAGTAGTCCAAAAACACAGTGCTGTAATAGAGAGAAAAGTATTTTCCAGAGTTTGGGCATTTTACATCGCTTGTTCCCAAAATGTTTAATTTTGGGGAAAAGGGAAAGCAGCTATTCTGGGGTTGATACCTTTACCGGCGAACTTGGGAAATAAACCAAAAACCATTTGCGGGGAGTCGTTAACGTTTCGGTTGGAAGTTAGTTTTGAAATTTGTAGGTTTCTATGCCAGTACATTTCCAAACCTCTGTTCAATGGAGATATGGGATCGCTAATATTAGTTACTTGTCATTGCATTCAGACCCATTAAGAATGTTTTATGCAAAACAAATCCTCATTAAATTCTTACTCGTTGTTTCTCTATTTGTCGCACGAAATTTTTTAGAAATTCTTTTGACGTTATTTTCAGCAGGCAGTGGCGTGAAGCTTTTACAAGAAGGTAATTTTTTTTCTGACATATGCCACTTCTTGCACTCATGTATACTTAGGTAAGTGGAAGAAGGGTCAGTTTGCCTTCATGTTTCCAAAAGGTAGGAGGAATTAAAACAATTTTTGATAGCGATATTTTCCGAAAAGTGGAATCGAAAATGTATATCCGAAACGCCTCCGACAATGTAATTTCTGAGGTAGTTGTGAAGATGAGTATATGTATTTCGCTTCGATTAGTTTGCATTATTTGTAATATCCATAGTGACCTACATATTCCAGATCCTTCCCACCCATTTTCAAAAAAACCTACAAACAAGTGCCACTCAAAACATTTTCCTCTCAACTGACAACTATCTTTATAATTTCGGTTTTGTCAAGAGCATCAGTTTTTCCGCCGCATTGGTATTCTTTCAAGTGTGAAATGGGTGCGATTTTTTACGCAACCGGCACCGCCCCCTCTCAGAGTTAATGTTATCAGCATCTTTCTCATATTCAGCGCACTTTCGTATTTCCATCATTCCTTAACATCTTCGTAAATAAATAAACGGGCTCATGCACACTCTAATCTGTCGACAATAACATACGAGCGAAAGGGGTAGAATTTACCCTATACCGGGATAGCAGGTATCAGCGAAGCAGACAAAATCTAATCCACCTTTTCATGGAAAATCCTTTACCCTTTTCACAGGTGCGTAAACTAAACTGACGACTATATTTCACGCTCAGGCACATCCCTCTGAGTTCGTGCAGCATTCCAGTCGGGACAAAATAAAAACAGAATTTATCATTTTTAGCTCGTTTTCATAAACCTGTCCGGTATTCATGATTTCACATCCTTTCGCTTCCTTATATTTATGATAAAGAAATTCAAAGTCTCTGGAAAGACAGCACTCTGTCATAGACCACAAACTTTCTTCGCTATTTGTTCTTTCGCGTCGGATATCCAGCTACGTACTATACGAATGGGATCGAGTCCTTGGCTCTTTCGCAAAGGACAAAGTGGAGAAGTCACGTCATTACGAGCTATTCGAACTGAATTTTAATGGACAGAACGTCTAAAGGATGAGCGCACACTTCCATTCCTTATTTTTCATTCCCTATTCCGCTTCCTATGCTTTTCCCTACGCTTTGTCATATGAAACGTGAAATCTAGAGATAACTCATCGAGATAAGAAAACGTTCTTGAGCCGGAGCTTAAGTCGAGCTTTCCCTTCGTCGGGTCTTTTGATTCGTTTGCTCCTACAGTGGAGCCTGAAAATTTAGCATATATGCATGTGTGTCGATTTAGCAAATATCAATCGAATGGAAAAATTGGGAAAATTGGAAAAAGTGGAAAATGATCAATATTTGAAGGGTTGCTCATGCAAATTTGAGTTACCTCAGCGAGGCTGAAATCCATCAGAATTTTATAGCTGCTTCCGAGTTAGAGAGGAAAGTTCCCGCTGCAAAAACTCATGCACATTCAATTTAAGGTCGAATTTTCTAAATTAATCAACTTTTTTTCTATTTTTCTTTGTAGAGAGAAAAATGAATGATTTTGGGGCTATTTCTCTAGGAAGATTGTGTGGGAAATGTTGTAATAATGTGATCAAGACTCTGCCTTCATTTTGAAGACAATAGTCAATGAAAGCTAGTGGTGAATGTCGAAAAGTTCCGAAAAGATGCTCCAAAAATGGTTTGTTAAAAGAAGAAATGATGTAGGTAGCACCCAGCGAGGGAAGCGAAAGTTTGGTCCTATTATATGTAACGTATGCACCCTTCATTCTCAAAATGATGAGCTTATGAGCCTCCGGGTTGACAGAAATTAGGTTAATCCTTTTCATCTACAAAAGGCTCCAAAGCGTCGGTGCAACGTCCAACACCTACGTTGAAAAAAATTCCTGTTTAAATTGAAATCCTATTTGAAGCCCAAGTGTATAATCCTCCAAAGCATTGTGTTGCCTTTCACAGGAGAGTGGAATTCAGTGCAGGAGCTGGATTCACTTCAGTGAGGATTGCACTGAATTGTGAAGAAAGTCATTTTGCATGCGCTCGCCGAGCAAATGGCTTGTATAAGGATGTCCTTAAGTTTTTCCGTTCCCCATTTCTCCAGTCGTCTGCTTCCTTTCTAACCTATATTTCTTATCGTTTCGTCGCCCCTCTCTCAAAGGATCTTGAGAATAATACGACATTTTCGTTTTCCTTCGACTTAATTTGAAGGAAGCTAAAGATTTTGTGATATTGCTAGAACTACTCTTAACGTTTTATAGGATGTAATTATGTCGTTTTCTTTTATGAATAAATGAGTTGAGAGATGAAAGCATAGACGACTGAGGATGGAGTACTCACTCACTCGGAGAATAGCAACGAATTCACTTGGAATATCATCGTAGCCATTAAAATGAACTTTACTGCCATTCAGATGCGAAAAATGATAGTTTTCCTAGTTTTCAGTTAGTAGTTAGATATGACACTTAAGAATGGAAGATGAAAGTTTTCTCTTAGTTTTGAGCTAAAATGTAGAAAATGAAAAGTCATAATTCTAGGGTAACTCGGATATAATGAGGAAGGGTAGTCTCCCACAGAAGAAAATTTAAAGTTCAACTTAGTCGTCCGGGCTGCAGTTCAACTTTGAACACGCTATTTGTTGGAGAACTTTTTGCGGAAGTCACCCGGTCTATTGGATTGTACAGAAATAAGGTTTTATTTTACTTTACATTCAACAATACAGTCTGAAGATAGCTACTTTCTATTTGATATGAAATTGTGCAACACCAATCTTACCTCGTTTCCCTTCAATGACATTGTACTTTGCTTCATCACACGTACTAGACCATAAAGTGAATTCTGTATGGTCCTATTACAGCCGTCATAATGACTTAAGCAATTGTAGCAATTTTATTAAATAGTCCTGAGTCCGCCATTGATGGCGGATCGCATTAATTTACCCTTACTCTTTCCTTGTAGTGCGACGACCACTCTTTCTCTTGGACGAATATCCAACTTTTCAATAATATTTTTCTTGATGGTTTCGTTAGTCAGGCCAAAAGGCAAGTTATTAGACACTGCCTCACCTCTCCTATATCTATTGTTCTTATTTGGCCACTGCTATTTGATACCGTCAAATATTGATATGCAACCTAAGATCTGGCACCACCTGCTCGATCTAGATGAAGCTAGATTGTGCGTCAATGGTCGTTCTTCAAATGATGTCGATATCGCATTTACCTCAGCATCACGGATCACTTTTTCCAGGGCCAGGTTAGGGAATCTCGCGGTCTAAGGCCGGTATTGATGTCAGATGGTCTCGAAAGTGGTCCTGCTGTGTTATGAATTTCTTTGGGGTACCGAATTCTCTCTCTCTCTCCTTCTACAGTTTTTCCCGGGTTATGCTCTCATAGGCGGTCTTGAAGCCGGCGAAAAGATGGTATCACTCATGGCCATAGTACAACAGTTTTTCATTGCTTGCCGCACAGATCTGTTGCTGACTTACCTGGAGTGAAGCCTCTTGGGTATGGGCTAATAATGTTCTGAGCGTGTGCGGTTATCTTACGCAATATAGCTGTGAATATCTTATATATAGTACTCACTATCGTGATATCTTCGTTTTTATGTATAGGACAGATAATGCCACGTTGCAGGTCGTCATGTACAGATGCCCCGCACCTTAAGCATCAGTTAATGAACCGCTTGGTGTAATTGGTCGAATCCATATTCAATCAGTTGGGTTGTAATTCCATGGGCTCCTGGGGACCTATGATTTTTAAGCCGGTGAATTGCACAGACTATCCTTCTATGTCGGAAATCAGATTTCCCCTGAGCATCGAAGTGTATGAGCCTTCACCCTGCTGACTTGTTGATGAAACTTGGGCGTCTGTTGCAGTTGTTTCGTGTACTTTTCGAGTTCAGAGAACCAGCCGTTCCGGCTTTTTTTTCCGACTGAGGCAAGTATGTTTGTAGTCGTATGAATAATAACGTCCTTCAAATGGCTAAAGAATGATCATTCGTCGATGCTTCATCCCTAGTACCTCTGTTGACGGTCGTTATCACGAAATCCATTTGCCCCGTATGGGTTGTGAATGGCGTCAGTGTTCACTCTCAATTGATTGTCAGAGGGGATTGTAGGCGGGGTTGTTATTAGAGCTCGGAGCACTATGACTACGAAATAGTGATTCCAGTCTACTTTTGCCTCCCTATATGTTCTGACATTCATTAAGCGGCGTTCGATCATCACGAAAGCCAATTTGGCTGAAGGTGGTCCCGTCTGGAGAGACTCACGTTCGTTTGAGCACCACTTTCTGCGCAAACCAGGTACTTCTAACAAACATTTCGTGCGATACTGCTAATTGAATAATACGCAGTTCGTTGTCATTGGTATGTTTATGTCAGCTACGTGACTGTTAAAATTTCCAAGTACGATTTTTATATCATATCTGGAATACTCTTCAAGAGTTTTTTCTACTACCTCGTAGAAGGTATCCTTCTCTGACTATGCAATCTCCTCTGTAGAGGCGTGAGGGATAATGAGGCTTAAATTTTGAAATATATTTCGCAAACGCAAATTGCATAGGCGTTGACTTATGTCTTCAAAACAGCAGGTTTTATTTTTTGGCTGTCTAGGAAACCTACTCCGAGCACATGGTTTATTGGATGGCCGCTATAATATACGGTGTAGTGGCTTTTCTCTAGGAAACCGGTTCCTGTCCAACGTATCTCTTGTAACGCTGTTACATCAGCTCTATAAACAGGGTATGGGCTAGCTGCTTGGTAGCTCCTCTTCTGCACAAGGAGCACGCGTTTTGTAAGAAAATGCGCAAATTGTTGTTCCGTTTCCGTTGCGGGCTTCGTAGTTGTCAATCCTGTGCGAGGCTATTTGCGTAGCTTCGTAGTTTTGGTTCTCTGTTTAGAGTTATCAGCTTACCCAATCTTCAATCTGGAGGTCCAGATGATATAATTTGTGGGTTCCGTGGGGTCCACGGCTATCTGGCCCCTGCTCCGACGAATTTCTTTGTTCGAAATGCAAAATAAAATACAGGAAGTACAGTTTCAATTTAATCTTGATGTAACTGCATTTGCAGACATTACACAAGACAGGGAAAGCCGATCAAACGCTGTTGGTTCGTCGAGCGACATCAAGTTCGCTGTCACCGCCGCGTTGGCAGAAACTAAAAACTGTCAGACTGAGAACTTTGGTTTTGCTGCTGTTTATCTTCAATGAGTCAGTGAGATTGCAAACAAATATCATCAGCCTAGTCGACGCGTTTGAGAAAAAGGAAAAGGTGGAATGAAGACATCATCCATAACAAAAAGAAATAATATTGTCGACAAGATGCAACCGCCGCATACTTCGATTTGGATCCAAAATTATTATTATTATTATATAGATTTCTCGATGCAGCGTATAATATTTGGCGCTTTCATATGACGCTCTAATGATTCTTATTAGTTTGCAGTTTAGTTAGTCTAGAGCGCTATAGATACACTTTCCGTTGAAGTTCTCGCAGTCGACAAAAAGCAGGTGAAACGGAGATCTGTTCTAAAACGATCCGCGGGGTGTTAGTGCGGTCAATGCAATCGGATGGAGAGCGGAAACCAGCCTGATTTTTGTGAATCAAATCCTTCTAAATATTGATTATGATGATGAGATCGGGGATTATTTTAGCTATTGTTTTTGCGACGGCAGGGAGTATTCAGATAACCAACTATCGAACTCAAAATGGGTACCCTTATTCGGAATCTTAACGACCACATCCTTCTTCCACTTTACGGGAAATGCTTCGGATTCCCCGAATTTCTGAATAAGTGCGGGGACCAAATTCGCAGAAACTGCAGGAGCAACAATGAATAGCTCTGCGGGGAAACTCTTAAGCCTAGTGGTTTTATTCCCTTTGAGTTCTTGTTCTCATGTTACGGCGACTAGCTATCTCATGCACAAAGTGAAACTTCACTAGCTAAGGGCTGTGGTACCTTCGATGTGATCAAGTTAGTGCACACAATTAAACGAACTTCCCGGAATTGTGCACGGTATCCGGAGCTCGAGCGCATCACGCTCACCATCGCTTCTAGTGGCTAGTAAAAGTTTCAATCATTTCCATTCATCGATTTGCTTCCACAATTCCGCAGTCAGTTCGATCTTATGACCATTGTATATTGTCCCAACGGAAAAAAAAACACTTCTTGCTTTTATTTGAGAGGTAGAGTCCTGCTCTAGAACCCTATTTTGTTTTTGAGCCATCGGTGTAGAAAACGTCAGTATACCCTGACACGCATTTTTCTGGTTCGTCCCTGTTTTCTCTTCGTTTCGAGATAACTGGATATCTTCTACCAAATAGATGCGGAAAATGGCATGCAAAAACTGGATTCAGTTCTTCCAATGTTCTGTGCCCCCACATCAATTGCTTCGCCATAAATTTCATCGAATTAGTCTATGAGCTGCTCTTATTGCAGTGCTCCGCATAAACAAACCAGAAGGGTGCAAATTGAGTAATGCATTCAGAGCTGCACTGGATGTGGTGCTCATGGCACCGGTGATACCCAGACACAAAGTTCTCTGTAGTGTGGCTAGTTTACAATGGAAAATCTTTTGTTTCACCGTAACCCACCACACTGGGGATGCATAAGCGAACATAGGCCTAATGATAGAGGCATATATCCAAATTACTACCTGAGGCCTAAGTGCCCATGTCGAAGCAAAGGTCCGCCTACACAACGCATAACCTGTGAAAGCTCGTTCCATCTTTTTCCCTACATATTTCTTCCAACGAAGCTTCTTGTCTAAAATAACTCCCAGATATTTCACTTCTTCGGAGAGTTGAAGGGTTATACCCCTCATCTCTGGAAGTCAAAATGCATTCAGTTTAACGCTTTTTATAGATAATACCATTGTGGTTTCAATTAAACAACTGTCAAATCAACGGCGCGTTGCGTATTTCGTTCACCGTTCGGAATCGATCAGCCTACTCCACAGAAGTGGCGATAGCTCACCTCCTTGAAGGCAGCCTTTCGTCGCTTCCGTTGTTAGCTAGCAATCGACACCCATTTTCGCACACAGAAATCTCTGCGTTAGTATAGCGTAGATCTACCTTACTAAAGTTTCATCAAGACGATGCTTCCTGGTGGCATCACGGAGCTTTTCGAAGGACGCACATTCAAAGGTCCCTTCAATATCCACGAATACCCTATCGCGCGCTCGCCTTTCAAAAATGTGTCCTTTATCTTTGAAGCCAAAGAGTGAGGAGCAGACTCACAGGGCTTTCCATGTTAATAAGCATGTTGGTTTTCTTAGTGGATTCGACCATAGCGCCTTCTCGCGAATGTGACGGTCAACCGTTCTCTCAAGACATTTCAGCGAAAATTATATTAAGCTGATTTACCGGAAGTTCTTTGGATTTGAAAAGTCATCTTTTCCAGGGTTAGGTATGAGCAACATCTAAACTTTCTACTCAGGTAGCCCAGAGCAGCTCTAAGTGCTGTGTACCCTCCCTTAGCATCGCTGGGTAGATGCCATCCATGCCAGATTTTCTGAAGTGTTCAAATAATAGTATAGCAGCTCTCGCCTTTTCATTGATAAAAACTACACCCGCAGGGGCCCATTTCCGCTTCCAACATCTTCATGTTGAAAGGTTTGCACCGCCAATTCTCTTCCTCCCACTTCTAAGACCTATTCATCCGGGTGGTGTACTTCCAAGAAAATCTGTATAAGCTCAATTCAAGAGTTCGGGAAAGTACCAACCAGTTTTCTAAGAGAGCCCAACCTGGCCGACTCTACCTTCCGGAAGTTAAGCCAGTGTTCATCATTATTGCTTGTGCAAGCACGATTTTGAAATCGTCTATTTGATTTCCTAAGTCTTTGCACTTTTCGGTTCCACCATGGAATAGTTTTACCAGGTTGGCCTCCGGAAAAAGAACAAGCAACTTCTGCGATTCAGGGTTTCCAATTAATCTTCTATGCCCAAAGGAGCCGTTAGTCGCCTAGGAAGCTGCGCTTTCTACAATCCGTTTTCCAAGAATTCCGTCGCTGTATTACAGACTGTCTGCCAGCAATAGTCTGACTAAATTCTAGGTAATGGTGATCTGAAACTAAGATTTTATCTAGCCAGTCTCTCAGCAACTCTGACAACCTTGTTGGCTCGACGAACGTAGGGGCGTACTCTACGTTCTCTACACTAGGGTTGCATTTGTTACTGCCTCAACAAATGTACTGAGTGTTCGCATCACAACCTACTAAGAGTTCAAAGCCACTGCATACACTACCAGATTCCTTAGTTCTTGTGTCGGCGGTGGTTGTCGTCGGCTGATAGCCCTTCCAAGTTCACGGTGTCCAGGCTGCACGGATCTCAGTTTCTAAATGCCGGAATTAGAACAGTTGCATCCACATCACCAATAGAAGGTTTTGATAAGTAAGCCTGTATCTTCTTCTCCTTTCCGACTGAAGTTTCTTCTACCGAGTTTTCCTCTTCCATTTTTGGAACAGCTAGGCAACAGTTTCACCGACTGGCCGGCCATTAGCAAGTCTCCAGTTCCTCCCATTAGGGGAGTTGCTGTACTATTCTTTCCAGTTGACCGCGCCGTAGAGCAGATATCTCCGTGGGGAACATGAATCTGGTGAGACCTTCAAAATTCGTTCCTCGACCATGACCTGATTTCTCAAAGTCGCGGGTGAATTCGAAATCTGTGACTTTTTACCACAATCCTTCGTTTCCATCTTTATGTGTTTGGACACCCTTAGCGTAGTATTAAACTACCACAGGCTCCGCCACCACGACAAGGTCGTGTCTGAGGGAAGTTGTGGGGTTCGTTCATTGAATTATCCCTGGCCAACTTTAGATAGCAAAGATCATCAAACTGAATTAATGTTCTTCGATTACCTCGGCGATTTTATCGTAATTGAATATCCAGAAGGATGACAGACTGGCAAAATAATTCTTCTACCGCCAAATTCCTAATTTTTGGTGAGTAAAGTGGCGTGAGCAATTGCCCTTTTTATTGTATACTTTCAATCGAAAGTTTTTGTTAATTGAAGAGGCTATGATATTACTTACCTTCCTTACGAGTCTGATGAATTATTCCATTTTTGCATTAAAACTGAAGTATAATTACATATCCTCTTATTGCGGAGAGTAATTGATAATTTGTTGATAATAAAGCCATACTACCCCTCCAGTTATACCAAAGAAATTTAATACAAGGGGGAGATACATTTATATAATTATATTATCCATCCAATATGAAAAGTAGAAGGTTCTCCATCCAACTTAATACGGAATTAAAATTATGCATCCGCCAACACGCTTGTGTTGTATTATTCCAGATAAATAAAACCATACACGCAAGGCTGATTACTGATATTTATTCGGTTACGAATTTTACAAAATGGACTGAACCGCCAGTAATTACAAGATAAAATCAACAAAATTAATTGTAAGTAATATTTATGGATGCTTTCCATTTAAATTTTCGGGAAATTACATGTGAAATTTGTATTCAAGAGACATTGCTCTATATATTCCTATGTAAGTGCCATTATTTATCGGAGAAGCTTTCATTATTTTAACTGAGGAAACATCATAATTAAGTTTCTTTTTCGTAATTCAATGAGTGCAATCAAAAGGTAATTAATGAAAGGAGGGCAGTCTGGAGACTCATTTATGCCATGTGCAGATATTAATAATAATGCCAATTTCCATGAAAACGCTTCTTATCTACGAGAAGCTCCTACTCGTCCTTTTGGGCTAGTTATTGATCATTGAATATTTCTCCAAAATAAGATTGATGATACGTTTTTTAACCATAGATATCGATTGTTAGTCCCAATTCGTTTCTAATTTTATGCCTATGCTCCCTTGACGATTATCTACCTTGTCGTGGTGAGGGAGCTCAGTAAGGAAGATCCACCAGGAAACGGGAGGTGACACCTGAAGCCAAGCGCTAATCAAAACCCCAAGCCAAGGTGTGACTACCGTGCCGAGGGCTGAATGGTCACAGGGGTTAAGATGTGGCCGTAAACGGTGAACTCTGGGTACCAGGCGACCTCCGGTTTCAACTACCCTTGTCTCGGCCGAGATCGACTTACTTTCCCCGGAAAAATTGAGGCCATGGCAGCCAACTATGAAAAAACAAAAAAACAAAAACATTAACCTATTAAGCAAACACAGTTAAACTTCGATTGTGACGATCCAACCCCGAGTGAAGGGACAACCCTGAGCTCATCGATGGAGAACCTGAGTCTAGACTCAGATTCCCCACTTATTCAAGTGGGAACCAGTCCAACTGGGACCCAGTCCTTAACAGGCGAGCCGAAGCAGGCCCCTTTTGTCAGCACCCCCCTCATCCCAGGGTCCAATGGGCGCCACCTGCTTAGGCTAAAGTCTTGCCCATGGGTAAGCTCCTGTCCACGGACAGCAAACCGCCTTCGGGCAAACAGCCTCCGAGCAAACCGCCTTCGGGTAAACCGCCTTCGGGCGAACCGCCTCCGGCCCAAGGTTGAGGGGAAAGGAGCGTTCGGGGCACCTGCAGCTAAGGGGAAACCGTAGCGGCAGCGGTCCTCGGACGGTCCTAACTCTTCGACACAAAAGGCAGCAAAGAGGGTTCGGCCGGCAACGGCTAGGCCTTCATTTGCAGCCAAGGCTATCGAAGCCGATAATCCATCCGGCTACGATACTGAGCAGTGCGAACAGCTTAGGAGGAAACTCCTCCTAGCTGTAAGGATTGCGTCCGCGCAAGGCATTAAGCTTTGGTTTGAGTTGGTAGGTGTATACCGTAAAATGTTACGGCTGAACTTCGCCAACGAAGACACGAACGAGTGACTCAGGCAGTACTGCTCGTCCCTTAACTATGTGTGGGAGATTGCGCGACTAACTTTGAAAAGGGTCTCTGAGCTCCCATCGATCAAAAAGTGCTTTCTCTGGCTTCCTGAAGAAGAGCGAAATGGTGTTTGGGTTCTGGAACAATTTGGTGTACAGAACAACCTTAACACTTCCACTTGATTGCTGCTAGGCAGCAAAATAGGAGAGACAGCCGATAGGCCGGGAACTTCTCTCACTATCGGCTGCCGGCTCTACTATGGGCTGGGGACCGTGACGTTACAAGTGTCGGCTCCTCAAACCATTGAAGGAGACACGCAGCACCCGGCATCTTCATCTGAAACGTAGATGAGGTGCCACATTTCCCAAATAAATTTGCAACATTGTAAATCGGCGACTGCACTTATCAGTCGTCGGATCAATAGTTGTAAGACATTTATATACCTCATACAAAAGCCGTGGGTTGTTGGTGGGGCAGTCAGGGGCCTAAACTTCCAACATGCTGACCTATTGTATGCGAATGGAAGCGATCGACCCAGCACCTGCATGGTAGTCTCCAAAGACTTCCAGGCTAACCTGGTTAACGACCTATGTGTTGGCGACACCACATCGGCTAAGCTAACCATAAAAAGTCAACAGGGAGATAAAGAGATACTATGGTGCTCTGCATATTTCCCCTACGACGCAGAAGACGTTCCCAGTGGAACATTCATCAGAACTATCCAATATGCCAAAAGTAGAGGCATGGGGGTAATAGCAGAATGTGATGTCAACACTCACCACATATGCTGGGGAAGTTCGAACATCAATGCAAGAGGATTGAGACTACTGGAGTATCTAGTAGGAACCAGATGAAGATGCTTAATTTCAGTAATGAATACACTTTCTTCAACGTGGTCAGGCGAGAGGTCATCGACATCACGGTGGCATCTCCTGACATCGCGGCTCTGATCGGAGAGTGGAGAATATCAAACGATATCACACTCTCGGATCACAGACGCATGTCTAGCACATGCTTATATTCTAATTAAATGGCGTGATGTGAAGGTGTTATTCATTCTCAAACCAGGAAAACCCACCTACACAGACGCAAAAAGCTTTCAACCGATCAGCCTAACGTCCTTTCTGCTAAAAGGACTAGAAAGACTAGTAGATCGGTTCATAAGGGATACACACATTCCACACTGTAGGCAACACGCCTACCAGAAAGGCAAATCCACGGAGACAGTACTCCATGAACTTACGGCAAAAATTGAAAAGGCGATGTCCGAAAAAGAATCCGCCTATTCATGGACATAGAAGGTGCCTTCAATTATGCCCCATTCGCGGCAATTTGTAATGCGGCAAGACAGCATGGAATCGAACCGCTGCTAATCAGTTGGATCCGTCACAGGCTAGAGTGGAGAAAAATCCACATATCGGTCGGCCAGAAGTCTATTGAAGCAGGATGTCTCAGGGGCTGCCCACAGGGAGGGGTTCTCTCCACTGTTATGGCTCTTGGTAATGGATACCCTGCTGTGGCTCCTGGAGGACAAACAAGTCTTCGTGCAAGCATTTCCGACGACCCAGCTGTAATAATTACCGGCAAGTTTGCGGACAGACTATGTGACCGCTTGAATGCAACTCTGCTTGTAATCCGCAATGAACTCACGGTGAACGCTAGCAAGACTGGACTAGTTATGTTCACTAGGAACGTGGGGCAGCTGCACGCTACCCACCTTAGCAGGGACGGAAATCCAGCTGGCACAAACAGTCAAGTACTTAGGAGTACATTTCGGCTCCAAGTTAACGTGGAGGCATCATATCCAGGAACAATATCAGAAATCCTGCAGATTGCTCTGGTGCTGTAGGAATCCGATAGGTAAGACTTGGGGACTTTGACCCAAATGGATATACTGGATGTATACATCCATAATAAAACCCATTTTGATGTATACATGCATCGTCTGGTGGCTTAGACTGAACTTTGCTAACAGCAGGATGCTGCTAACGCAGATTCAGAGACTTGGTTGCCTAAGTATTACTGGAGAAATGAGTACTACGCCGACTGCGGCACTTGAAGTTATCCTAAATTTACCCCCCATTCACTTGGAGGTGAAACGGAAAGCAGCCAACGACGCATATAGGCTCGATACTATTGGGGCGTGGAAAGGCGGCCAATCAAAGGGTCATGCGTTTATCTGGAAATTCCTCGGAAAACATCCGGTAGCCCCGATGAGAGAGAAGACATACACTGTCATAGTCACCGGAAGAGAAGAATGGTCGACAAATGGCCATGAGTCTTTTCAGATTACAGACTTAATAATCTTCACCAACAGGTCAGTGATGGAGGGCGGATCGGGCACAGGGCTGTTCTCGGGGAATCCGATTATAGAACTGGCTCGACCCCTCGGAAAAATGGAGAAAATATTCCAGACGGAGGCGTATGCCATTTCATTGCCAGCAGAAGAATGTCTGCGACAAAAATGGAGGAGGCGCACCATTCGAATCTGTTTGGACAGTCGGGTGGCATTATCAGCACTAAATGACAACAACATATCAAGCCAGTTGGTGTTGTCATCATCTGCTGAAAGTTGAACGAAACATTCCTGATGTGGGTGCCGGGGCACTTTAACATCCCCGATAATGAGGAGGCTGACAGACAGAGGATCTGGATCCGCAATGGTGGGGCCAGAACCAGCTCTTGGAAACCGACCATCTACTGTCAAGTCTACCCTGAAGGGTGAAATTGCAAGGATTCACGCAACCGAGTGGAGAAATTTGGACTGTGAAAGAACCTAGGGCCATTAGAGCGGCATTTTTGTTGTCCCTTAAGAAGTGAAACATGAAAACCCTAGTAGGGCTTTTGACGGGACACTGCCACTTAAGCTACCATATGGAAAAGATTGGGGTGGTGGTTTCGGCTATGTGCAGCCAATATGAGGTGGAGGAGGACACGGCCCTGCACTTTTTATGCAGCTGCCCGGCATCCTCAGATCTCAGACGAAGACACCTTGGAAAGGTTTTCTTCAATGAAGAATCTGCACACTCTCTGCCTCTGGAGAATGTTCTAAGATTCGATAAAGCCTGCGAACATCGTAGGCGGGAAGCCATTGAACAGGCAACTTACGGGGATAGTACAATGGGCCTAACAATGGCTTGAGTGCTCGGAGCTGCGGTTCCCCCAAGTTAACTAAACTAACTAACTATCTACGAGAAGCTCCTACTCATCCTTTTGGGCTGCTTATTGATCATTGAATATTGCTACAAAATAAGATTGATGATGCGTTTTTTACATCATAGATATCGATTGTTAGTCCCAATTCATTTCTAATTTTATGCCTCCCCAGAGGTTGCTGAATCGGCCGCCAAAAGATACGCACTCTGACATGCAGCGGAGGGCAAATCGTTCTGAAGGTTTTCGGGCACATTCAGAATTCCCTTGTGAATAAGACTACCGTCCATTGCTTTATCTTCATTTTCAAATGTTACCGAATGAACTGGAGGCGAGCTTGGCAGCTGCTGTCAATTCTTGCCCACATTTTCTTACTTTCTTCTTTTACTTCTTGTAAGTGTTTAGCCAGTTGAGATGACAGTTTAACGATCACGCTATTAAGATGTATCGCGTTTTTTAACAGGTTTGTAGACTGTAGTCTGTTGATATCTCTAGTATGTCGAAAAATTAGATATCGACGGACTTTAGTTGGATGTTGATCAAGGGTAGCTGCTTCCTTTTGCTTTTCTAAACAAAATCAACTCAAATCTTATATAAACCAGGATTATTTGTGTTTGCTTCTGGTTTCATTTGAGAAAAATGGTTTCATTGCATGTTGCCTATTGTCGACTTTAACCAGGCAAAACTGTTCACCTTTTAACTTCTAGCACATAAAGAAAACTTGTCCCACGTTTTGTTCAGTCAACAGCACACATGGGCACATACACAACTCACAAACTTTCAAATTTCCACAAATAACTATTCTCAACATACTCGAAAGTTTCCATTTCCGTAATCATATTATACACAGGAATAATCCAATATATCCTTCTCCACTGACCGTTGAGTCAGCCAACTTCATATGAGCATGCACTGAAACAAAACTTCAATTTCAAGCCACCCAACTAGCTCAAAAATGGCTTCATAAGCTCAAAGTATTAAAGAAGTAACATAACTTTATGTAACGAAAAATTTTCAAGCTTCCGACGGTGAAAAAACATAGCAGAAAACTTTCCAGGAATCCTTTGTATTATAGGATTTATCGGAAACTTGGAGTAGGAACGCTTCAAGTACTTCATCGGAAAGTTTTTCTTCCACTCGCTGCCGATAAACACTCATAACTCCAAGAGTAAGAGATTAGGATAGATACGATTTTATGGTGCATTACTGAGACGATTACATCGGCGTATTCAGGAAAAACAAACTGTCGAATTTTGAAGGGGGCGCTTGAAATATTTATACGTTTTGAATCTAGCCGTAAAGACCTGCTCCAACTCTACTTGTGTACTCAAGTCTCCTCTTCGAGGTACTTTCTTTGCAAAATTGACGACAAGCAAGTTCCTAGATAAACTCCGAAATCCTTTCCGTTACTCTGCTCAAGGGTAGAGTAAATAAATACTTGTTACCCATTATGGAAATTTTTTTGACGTTAAATTTTATCTTTTATTTCTTTGATGGAATATTCCATTTTTATGATAAATATTTTCCTAGACGTTTCACCATGCATTCGACAGTACCACTACAATGAAAGTGCGCATTTACTATTTTTTCCTTGACAAGATAAAATCCACAATTTCAGGTTGAGCACCTCCTTTTGTGAACATTTCCAGAAAAGTTTATTTTCCCTAGATATTGAAAGTAGATTGGGATACGAAACCTACACACTGTATACTATTATTCCAGGTAGATTACTCTCATAGGGTTGCTTCGGTAAACTTTTATTTCTCTAGGCTTCCGCTAGTATGCCCAACCATCTTTCCTGGGGAATGGCGTGCTGGGAGTAAAACTGATTATATTTGTACCTGGGCTTTTTTGGGGTGCGGTTAGGAAAATTTTTCTGGGACAAACATTATACTGAAATCGTGCAGATAATATCTTTTCATGTGCATTGCATTGTTGTATGGCTATACATTGATACATTGGGTCTACTCACTGAAAATGACGCACTTTTAGGCGCAATAAAACCTGTACTCGCTGAGACAAAATGGAAAAGCTCAGCTGGCCGCGTATGGAATGGAATTTACAACATTAGCAGCATATTAAACGGTTACATGCCTAATTCATTACCATTAGTGCAAGAAAACGCTTCAAGTGTATAAAGAACAGCCTTGCGTGGCCACTCTGAACTTCATGTAATACTCACAGAACATTGACAGGCGGTACTACATATCCACTCGTATGCAGCACCATGGATAATGTAAAAACGTGCAACGTATCCCTTAACCAGGAGTAAAGTTGAATTTCATCATCATCAACGGTGCAACAACCGGTATCCGGTCTAGGCTTGCCTTAAAAACGAACTCTAGACATTCCGGTTTTGCGTCAAGGTCAAACAATTCGATATCCCTAGCTGCCTGGCGTCCTGGCCTACGCCATCGTTCCATCTCAGGCAGGGTTTGCCTCGTCTTCTTTTTCTACCATAGATATTGCCCTTACAGACTTTCCGGGCTGGATCGTCCTCATCAATACGGACTAAGTGACCCGCCTACCACAACCAATTGAGCGGGATTTTACCGACAACCAGACAGTCGTAGTATCGCTCATAGATTTCGTCGTTATGTTGGCTACGGAATCGTCCATACTCATCTGGGGAGTCAAAAATTCTTTGGAGGATTCTTCTCTTGAGCGCTTTTGCTAAAAACCCAAGTCTCCGAGGAATACATGAGGACTGGCAAGGCATTGTTTTGTACAGTAAGAGCTTGTGTATAAAACAAAATCGTATTAAAATCGGTTTACTGTCTGTCTGTCTTTTTGCCGGGGGGGAAATCTTCCAAGGACTCTGGTACACATGTTCCAGGGTGTGGGTTTTTTACCCACTAAAACCATCCGCTAACTCCTGTCCTCTTCCCTGCGGAACCACCACAAACTATTTTGTCGCGGGGTGAACATGGCCCTAGCCTCTCCCTCCGCCATCGATTGCATTGCACCACGCCTTTCTCGCCTCCTCCGCCGATCTTAATCTGCTCTGAATCCGCCCTACAATGTCGTTCACTGCATTCCAGCTCCCCTGGCAGGCAATCATTTTACCAAATATTATTTTCCGGTGCTACTGTTCCTCACAATGTCTTCTCTAGACTTTTCGTCTCCTCAGCGAATCTAGGACAATGGAAGAAAACATGGTCCGGATTCTCCGGAACACCATCGCAACTGGTACAGTTGGGTGATTTGTCCAGTTTAAACGTATAGAGGCATTTACGGTAACCGCCATGTCCCGTGAGATTATAATTTACCTCACTATGCGTTCTCTGCGCTGGGGAATCAGTCTGTTGGTCCATCGGCCCGTTTTCGCCTGTTCCCACCGTTACTGCCACCTGCTTAACGATTCTTCCCTTTCAGCGTTTTTGATTTGCCGATCAGAGGAAGAATCGGGTCCATCATAGATACGTGTCATCTCGTCCGAAATGGTTCCATAACCACAGTATACTCTTAGGGCGGTATATAACCGCGGCATGCGGTATGCAATGCAGTTCATTAAATTGGCGCTGCATAAAGCACTGCAGCACCCTAGCTATAATCAGTCTTCGAGTGAATCGCGGGCCCCCAACATTTGGCATCATCCTTGCAGGACCATACTAACAGTGGACACTTCACTGCAAACATTTTTTAAGTGCTGCTTGCAATTCGCATCTATCAACACTCCAAGGTATTTAATTGCTGGCTTTGAAGTGATGATATGCTTCCCCATTCTGATACGGGCAGTGGTTTCCTTACGCCGCTTCGTGTTTTTAATCCTCCGCGAGTGCAAGGCCTGCATCTTTCAGCCACTTCTCTATAGCAACAATCACCGCTATGTTATCGGCGTAACCCACTATTGTGGCCTCGCTAGCTAGTGGAACGTTGAGGATATAATTATACGTGATTTTCCACAATAACGGTCCCAGATCAGAGCCCTGTGGAACATCCCCGGAGACAAGGAATTTTTTGGTTCCATTGCCTGTGTCGTATCAGAGCCTTCTATCTGTTAAGTAGCTGCCGACTAGCGCAGTTAAGTAACTGGGTACACCAATCGCTGCCAATGGCCTCCTTATAAGGTTCTAACTGGCAGAGTTGAACGCATTTTGCACGTCAAGGATAATCACAGCACAATACTTACTAGTGCTACCCCTTCCGTGCATCGCACTTTCAGCTAAGCCAGTGACCAGTTTGATGGCGTCGACCGTTGGCCTGGCCATACGGAAGCCGAATTGGCGGTCAGACAAGCCTCCCAGACTTTCTACAGCCGGGAGCAAACTGTTGTAGATTATTCGCTTCAACATTTTCCCCATAGTGCCCAATAGAAATCTTGGTCTGTAGGAAGATGGTTCACCAGAAGGCTTACTAGGTTTAGGCAACAACGTTGACCTTTGTTTTTTCCATGTCCCAGGAAAGTTCCCACCCGAAAGCATACTCCAAACAACTCTACGAATATGTCTGGCCTTGACTTCACGGTCAGCTTAATGGCTTTGTTTGGTATACCGTCCAGTACTTTTTTCTTCATTACTGTGAATATTATAACCACATCTAAAGATGTCTGCAGACTGTAACCCCTTGTTCTCTCCTGAGGGAACAAACCCTGATTGATGTTCAGTAGGAGATCGGGACATGTAATTTGCGGAGCTGCCTGACCTCTAAATCTCCCCATCAGAACCCTGTTTGCGGTACCCCATGGGTCTATATCCGCCTCTGCGCAGACTTCGCTGTATAGCCAGCTTCAAGTTTCTTTAGGCTTCTTTGTAAGTTCGGTTGTTCACCTCCTGGCCAATCCTAACTATTGCTCTGCGAGGCGTTCTTCCGGTCCGATGGCACGCCGAACAAAGATCTTGCAATTCGCTTCACTTTTACTGGGGAAAGTATAATGTCTCCGCATCGCTGAGTCGCATGCGTTCGCGACACACTCCATAATATGCAGGGCTCTTTCTGAGGGTGTATTTTGTATAGTGTCCTAGTCCAACCACACATCTTTGAATGTTTGCTCGCCAATTGTTTTCGCAGACCAACCTGACGTTCTCTTAATTTTTGGACAAGCAGGTTTTTACCCGCCTGACTTGCTCTTCATTTCAAAGACTATTGCTTGGTGATCACTATGGATGTACTTTTCACTGACGTTCCAGGACATACCGCGGGCTAGTGAAGAACTAAGAAAAGTCAGATTCACAACCGAACCGGATTTATATTAACCCCATTTTCTCGCTGCATTTAGCGCTTTTTGAACTCGGGATACTTGCCGCTTTCGGCAATATGCCTGCTGTCCAGGCCCTCTTTTTCATCACACAACACGTATTTGGCATCCTTGTTACAATTCCGAGCGACCTATGACCTGTTTTACCAAAACGTCTGCATCGGCTAGTCCGATAAACCTCACCTGTGTACAATCTAGCTAGATGTCCGTGTGAGAGACACTTGAAGCATCTATTCAATAAGATTTGCTCTCTAAGGCGACTAAGCATTCAATACGGAACGTCCCGACATTCAGCAGTTTGCACGCTGCTTCTGCTGGCAGCCGGATGGTCGTGTCCGTGTACCTCCATATGCCTTTCTAAGGTTTACTGGAAGTCGTGCAGCTTGAACTGCTCTGCTAAGGCAGTGCAGATTTCCGCCTTAGGAGTACATCATCTGGGTTCTTGCACTATATAGCGATTTCATGCTTTTGAGCACGCACGGCGGAACTTTCCTCAAGTCAATTTTTGACTTGGTTGCGGAAGTCCTCGGCTTTGCTTTCTTCGGACCATTTCAGTTCCAGCATGAGACCTCCTTTTTGGTTCCTCCGGATCCTGCTTACATTCAAATACCCGTGGACGTGATGACTCGAAAGCGGAAGTGGCAGTGTGTAGATCCCGTATTAAGAAAGGGGTTATGCCATGCAGTGGAATCCACTATTCTAGGATTGCCGACAATTACGTCGTCTTAAAAATACGTTGCGTACAAAAGTGGTAGAGGAGGGTAAACTTCTTAGAAAATCGTGGAGGGAATTCAAATGCATTGCCCTGTATCAATAACGATTGCACGTGAATGTTGGTGCGATATACTTACATAGGGGATTACAGCAACCATATAAATCCGCAGACACTTGAAAATTATTTTGATGTGTTAATATTCGTGTTTGTTGTTCAAAGTGGGTAACGTGTCATTACATTATATTGCATATGGCCGCACACCAACTCTACCACAGTTAGATCAATGTACAACTTGAATGGCTCGCGTTCCGTTCTTTCCGCCAAACGACATGAATTATAAGTCATGGAAACTGAATGTAGTGATAGTTAAGGTACTGTAGATGTCATCAGTTAGAATTGCTGTCTTTCGGTATGTTTTTGTTAAATCCAGTCTCTTTATATATGTATATATACAAAGGAACGAATATGTTTTTTCGGAGATTTGTGATGAAGAGTCGAAAGCCTTTGCACGCAAACTTCTTTGGCGTAAGCGAGTTTCTTACTAGATATCCCTCTTGGTCGGTGATTGACCTTCTGACTAAGGTAACAATGTTATGCCCTTAAATTCATTTAGCCAACCTTGTCATATGACAAAATTCCAGGTCGACCAAATGATCTGTTTTGGTGCTTAGGCAATATCTGCGATGGTGTGTTAGTTAATCTGTTTCTTGAACGTATACTGAAGTTGTCAAGGAGTTTCGAAGACACGCTAGATTGCGTCGGCCGTTGTGAAAATCCCTTGTGCCTTCGATAGCATCTATAAGAGTATTCTTTGTTGCAGATCATTAGACTTTAAAGAGCATATTTTGTACGAAAGAGCGAAAGATGCCAGAAATATCGGCTCCGAAATCGACTAGCAATCTCAAACTGGTTGCTTTGTCATGATGAGAGGGAACAGTCGTGCAGCTCGTAAATCTTTCCTCCGCGATTAGTGACATGGGTAAAAAATCTCTCTGATGTCCTAGTTAGAGAAAATTGGAAACCTCAGAATGGTGGACACATCGAAAAGGGAAAAGAAAGGTGTCGAAATTCACGCTCCTGGGATTGTAATAACGTCGGGGACATCAACAAGCAATTGCTGGTTGGACTGGCTGTTTTCGGCTTGCTGTTGCCTCCGAACATTTTGGAGCACGTCACCTAGCTTTTCCTTTGTATTTTTACTTCGACGAGTCTCTACGAGTTTTTTTATTTACAAAGCTCACTTTCGGAGGAAAACATATTCTAATTTTCCACTGCAATAATCGTCATAATTGTCGCAATATCTGAAACAAAACACACGTGGTCAGCGATGAAAAAGCTTTCCACCATAAAGTTACGTCCATAATAGCTAGCCATTGTGATAAAAATAAACAATGTGTGGCTGGCATAATAATGATAAAGTCATTTTCAGAAAGGCTATAATCCCGCGTTCTTCAGAGTTTTAAGGAAAATGAGCTCAAACTCCAAGAAGTCAGTCTACACTGAAGTGGCTCTTCAGGTCTCATCTATTATTTCTCTCATAAAATTATTCCGTTTATTCAAAATGCGTTTCAGAGAAAAGAAGCTTAGAGAGGGATCTGAAATGAACCAATATCCTATTCCCGAAAAAGGACTATCTAAAAAATGCTCTTTTATACAATATGCCTTAAGGTAAACCGACAAAATATCAAAAGCGCATTATCCTTTTAGTCATTTCAAATTTCCGTTGAAAGTCAAGGAGCCTATCGATGTCCTACGTGATGTTCCAAATATTTCATATTCTGATTGTGTGTTCTTGAATATTTGGCTTAAGAAATAATATTCCTGTCTAGACATTTCAATTACTTTATAGCATATCGTGACAAAATTTAGAGCAGAGGCAACGTAATTCAATCCGAAATCAATCTGTTTATAATTAGCCACGTAAAACCAATACAATATTAACTGACGAATGTTTTGAACTCGAATGACAAGTCTAGGGTGGAAATATTAAATGAATATCACTGCGCACTTTGTAGTATGCAATATTCTTGCATATGACTATGTATGTATATTAGACCGTATCGTATATATATATTTCGGCGAGTACCTTTTGCAACCCAATGATATATGGCAGATATATAAATAGGTATTATTGTTTGTTAGATCCTATTTGCAAAATCCTTTTGAGCAAAAAAGAGCTTAGCCAAAATCTATTTACCACTTTTTTGTCTGCCCCAGCGAGGGCGCAATGGCTGATTTAGACCCTTAGTCTATTAACACCCTTGCCACGGGTTCAAAGTCCCATCGCCACGTGATGATAATGACATCGAATCTCAGTTCAATTAGAAACAAGTGAAAAACCCGGAAGCTGGATGCTCAAGAATTAACGTGAAAAAGTTGTTAATCTTTGGTAGAATTAACAAGCAAATAAAGAGTATTAATCTCTCCCTAATATGAATTCAAAAATATTGAAATTTGGAGTCGCTGCTCAAGCAAGGGTTCACTAACTGCCATTTTCCAAAACGGTTTGGCACAATATGTTGATAGTGTTTGGATCTACAAAGCCTAATGAACAGGCTGTAGAACATGAACATAAAAGACCCGAACTGAAGTAGCTCTTCTAAAGTGACAATTTTGAAGCTTAAAATAAAAAAAATCAGACATTTTCAAGCAATCCAGGAGTGTCCTAAGCGCGCAAGTTGAGACCCATCTTGGTGAGGTGACGTGACGTTACCCCCAGCGACTTTTTGTGAAACAAGGTCCTGGATGTAACAGCGAATGTTCACACGCAGGGTGGAGTGACGCAATTTGAAAGTGTCCGTGAACTGCGAAGGTTTGTATTCATGTCACAGGTTTCACTAGTGACTGCGACCTGCGTTGATAGTAAATATTGACTCCTTGATGCATACAAGTAAATCAAAACAATTTTTTTCATTAGGTCCTTACCAACAAATTCGACGTCATTTATCCTTCTTTTGCATATTAATTTTTTCCAAAGATTTGTAGGAGATATTTTTGTAGTTTTTTCAGTATTCAATATAGCAATAAATTGTGAGCTTAAACAAGTTAGAATACCGGAAGCTGGGCACTTCACGTATAAAGGTTATGTGTTCATCTTGTGTTAGCAACTTTCTACGCACATTTTTCCTTTTGCAGACAGCTACATTCCTTCTCGAATGTATTTCCAAACTTTCAGATATATGTACATAAATATTAGGCTCATCGTTAACAAACATTGTCTATAAACGCATACTGATGTTGATTGATTGATAGCATGCATCTGAATATTTCCATTCTACTGAATGCGTCAAATGTACATATTTAAATTCAAATTTGGATACATACATACAAACATATATTTTCGAAAAGTACTAACTAATTTTTGTTTGATACCCTACATGACCGTATTCTGGGGAAAAAATTTCCTGCTCCCTTTCGCATATACCGGGAGCCCTCCTAAGCCCCAATACAAAATTATGTCTTTCGTTGCATGTTCACAGACCACACATTCTCACCAAATTTTGTTATGATTGCTCCAGCTGTTTCGGTGTAAATCTGTTGCGACAGGACGGACAAACCGACAGACATTGAATCGATTTTAATAAGGTTTTGTTTCACACAAGGTGCACATTGCCCCTTCCATTATGGACGATATGAATTTGTAGAAGATTGGTAAGCAAGTAATCGGTCTTGCACCTGCGGGGTTGTGTATTGTGTCCTTGTTATGGATAAAGTAGGTAATCCCCACAGTGAAGAATGGTGCAAATTGCTCCGGCCGACTCATGACCTGATTTATCCGGGGATTTTGTTCCAGAAGTTCTGCACTCGATCCAGATCTGGGTCCCTGCAGTTGTTCGAGTTGGTTATGGCTCGTCGAACCTCCTCTTCGATAATATCCGCGAAATTCATGAACGGCATAGTAGTATGGCGGATACCTTCGGCGGTGATCCCATCCCAATATTGTTTTGCTTCCGTTACCGAAAACTGTACCGTCTGGACCCTCTGTCGGATGATCTGGAAAAGCTCCACTGATTCATTGCATACTTTGCATTCTGGATAGGTCTGGAGTACTTTTCGCCATACCGGCTTAACAGAAAATTTCTGCTTTTGTGTATCCAGAATTTCTCACCCGTCTGTTAGCAATGCCTAAGCTGATTTGAATCAGTCTACCCTTAGTGAGTCACACCGACGTTCCTGACGAATTTACTATGGAGGATCTCTGCCAACCATTCAAATCAATAACGCGAAAGCGAATTTTCTGACCGTGCAATCTGGCAGCCACAACTGCACCACAATGCACAAGTGATTATAGTTCCAATAGCGACATATCAGTACACAGTCGCACAGAATTCTCGGAGTTGCTGACCACGTGTAGAGCGTGGGAATACCTTGTCTATGCAAAGGATCCATTTCAGAGATTTCAATGCACGCTCTTTGGAATTCGTCCCGAATTGCAGCGTAGACTTTAGCTGGACGATGGAAAAGAGAGCCTCGGCGAGTACTGAAACTGTTGCCTGCAGTGCGGCGTGGCGTTGTTGATGCAACCGCCTCTGCCCCCATCAGCAGTTTCCCCGATGACCTCACGTAGAACACGTTCCCTGATTATGGCCGGGATTGTGCCGCTGCGAGTAATTAAGCGGTACTGGTCTGTGACTCCCTGCGGAGTGTGAGAAACTATCTATAGAGGTGTTTCCACTCGTACACAGATAAAAATTCAAAATATTCCTTGATCAGCCTCCGAACCCCAATTCCGTCCGTTCATATGAGTTACGTGATGAACACGTCAGACACGTCATAGAGTATAATAAATTCATGTGAAATACAAAACCTTGACCTTCTGTAACTTTCTTATTAATAGTTGGAGTGCGAAATTATGCGGTGTTTCCAACGATTAATTAATTGAAATAATAAAACTTGTTGTTTCTTTTTCGTTGGTGTGGGTATTTATTCTTGCAAATACCGATATTTCGGGAACCACTTGTTCCCTTCATCAGTGCAAACAAGTTGTAGAACTTCTACAACTTGTTTGCACTGATGAAGGGAACAAGTGGTTCCCGAAATATCGGTATTTGCAAGAATAAATACCCACACCAACGAAAAAGAAACAACAAGTTTTATTATTTCAGTTGGAGTGCTTTCAAACTTCTCAGAGTAAAGTCTTCTTATTTTTCTTCAGCCTTTGTCCCGTTCTCAAGCGGGGTCGGTTCGTATTGATCGGCCTTGCCATTTGGCCCTATCAAATGCCTAATCGCGATGCAATCTCTCCCCATTCAGCATATCAAGCCGGCCGCCTTTTGGTCGTTTACCATCGACTTCGATGACCATATCATCGAAGACGCGTCTCTCCCAGTTTTTCTACGACCGGTGCAACTCCATATCGATGGCGGAAATGATCAAGGCGTATCGCGCCACCAATCTAACGCAACATCTTTTCATAGTAACCTCTAATATTATCATTTGTGTTGATATTTCTAGAATTTGAAGTTTCAAAAATATAGTAATATGTTATTATTAATTTTATTTGAACAGATATCGTAATGTATGTCATAATAGGATGTATTTTAAGGCCTAGATTTTGCGTAGATTCAAGACTGTGCCTTTTTTTATTTTTCGCTTGAATAGGTTCTGAGAACGGGACTTGTTTCGCTCTTTGGGACACACATGTTGAGTTCTCACCCTTCCATGTTTTACCCAATATCAGAAATAAGATCATTTTCGTAAAGAACTAATTAGTCCTTTGATAAGGTTTTGTTCCACATAGAACCTCAAAAATCATGGTGATTCGTGCACATGATATCTAAGCCTCAAAATACTCCCCTCACGATATCCGCTGGAAAAACGTTAATAATGGTGTATTATTAGATTTTGAAAATCACTGCGAACCTCCCTTAAGGAGGTCATCCCGTCTGAAGGCCGTTTTTCTAGAAATTTTTTGTGAAGAACTGGAGAAAGATGTAAATACGAATTTTTCACCATAGTTTTTAAGGTTTTGTGTGAAACAAAACCTTATTAGAGTCGAGACGGTGTCTGTCTGTCCGTCTGTCTGTCTGTCTGTCTGTCTGTCTGTCTGTCACACCCGATTTATTCGCAAACGACTAGACCGATTGTCACGAAAATTGGTGAGAGTATGTAATCTGGTGATCCCTTTACATGCAGTAAGTGGCGCCATCTTGTGTTAAGTTTGAGGGGGGGCTTCCCATACATGTGAATGGAGGGTGCACATTTTTTTTTCGCAGAATGTAGCCATGTAGGGTATCAAATGAAAGGTCTCAATTAGTACTTTTCGAATCTGGTTCAATATTTGATATTAGATGAAACATAGGGGAGTGAGGGTTCAAAATATGACCCACAAAAAGTGTAACAGGTCTCGTTCTCAGAACCTATCCAACCGAAAAATCTGAAAAAAATCACAGTGGTGCATCTCTATGAAATCTAGGCCTCAAAATATATCCGGTTCCGATATCTGCACAAATAAAGTTAATAATAGTATATTTCCACATTTTAGAAATTTACCCGGCACCACCCTTATATTAATCCCAGAAGTACGAAATTTGGCATGCGTATAATGAATGCACAGTTTGGTAAAGTTTGAAGAAAATCCAATTATTATTAACAAAGTTATAGGAGGTGAAACTTTACAATTTTTTGTGAATTTCGTGCACTCTACAACCTGCATGACGTCATCATCACATATCAATTCGTCAATACCACAACGAAATGAGTTCTTATGAATTGGGTCGCAGAGAATTATTTTGTTTTAGTTTTTTAGTTATTTGTTAGCCAGACATGTGTGTATGTAGGTATATAATAGATGCGTGCTAATGAACTTTGCGGATAGTGCCTAATTCAAATAGATATAAAAAGTAAATCGGAAATATGGGTAAGATCAATTGCTTACATATATGTGTACAGCATTCGGAAATAGGCAGTTTGTTTGTTTAGGGTGAGCGTGATATCCATGGCTCTAATATGTACGTATGTCTCGTAGTTTGGAAAAATATGAAGGATTATGTTGGATTTGTAGCTATATACGGACAGAAAAATGTGCGTTGAAATTTCTCACATAAGATGAACACAAAACCTTTATACCCGAAGCGCGAGCTTCCGGTATTCCGACTTGTTTTAATATGTTGAGTGTGTATAGTAATTTTTTCAACCCGATCACAGAGTTCGTTATTGAAATACCGAGCAATTTATACACCCATCTCCGAAAAAGGTGCTTTTCTGCTGCCACGCTAGAGGACGATGCGATCATCTTAGAGAAAAAAGGGAAACGCCATTTTAACGTACACACTTAAGTACAGTCCGCAAACTAGGATTATTAAAAAATATTGAAAACTAAATTTTTGGTGCCTTGTTAAACTTTTTTTTTGAATTTTGGTGTTTTTTTGCGGCTTTTTCAATGAATAAAAAAAACTACTGAATGAATCGCAATTATCCTAGTTTGCGGACCGTAAAAATATGTTCTGAATAAATCGTGAAAATTTCAAAGAGTTTCGTTGGATAGATTTTGGGCTTTAAAAAGTAGAATGCGATTTTTAGCCATAACACGTTACTACGTCATTCGGATCGATAAATACGAGCTCTATTACGGCGATCGACATAAATCTAGCATGTGACTTATCACGTGTTTAACACTATAATTTCCGAACGGCTCCGAATATCAACAAATCACTTTACCCATATATTTTACACTGTATCTAGATACAAATGATGCCAGAAAAAAAAAATTCGATTCCGCGGATCCGATACAATAAAAGTGTCTTTAATAGGAAGACTAGAATACTAGAAAATTGGGAGGAAATCCTACTATTGTTAACAAATTTATAGTAGGTCGAAATTGCTCCGTTCGCGTCAACGAGATAAAATGTCAGTATTAAGCCGAATTGACTATCGGGCATATTCAACGTATATTTACTACGAGCCATGAGCCACTAGGAACCATTGTGCAGCCAAATATCCTTAAATAAAAAATTAGCTTCCGGTTTTCGACTGCAGAGACAAAAAATTTGGATGTAACAATTATGCCAAAAAGAAATGGTAGGCTTTCTGTCATGCAGTTTCGGAATCTTTCGCAAAATCCTAAATCTAAAGAGAATATCCTGGCGCGGCCTCTCGTCGACATTGGTAATTTTTAATTTGTCGTCTAATTTTCAATAAGGTCAGTAAAAATACAAACAGGATATACATGAAATTAAAGACGTTCCGAAAAATACTTTTTTTATTGATAAAAAATTTGGTGAACTATAAATATCATATTTGGAGAGTCAACTACATATGTTATACTTTTCATTTTTCCCTATGTAGAATATTTGTACATAAGCACTAACCATTTTTCATCTCTCTTTTTTTAGGTAAGTCTGCTACCATACTTCTCAGATGAATATGTTTGGTATACTATCGTAAGTAACAGTTTTAATGTCTGAACTTAATAGTTGTTGAACGAAAGTGTCACTTCCGTTCATCTATGGATTTATGGATCTTAATGTAATCAAACAAAAATCGTTCAGGAATGTAGAAACCGATTGAACTCTGTTTCTAGATTCACTACGGTAGATTTACTCTGGGTACCTGGTCATTGTGGTTTAGTAGGAAATGAAATTTTGGATGCCTTAGCAAAAGAGGCTTCAACTTTCCCCATGCCCAGACCAGAACCAGCAATTGGGGTGTCAATAGCATTGGCTGACGTTGCTATCAAAAGCTGGAAACAAGCTTCCCATAATGACAGGTGGCGAAGCCTTAATGCTGCTAGACAGATCATACCTTTCCTGTCAGAACCAAACAAACATACTGCAAAATTTATCCTGCCGAAAAGCAGGAAAACTTGCAGAAGTATGGTGGCATTCTGGTCGGCCATTCACTAGCTGGACATATGTTCAGAATCGGAATTATCCAAGATGATACGTGTTCATCCTGTAATGAGGAAGGGGAATCCACTGAACATTTTTTATGGATGCATCAGTCATCAGATTTTTGGTGCTGATGTGTTTCAACTGCATCACATCACATTGTGGGTAGCATCACATCCACTAACGGAAATCCTGCGGTTCATAAACGAATCCTGGATATTCCGTTAGACGGGAGAATCGAGTACAATGTCTAAGTGCTCACAGGCTTTGCCACAGCCCCACCTCGAACACACACCCCATCTTGTGGACAACCGCGGGTTGTGTTCGTGAAAATAAAGTTGGTAACTATTGGTATTTATACTTGCCCATTTTGTTACAGTTTATCCGCCTAGAAAGCCAAGTTATTCCCGAGCCTCCTGCGGGTTATGACATTTCGCATTTCTGCATACAATGTATTTTCGAAAGTTCGTTCGACATCCAACAGCGCACAGAGAGTTATATCTGTAGTATCGTTTGCAGCTTAATACAACCGCCCATGACTTTCGGTTGATCATTCTGACCGGTGAACATGTTGGGATGAATGCAAGGGATTACGCACAACATTGGTTTTAAGGTTTTGAGATCTGCTTTGCTTTTTATACAAATGATGTCAAGCAAATTAGTCTTAAAAATTGAACGCAAAATTACCCTTTTTACCTACTTTCCTATTGGAGACCATTTCCCCCCTACGTGCTCTTGATATGTATCCCAAGACAATGCTCCCTCTTACCATCTTAGAGAGGATCCTAAGATGAGTTCCACGCCCCTTTGGAAGGGTGCTGGGAGTATAATGTCCGCTCCAGGTGATATTACTGGGTTAATATTGTGCATCTTACTTCAATGCGAAAAAATTTCACACCGTGGTTTACCGTTGATAGCATTGGTCTAAGATGTTTAAATCACCCAGTTCGCGTGGGGTCGTTGTCATTGATAGCAGTAGTGTTTATTTTATTTCGCTCGCTTGTCGAAAATTGTACCGTTGTTCAGAGTTAATTTAACCCAAAACCGTCCGAAAAACCAAATATAAAATTGTGCACCAGCTAGCATAGCTGGGAAATCCCTAAGAAAAACTAACGGGACTTAGTGTAAATTAATTTGAACGTGATCAATCCCTGTCAACCGAAAATTCATTTTATTTACATGGCTGATGGGTGACGTGATGTGACTGATTCAATGGCTTATCGATCCTGCCATCGGTAGAGTTCATCGTTTGAGTCACGCTCAGCATCATTCGTGTACTTTCTTCAGGTTTTTAAACCTTATTAGAATCGAGTCGATGTCCGTCTATCTGTCCGACTGTCTGTCTGCCTGTCACACCGGATTTATTTGGAAACGGCTATACCGATTGTCAAGAAATTTGGGGGAAGCGTGTGGTCTGTTGTTCCCTTTACATACAATAAGTGGCGCTATTTTGCATTGAGTTTAAGGGGGCAATCTTTTTTTTCATACAATATGGCCGTGTTGGGTATCAAATGAAAGAGGTCTATTAGTACTTTTCGAAACTTCCGTATTTGATATCAGGTGAAAAATAGGGGAGCGAAGGCCCAAAATGACCCCCAAAGAGTATAACAGGTCTCGTTCTCAGAACCGAAAAATTTGGAAAAAATCACAGTGGTGTATCTAAATGAAATCTAGGCCTTAAAATATATCCCGTTCCGTTATCTTCACAAACAAAGTTAATAATAGTATATTTCCATATTTTAGAAATTTAGCCGGAAACCCCCTCAAGTTCATGCTAGAACTATAAAATTTGACACTTGCATAAAAAAGAAATCCAATCATTATTAGCAAACTTATAGAAAGAGAGAGGTAGTTATTCTAGTTTGAAAAAAATATGAAGGAATATTTTGGGTTTTTAGCCATATACAAATGGAAAAATGTGCGTAGAAAGTTTCTCACATAAGACGGAGACCCGACACGACACTGTAAATTACAAGATACTGTTATCCAAACTATCGTCTCTAAGCGTTCCAATATCATTTATTTTATGGCTTGCCTTTTACTTTTCGAACCGGCCCTGCTGCGTCTTTTTTTATGGCTGCACATCCCGCTCCTTCTTCCCCTCTTCTCGCGTCCGGAGGGATCTATTCTGATTGCTTCGAAATCACCAATCGAGCAGCACACTTCGCTCCTCCTTTGATTTTGACTCCACTCAATCCTCCTTAGCTCTCTTCAATTCAATTGTGAGGAACACCTTCGAGTGCTGCTCATCTGATGCACATTGAGTCTTCTTGAGGACTGGTCTATTATTCGGGTGGTACCCATCCCAAAAGCACAAGACCCAGAACTTTTGACCAATGGCCGCCCTATTGCTCTCATTAGTGTGTTTGCCAAACGGCTTAACTCCATGATCAAGGTTCTCATAAATAATTTCATTTATGAATACAAAGTTCTGCCTGCTAACTGCTATGCTTATTCGGCAGACAAATCTACGTCTGCTTGCATCAATGATATTCTTTTACACATTTCGATGGTGCTGGATGTGAAGAACGTCTATGAGAAGGTTAATCTGGCTACCCTCAATGACATAATGTCACTTTTCCGCTTTCCTGGTGAAATTACTTTATGGTTATCAAAGATGATGTTCAGTCGGCGGCTGCAACTATGCCTGAACAGCGTCCAAGTTAGAAATGGCATTCCCCAAGGATGCGTTTTAAGCCTAATGCTGTTTAATGTCTATACAACATGCATAATAAATGCTCTGATAAAATCGACAAATATGCGGACGATTTCCTCATTTTGGCCACTATAGACAATTGTTTGCAATGCCAGATAAATGCGATTGTTGATAAATCCCGAAGATTGGGCCCACCAGTCAACAAAAGCAAATCCCAACCTACTTCCTTCAAGAGAAACAGTATAACACCCTTCCACATTAAAATTAATAATCTTACCCTTGCCCATGTCAAACCTTTTTAGGCAGAGAGAGGACCAGTTCGGTCAGAGACCACTTGAGCTCCATTATGAATAAAACCGTAAAGGCAGGCAGGTTGACTAATCAATCTCTATAGATCTGTGGTAAGACCCATTATAGAGTATGCCGCTACGTCGACTATGAATCCGCCAACATATTTTGATAACAAGCTCAACTCAATATCTGCGTATATCCTGAGAAGATGCTTAGGGCTGACGAGAACCACCCCATTGCACCAGATTTTTGCTTTGACCAACGAGTTCCCTCTTCGTTTCCTGGCAGCCAAAGAACTTCTGAAGAACCCGGATGCTGAAAATGGCCTCTCCTGTATCTATAAGTCGTTTCGCAGCTTATTTGCCACTGTAATTCCCAATGTTATTCCAGCAACCTCTAATAAAATTCAGATTACGCTATCGTACAATTTAGGGGCCACCTGTGACAGAGCCTAGGTGGAGGGCCTCAAATCAACGCGTTTTCGGGTCCTGCCGTCTGATGCTGCGTTGTTCAGATAAATCACACATATACATAAGTTTTTTTCAAAAGTTTGGGAACATAGATTCGGACAAATGTAACACTTGCATGGTTAGAACAACTAACGAACACATAATCTTCGAGTGTAACGATTATGTCAGGTTTCGGGTTTTGATGGTATAATAAGTTTCTTAACCTTGAATCAATCTTTCTGAGTAAAGATCGTTGCATGATTGATGACCTTTTATATTTCTTTAAGGAGACTAAAGTCGGATTATAATACGTATAGTTTCAGTTTCCTCACGGCACGGCATTTCCTGCCATCCCCGTTCTTTTTTCTTGCATTGATCTTTCATTACCCCTCGGCGCTCTAATGGTTTGCAATGGTTAGTAAGGTTGCGGAGAAGTACCTGATCCACACAGTGTCAGATACCATCAAACTAGCGAGCAGCCTCTATGTGCTCATGCGCCAAGTTGCTACCGGCTTTCTTGTGCTGAGGGCCTTTTGGATGGACGATGCAGGCAACTTTTTATTTCACCCGAACAAATACATAATCTTCGTTTTTCGGACCTTAACCCCTCTCGCTTCTACAAGGCATCGTGTTTTTCCCGAACTGCATCTTGGTCATCATCATCATCTATGATAACGACGAAATGTGAATGAATTTTTCAACTTAAATATTGTTAACTCAATAATGACTAAACATTCATAACCGTAAAACGTATTAATGTTAATACCGTTAATGCATATATGTTAATACCGTTAATGCATATAAATATTACGCGTTAGATACCAATTGGACAAACGCACGCTCAAAACCTTTCATACTTGAAGCTTCCTGTTTAAATTTTTCTCGGGCCTGATGGATTGCTCCGCCTTTAACAATATCACCTGCCCTTCGCAGAGCTCGAAGTCTACTTCCATTCCCCGATTATTATTATTCTGTTAAGGGAAAATCGCACCGCGTCCTTGAAGAACTATTGTGCCCCTTTTGCTGGTTATAGTGTACCTGTTGATCATAGTATCTCAAGCAGGCCTGTAACCGTTAGGAACATTAGTATGTTCCCCACTTCCAGACGTTTCAGCTCTGCATCTGGTATTAAGTGTTCTCCCAGATGTATCGACCTACTTTGCACAAGTGCCGGACACTGTCCCAGAACGTGCATAGAGGTTTCGTCCTCCTCCTCACAGAACCTGTAGGCAGTGTCCGTAGATATCCCTAGCTTCCCTAGGTGATAGTTCAGCCGACAATGGCCAGTGAGAATTCCCACTATGATTCGGAGGTTCTTTTTGGTGAGGTTTAAGCAATCCTTTGTACGCATGGGTTCGTATCCCTCAATAAGCATCCTGGACTGCTCCACCCCTGGTAGACCCGCCCAATATAGTTCCTTCAACCGTTTCCCTTCGTTTCTTAGATTCATAGCCATGAAAGCGTTTCCGATTCTACAGAAGGGTTCTGGCCCGTGTAAAGGCATCCCTGCTCCCTTCTTCGCTCCGCTGCCTCATTGCCTTCCAACCCAGCATGGCCTGGGACCCAAAGTATCCACACCTTGTTGGACGAGCCGAGTGTATTCAGTCTCTCAAGGCATTCCCATACTAGTTTAGAGTTCACCTGGTTGGACTTAAGTGCCTTGATCGCTGCTTGGCTATCGGTGAGAATAGCTATGTTCTGCCCCCTGTAGTTCCTTTGCAGATTAAAGGAGGCACATTTGCCTATGACGTAAATTTCCGCCTGGAATATGCTAGTGTACCTGCCCATTCCCCGATCCTTGAAGTAGTTTTAAGCACAGGATAAGATTATTGCTTCCTCTTTCTCCTGAGGGAATAAGTAATTGGAGTTTAGTCTGTTTATTGTCCGTCAAATAAATAAATAATATTATTTAATTCATTCAATTTTCGGAAGAACTTAAAGGCATTTATGATTTTCTTGACAACATGAAAAGAATTTTATAATTACATATGTTAGTAGTTGATTAAATGAGTAACTGAGTCTTACACAATCGCAAGATACATTGTACTGTAACTTCGGGCATCATGTTCTAGGTGAAAACTCCAGTGTACGTTCCACATTGAATTATCAAGTTGGTGTTAAATCAGCATAGGAAGTATGAATAATAAACACATTGACCCAGCTAAAATTTACCATTATTATCCATTATCAATCAGTTATGCATCACTGCCTTCGTTCCTTATAAAGTCGTGATTTTAATTAAACTTACGAAATCCAACACAAATAAACAATTTTCAAACCAATGGCTATGAAGTCTTGTAAGTCTGTTTACTTTCAGTCGGTTTTCCATTAACTTAATTAACAAACGACAAGGCACCTTTGCCGGATTTATTATTGCAATCAAAGCTTTGCCCCTGTCCTAATCGTTTCCACTTGCCACTTCAGCATAAAAGATCAGACAGTAAACCCTCATAAATTGTCATGAAGATGGACTCAAGTCTTCGACGCCTGATCGACTTATCACTACAATCAGCAGCACCAAGTAAGAGGATTCCTTTGCCAAAATTAATGAACCCGAACCTGTCCCGTCCAAGTTCTCAAGCAAGCAGCCACAATGGATATTATCTATGTCCAATTCTATCAGATACACAGAAGTGAGGTGTGAATATAAAGCAAAGTACCTTTCAATGGAAATTCACCACCTCCTTGAATTGATACTCGGTTCGTTATACAGGAGGTCCTTTGTTGCTATTATCGACGGCAGACTCTTGTGTGGCAACGGCTGCAACCACCTACGCTCGCTTCATTTTCAGTAAAATCGAGCCAGATAATATTGTCAATGAACATTGTTCGTTGTCACAAATGATGCCTGAAGCGCAAGTTCCATGTATTGTGGCAATCTTAATTTTCGATAAGCAAGTAACAGCAGAAAACTCGTTAGCAGTCTGGGAAAGTTAAACATACGAGAAGGACGATATACAAGGGAAACAATTCCTTCTGATGGCTAAGATAATATTTCACCTGGTCGAAGAAATGATAAACGTCTAACAGACAATTTGAAGAGAAGAAATATTTCTGCCCTGAAGGGCTTTCAGTCAACAAGAAAACAATTTTATCAAGACATAATTCAATGTCAAGTCCTGGGTAGTGGATGAATAGGGCAAAATGAAAATAATGTGTTCTTCTTGAGAATTCATTTGGATTGTGGGCTGTTTCTTAGATAGTACGCCTCCGTCCTAAGTTCAATAAAACACTAGTGGAGATGAACGTGAAAAATTGCAAATAAGGTCAATGTGAGATTGACATTGGAGTCTCTTTATGTAATTTTTTTCCTCAATTATGCTTAAAGGACTTTGATCCCCTTACGCCATCAACAGCACTCCCTTCAAAAGGAACAGCGCGTGTCCTAATTCAATGAACAGACATTTTAGTTGGTGACAAGTCCGAACTATTGCAAAGATATTTTAGCAGAGACTGAGATATTTGACGAACTTAACGTACTTTAAGGACAATCTACTGTACTTTAAAATTCAAAATTGACTTTAAATAATTTCAATATAAAAAATAAGGAGCTTTAGAGTGGGCTGATCAGTACAAAGGGTTGCGATTCTATTATAACTGGAAACCGATTTTTAGTAAAACTCCCGATCTCAACGATTCCGGAATTGCAAATAAGATTAAACTGTCAACTGAATGATGCCATCAGCTCCCATAAGATCACCCTCCTGCTATCATACTAGTTGAAATATCGGAAATATAGTATAGAAAAGGTTGGATACGAAGTGTGACATTAACTTAGTCTTTGATAGTTTCGAAAACACCCAGTGCCTAGTTGCACGACAATTTAGAAAACCAAATCTAAACAGGGTCAAAGCTCTTACTGTATAAGACTACGATCTTGCTAGTCCTCGTGTATTCCTCGGAAACTTGGGTTCTGAGCAAGAAAAATTACGAACTCTTGGCCGCGTTCGAGAGAAGAATCCTCCGAAGAATGTTTGGCCCCCTACATGAGGATGGACGATTCCGTAGCCTACACAATGACGAAATCTATGAGCGATACCATGGTTGTGGATAAAATCCGGCTCAATAGATTACGGTGGGCTGGTGATCCCACTCGGAAAGTCTATAAGGGCAATATCTATGGTAGAAAAAGAAGACGAGGCAGACCCTGCCTAAGATGGAGCGATGGCGTGGGCTAGGACGCCAGACAGCTTTTAGGGATATCGAATTGGTGGACCTGGGCGCAAAACCGGGATGTCTGGAGTTCCTTGTTAGGGCAGGACTAGACCGGGTACCGGTTGTTGCGCCGTTAATGATTATGAAATCTAAACAAAGGTTAGGCGATCTTTGCAAGTCCTCGACGCTTATATTAGTAATGACCCACAAAAGGAAGCTTGAAACGTACATAGCGGGCACATGGTTTCCCAAGGTTTGTTATTACTCGTTTTGTAGGTTTTAGTTGCCCCTCAATGTCCCGGCAGGCTAACAGGGAGAGTTAAGTCGTCTGGTCCGGCCCACAATGATCGTACGTGGGGGACGGGAATTCGCCAGGCCTTCGGCCTATGTGTGCTAGCTGTCACTCAGTTTTTGGGCACTGGGTCTTATGTTGCCAGATTCGTTGTAGGTTATATAACCCACCTATGTTTCAATACGTTGTGTGACGACACTTGCAAACACAATTGTGGCGGAGCCTGGCCCAACAGGCAGGACACGTGCTACAAGTTTAGACATAGATAGCGTTTTTATTTGATTGTGGTTAAGTTATGTTGTATATTACTTGTTCTAGATTTTGTATTATTTGCCACTCCACGTTTTGTTATGTTTGTTATATCCGCTTATATGAGTTAGTTAGTTTAGTTTGCTGGGGGGAGTTGCAGGCCATTGTTATGCCCATTGTACTATTCCCTTAAATCGTCTATTCAATGGCTTCCCTGCTTTACCGAATCTAAGAACATTCTCCAGAAGCAGCCAGTGAGCAGATTCTTCATTTAAGAAAACCTTGCCAAGGTGTCTTCGTCTGAGGTCTGAGGAGGCCGGGCAGCTATGCAAAAAGTACAGGGTCGTAGCCTCCTCCTCCTCACATTAGTTGCATATAGCCCAAACTACCACCCCAATCTTTTTCATATGGTAGTTTAAGGAGCAGTGCCCCAATAAAAGCCCTACTATGGTTTTCATACTCCACTTCTTAAGGGACAATCAAAATGCCTGCCGGCAAGAGTCCAAATTTCTCCACTCGGCTGCGTGAATACTTGTAATTTCACCAGAAGCTAGTTCTAATAATTTCTCTAAAAGCTAGTTCAGGCCCCGACATCCACATCAGGAATGTTTCGTTCAGTCGGCCAACTTTGATAAGAGGGAGATGATGACAACTCCCCACCAACTGGCTTGATATGTCGTTGCTGTTTAGTGCTGATAATGCCGCCCAACTGTCGGAACAGATTCGAATGGTGTGACTCCTCCATTTTTGTCGCAGATATTCTTCTACTGCCAATGAAATGGCATATGCCTCCGTCTGGAATATTTTCTCCATTTTTCTAAGGTTTCGGGCCAGTTCTATAATCGGATTCCCCGAGAACACCCCTGCGCCCGATCCGCCCTCCGTCACTGACCTGTTGGTGAAGATTATTAGGTCTGTAATCTGAAAAGACTCATGGCCATTTGTCGACCATTCTTCTCTTTCGGTGATTACAACAGTGTATGTCTTTTTGAAGACGAATCTGGAAACCATATGATCGACCAGCATCAGAGCTACCGAATGTTTGTCAAGGAATTTCCAGATAGACGCATGACCGTATGAGTGGCAGTCTTTCCAAGCTTGGTATTAAGTCTATATGCGTCATTGGCTGTTTTCTGTTTCACCTCCAAGTGAAAGGGGGGTAAATTTAGGATAGGTACAAGTGCCGCAGTCGGCGCAGTACTCATTTCTCCAATAATACTTAGGCAACCAAGCATCTGAATCTGCGTTGGCAGCCTCCTGCTGTTAGAAAAGTTCAATCTCGGCCACCAGACGATGCATGCACACATCAAAATGGGTTTTATTATGGATGTATACATCTAGTGGATATGGTGCTTACACGTTAACTTGGAGTCGGAATGTATTCCTAAATTCTTGACTGTTTATGCCAGCTGGATTTCCACCTCTGCTAAGGTGGGTAGCGTGTAGTTGCCCCCTCTGACGTTGCTAGTGAACCTAACTAGTCTAGTCTTCCTAGCGTAATTATTATGACTAGGTCGTTCGCAAATGTTTGCGCGAAGACTTTTTTGTCATCCAGGAGTTACAACATTACCAAGAGCCATAACAGTGGGAAGAAAACCCCACCTCTGTGGGCAGCCCCTAAGACATCCTGCTTTAGTAGACCTCTGACGGATCGATATGTGGTTTTTTCTTTACTCTAGCCTGTGAAGGATCCAACTGATTAGCAGCGGTTCGATTCCATGCTGTCTCGCCGCATCATAAATTGCGGCGAATGAGGCATAATTGGGGGCACCTTCGATGTCCATGAATGCGGCTAAGGCGTATTATTGCTCAGACATCGCCTTTTCAAATTTGGCCATAAGTTTGTGGAGTGCTGTCTCCGTGGATTTACCGTTCTGGTAGGCATGTTGCCCATGGTGAAGTGGCCACTTAGGAATGTGTGTATTCCTTATGAACCGATCTACTACTCTTTCTAGCCCTTTTATAATAGTAGAAAAGTCGTTAGACTGATCGGTCGGAAGCTTTTCTCGTCTGTATAGGTGGGTTTCCCTGGTTTGGAAATGAATAGCAGCTTCATATCACGCCATTTAATTGGAATATAAGCGTGTGCTAGGCATGCGCAATATATACTCCGAATATCTAGCCCCAGGGCATCCATTTCCTCTATTACTAGCGCAGGAATGATGCCATCCATACCTGCAGACTTGTATCTATGAAACGAGTTAAATGCCTATTTTACTCGCACCGGTGATACTACTTAGCATACCAGATTCCAGTTTCTTGGTTGAAAGCCTGTTGGCCCCGAGATTATATTTTTTAACCCTTACACCAACCGGTTTCTTCTCCACGGTCAAACTATTGAATTAATTTGAACTATTCTGCCAGCTATTATTTTATTATTTATTGCCATGCCCTCTCTTCGGTTGCTTTATTTACTAGACGAAATTAATGAACCTGTATTAACATTAAAGTCTATTGGTCATCAATGATATTGAAGTTATGAATATTCAGACTTTCTAGATATTGAATTCGACTTTTATATAGTCTCAACAAATGATCTAGCAACAGACGGGTGCTGTCTGGGAAGTGGACTTCAAGCAAATGATTTGCCGTTTCTTCATCGCTTTCTGTGTACCTCCCGTTCTGTAAACGTAAATAACCCAGTTTCTGGCTATGTTTTTTAACCAGAATCCACTTCAGCTTTGAGGTTGCCTGAAGAGAGTTAGTCTCTTCACAAAAGCGGCTCCATGGTGATCGTTTAGCCGATCTTACGCTCATATATAGAGCCTTCTGTGCCTCTTTATTGCGATTCTTGCTAGCGTCTGAGGACCATCTTTCAAGTTCTCCTCTATTTAGCCAAATCCGAGTTTCACCAAAGTGTTTTACCCTTCTTTGGCATTTAGAGTAGACGGCTTTGTTCGAAAGCTTCTCTCATGCAATGGATTTGATGCGCTTCCCAGGAATCGTGACTCAGGCGCTCAATTCTATTTTATACGTCACTGAATCTGTCTTCCGCGGATTCCGAAATGGAGTGGGCGGAGCTGGATCCATGCCCGTTACGAAATCAATGCGTCTGTGATCCGAGAGTGATATCGTTTGATGCTTTCCACTCTCCGGCCAGAGCCGCGATGTCAAGTGATGCCACGGTGATGTCGATGACCTCTCGCCTGACCACGTTGAAGAAAGTGGTTTCATTACTCAAATTAAGGATCTACAAATCGGTGCCTACTAATAGTAGCCCCGATCCTCTTCGCTCATGAGCTGCATGATGCGGTGAAGACTTAGTTAAAGCTAAGCATCGTTTCAACCGAGACGACACGATCGTGGCTATTCTGCTGTCCAGGTATTTGGATATCAAAAGCGTGGAGTGGTCTTAAACAATTTTACAGCTCTCGCAGGTTTTAATCCCAATGAGAAACCCGTAGTAAAGTTTACTACCCTCGAAGCCTGTTTCGCCTTTATGATTGTATTTCATAATTGTCCTGCCTAGAAATGTTATCTCCGGTACCTGTTTTAGAGGGGACTGATGTACTAAAATTTTACTTGGCATAGAAATAGAAATAATGGCATAATTTCTCCTAAAAGCAATAACGCTAGACCTATTTCTGTGCACTGGGAGTTCAGGGTGTTATTATTTACACAAAAAGGTCAACCTGTTTTGTAGTAGCATATCCACCTAGTCATCTCCTGTCCCCATAGCAAGGATGATAAATTCATCTGTATATTGGTAGATGTCCGTTGAGAGTTGGGAGTGAAACACTTCCTTGGAGTAGGGCACTGTTTACCGAGCACAACCAATCATCAAGTTTCAGTTCTCAGAATGCTCAGGGTCCAAGAGTATGAGTCAAATTTTTCTCTCATAATTTCGTGAGGAAGGAGTAGGTCCACCCTTTCGTACGCTTTGCTGATCTCAAAAGACGTCGTGGTCAATTTACATTTCCTGTACGCATAGCAATGCTGCGAAAGTACGTTTTCTGTTTCTAGAATGAACTCGAAAAGTACACAGACCAACCGCGCCAGGCGTGGAAGTTTTACCAACAAGTCAGCAGGATGAAGCCTTATACACCTTGGGGCGTATCCTGCCGAGACAAAGAGGGAAATGTGGAGCGATTGAATATTTTGATAAACTACCCGAAAACCAAAATATCGGCGAGTAGGAGGTCGACGCACAAATACTGCCACCACCAAGCAAGGAAGAAACAGTCCGTGCAATTCATCGGCTTAGAAATCATTAGTCACAGGAACCGTTGGAATTACAGCCGATTTGGTTGAACATGGAGGCGATCAACTAAACCCAGCGGTTCATCAATCGTTGCTGAAGGTGTAGAATAGCATATCAATGCCTGACGACTGGCAAAGGGGCATTATCTGTCCCATACATAAAAACGGGGATATAATACAGCGCAGTAAATATGGAGGTATCATGTTGCTGGGTACCATTTATAAGACATTCTCTGCTATCTTGCCAGGTCAGGTACCCCCATAGGCCCAGAACGTAATTGGCCGATACCAAAGAGGCTTCACTCCAGGCACATCAGCAATATATCATATTTTCTCCCTGCGTTGGCAGCGTTTGAAAAAAAAAATCGTCTGAAGAATTTTTGACTCCCTACATGAGGATGGTCGATTCCGTAGCTTAATATAATGGTTGTAGATAAAATTAGACTGAATAGGTTGCCGTATGCGAATCACTTAATCTGTAGGGTATGTAAGGGTAATATCAATGGTAGAAATGGAAGACGAAGCCTGAGATGGAACGATGGCGTAGGACAGGACGCCGTACAACTTTTAGGGAGGTCGAATTGGTGGACCTCGGTGGAAAACCGGGATGTCTGGAGTTCCTGCCTCCTACACCGGATACCGGTTGTTGCGCCGTTGATGATCGTGGTAGTGATTCCTCTAATGGTATTTTAGGTCCTGGGGTTATATACTTAGGTGCTAGGATGCCAATTTAGGCGACTTGCTTTTATGTCTGTGGAGTGCAGCTCCCCCTCGTGTAAAACAAAACCTTATTAAAATCGATTCGCTGCCTGTCTGGCACTGTTATCTAAAATGGCTAAACCAATCCGGACGAAACTTGTTGAAAAGATGGGAGCTAGCAAATCCTACTCATACAGAGAGTGACATGAATTTATCCCATACATGCAAAGAGGGGATGAACATTTTTTTTCAACCAATGTAATCATGTGGGGTATCAAATGAAAGGTCTCTATTAGTGCTTTCCGAAACTGATATTAGTTTTGCTGTATCAGTTGATTCGAACCCAGGGTGCCAGATGAGAAGGCTGACACAAACTCGACTTAAGCATTCAATCGTCAAAATTCTCACGAAAATGATTCAAATTTTTTAAGGAAAATGCATTAATGAATTGAACATCAACGTTTGGGTCGCCAATGTCGTTTTAGGCAGGAAAATTTCGAAAATATTTTAAATTCTATGGAATGGATTTAAAAAAAAAATTAGGATACATTTTAATGGGGAGTATCAGTAAAAAATGTTGTTCAGAATATGGTATCCAAAATGACAGTCACAGAAGTTGCTCTTGAGTCTTGAGGTGTTTTCACTTTTCAAACTACAACAATCTTACCAGGACGTGAATTCGAAGTTTAGAAATTCGCAATTGCTCTTAAACTTTAAATGTTCGAAAAGTCGACAGTTTTTTTCCATTCTTTAAAACAGCTGCCCACCTCAACGCTTTGTTCGCAACTTTCCGAGGGAACACATTGAATCACGTCACAGATGTAAAGATTTTCCTAAGCAACACACTGTTTGCCAGATCCGTTTTCCTATACACTCCATCATGCTGTCCTTTCGAAAGTTTACTTAAGAAATGAAAAACTGAACCATATCGACACTTTCAGGGTATCACCTTTTTTAACAAGGAAAATATGAAAAACTTTCTAAAGAGAGAAATGGGTCCGGAAGCGAAAAAGAAAAAGGGGATTTGTAAAAACCAATTTTGGCAGGGACTAATTAATTCTTTCAATAGGACGAGCTGGAAATTTCATCAAAGTTAAGAAATCCTGGGAATGAAAACCACTTGACAGAGGGTTCGTAAAAATGACATGGAATTTCAGCAGGAAGAGGTTTAATTACGGAACTGGTGCCAGAGCTGCCTTGCTTCTCTTACACGTCTTCATTTCATATTTTTGGTAGCATTTTTACGAGCGCAATGTAGTTACGAGCAGGTAGTTATTAGCGTCAGCGAAAATTGCCACTTCGAATTGATAGGCATATCAAACGTTGCTAATCAATATGTAGTTAGAAGTGAGTGATTAGTTTACCATTTCAGGGCTTAGAGTACTTTCAATGAATAGTCGAGATTATTTTTTCGATCTGCAACTTCCGCAGTAAACCTTCTTTAATTAGTTTGTTAATAATAAAACGAGAAGAAAAATCAAGTGGAAATTACCTTGAATATCAACACCGATAGTCCAAAGCCCGGCCAAAAGTGATATTAAATTAAACACCCCCAATATTCTACGAAATGAAGGCCTCCACTGGCAGAAAGGAATAAATTCCGAAAAGAAAATTATCTCATTTTTTCGTTCGTGTCTTAAGGCGGTCAATATTTTGTCCTCAATCACTACCCCGCTACTGCTGGCAGAAAACAAGGGAAGCCGAAAGAATGGAAAGAGCAATTTTAATCGAGGTCATAAAAGAAATTATTATTTCATTACAGTGCCTCAACTTGTAAGTATTTCGAATTTATCTAATAATTACGGAATTGGTGTATACTACACGATGGGGACGAAAAAATGATCATTTGGGAGAGATAAACTTCTTTCAAGCTGACTGAGATTTTTCTTCTTTTCTTCCGGCTCCCCCAGAAGAACAAATTTAATTAATTAAGAAATCACATCAGCATTATTCAAACGCTCTTTCCTTTTTCGCCTTCCTTTGGGGTAGTTTTTCCTTCTTGGTTGTTGTTTAAAGATTAATTTGTTTGCTAGAAATGTAAATATTTGGCTTGGAATAGCTTGAAATAGTCAGGAAGATACTGTGATTTTTGAGAAAGGCAGAAATACCTGCAATCGGATTGAAGAGGGGATCGAAGTTGTTTTCCAAGATAAATTGGATAGGTTCCCGGAATTGGAACTACCTCAAACCAAATATCGTATGAAATTAAGGAATAAAAAATTAAATAGGAATGCGGAAGAGTTCACCCAACGGTTATTGATTTTATTTGGAGGACTTACATCCAATTGAGATCAATACTGATTACCTTTCATGCTAAAAAGTTATTTCGGTTTGCTATTGATCGAGCAGGCTAGATACTTTATTTAGTTTATATATTGATCTAGGTATTTTTGTTTTTACTTACTTACTAGCGACTTTTAAATGTAATCGTTATTTTATACTTAAGGGAGGAATGCGTGGAAGTCTGAAAAAAGCTGACGAATATCTATCCGGGCATTATCTTACTTAAAATCTCACAATGAATGCTGATAAATCTGCCTTCCGTGTCAAACCCATCTCGCTCGTCTCAACTCGCATGTTGTGCGCAGGCGTGCTAAGTTCAACTATCGAAAGGCGGATTCGAAGGTCAGCCCTTAACATGCGATCAAACTCTCAACTTCTTTTATGCTACACCGTCTAACCTCTTTCTTTGTCACGCCTCTTCTTCTTCCCGATCACTTTCAAACGCACACTATCTGGGAGCTATACCAACAGGGAAAACAGGTGACAGAGCTAGTGAAAGAGAGAGACAATGGTTACTGGTGAAAAAGCATGAGCTGCTGTTCTCTATTTTAAGCACTTAAAAGTACCGGCAATGGATGACATATATGAAGTGATGCTAAAACAGGGTATAGATCACCTACAAGAACTTGTCGGAAATATTTGTCTAGCATGTGTTGCTCTAGGCTGTGTGCCTATCGCTTGACAGAATGTTCACTGGAAATATGTCTATTTAAACTTAGAGAAGTTTATGCAAATCGGCTCAACATCATTCTCGCTCAAATATGTGGAAAGATTGGTTGAGTACCACATTGGAAACAAGCCGCTAACGTCGTATCTGCTGAGTGGACACCACAAAGCAGGTCGTTTTCGACGCGAACATATTTTAAAGGTTTTGTGTGGAACAAAACCCTATTAAAATCGATTCAATATCTATCTTTTTTGACGTTGAAAGGTGGACAGGTTCAAAACCTACCGCTGCCATACGGTTATGTGAGACTCTTACTGATTAAAACTACTTTCTTCTCCTTCTCTTACCCCGTGGGACTGCGATTTCCGTACTAAGTCGAGGGGCAGGATCAGTTATGAACTGCGGCTAGTGTCGTAATTTGCTACTTTCCTCTGAAGCCCCTCCTTCAGCAGATTGTGGATGGCTTTCATTCATATTTGCAGCGACCTCTAAGTTCTTTTCAGAAGCTAACATTTGGGCCACGATATTCTAGAGTGACAATCGTCCAATCTTTTTCGCCACTTCGAAATCGGGTCACTTCGTACTAATTGCGGACGATAAGTACAGTACAGCGCATGTTGCTGCGAACGTCGATATGAGGCTGGCGGACTCAATCGGTACGTGTAAAACAAAACCTTATTAAAATTGGTTTACTATCTGTTTATCTGTTTGTTTTTTTTTTTGTAAAGATGCGGATCTTCAAAAGACACTGCCCTGGGCAGTTTTACCTACTACACCACTCAATACGTTTACCTTCTTCACTTCTTCTGCTCTTCGCAGTTTATCCAGGATTGTTGAGATCATGGAGTGGATCGCATCCCAATCCTCCTGGCGAACTAGCATTTTCTGGACATCCACACCTCCATGAATGTTTGTTTCGGCTTCCGGGGTGCGGTTGTCCTGTCATTTGACTCCGTCTTTAGCTGCTGATCGCGCTGGGCTGACAAAAGTCAGATCTACAAGTGGACCAGATCCCCTTTTCCAACTGGCCGAATGCTTGGAATAATCACCGCTCCTTTGCGTTAGTCTCTTTGCTGCACCACAGGATGGCTCACGCATTAAAGTCACCGGCTATAATCTTTGGATCTGGTACTCTTGGGTCGCGAACAAGATCATCCAACAGGTCTTCAAACTCAGGCAGTATGAGGCTCGGTCGGACGTAGCAGTTGTATAGGAATATACCGCGTATTATCGCCCACATATGCTATATTGTATGGCTTGAGGACCGCACGCCCATATCGCCGCTCAGGGACCCATACTCCACCGTCAAGGTTTCTATTCTATTCACTAATGATAGCATTCTCCATCGCGGATTCGTAAGTGATCTGCGCAAGCGAATCCTGTGCGACCCTGCAATGATTGAGGTTTAGTTGTATTTATATCATTTTTTCGCTGCATTTAACGCCTTTCTAAATTCCAGACATTTACCACTTCCGAAAATATGCCGGTTATCGCGTCCCTGTTTTCCTTTGAACAAAATGCACTTAGGTTCTCCATTGCACTCCTTGGCAATGTGTCCTTTTTTCTCACACCTTTGACATCGATCTGACCTATCGATACTGCTAGTGTATGCCTTCACGAAGTGTCCAAACATCAGGCATTTGAAGCACCTCTTTAGAGCGAGTTTTTCCCTTAGTTGGCAAACAACCCGTCAAATCCAAACCTTTCCCACAACCAAAAATTCCTTCGCTGCCTCCACTAGCAGTCGCATTGTGGCCCTTTGAATCCCGCCATAAGCTTTTCTTAAGATCACGATAGATTCTTCCTTGAATTTCTCCAACTTGAATTGCTGTTTCAAGACAAGGCAGATCTCTTCTTTGGATTTTACCTCATCGAGACCGTTGTCCCCAAGTGTGTATAACTTGGTTATGAAAGTCGTCAGTTTTTATTGACATTCCTGCCTAGGTCTCTTAGGTCCAGGTCAGATTTCATATTTTTCATCGTCTTCGCATACGATAGATTCATTTTGCCTCCGGGTGAATTCGCACCTTTGCCTTCTTGTTTCGTTTTTTGTTTACGACCTTCGTCCATTCACCGTTTCTTACGTTCCTTTGGTTTCGCTTCACTAGTCGGCATTCCGCCTTTAGCACATATTTTCTCCCTTCTGAACTTTTAGTTCCGTTTGTTGGACTGGTCAACACGCCTTTTTCCTTTTTAGCGTCTGTTGATTTCCTGAAGCTTCTCCTTCTTTGTCTCGTACTGATCGAAGGTCGATGACCTTGTGCTTTCGTGTCACTTGGGTCGTCTGTGACACTGTTGGGGCAGGGATGTTCGACTTTTCCTTGGGTTTCTTTCTTCTTCCTGCCACTTATTGTAAAGTGCCCTGGTGGCTCTCACCACGTTCTAAACGGCTTGATGCATGTTGTGCTTGTCCTTAATGAAATCGGGCAGCTCAACTATTTTAGCCCCAAGCTGCATGAAAGGTAGGATCAGAGCTCTGTTCTCGGTGAGTCTTGGCCAGATTATTCCTTTCACAGACTCCTTCACCTCTTTCGATTGCATGGGCTTTCCAGTTTGCCGTCATTGGAATTGGAGATCGTGAAATTAATGAGTGTCTCCTGAATGGGTCTTTTTCCTGCTGCCAGAGTATCTTATGATTAGATGCGATGGGTGTCGAAATCGCCTTGTTTGGCCACTGTCGTCTAGATGTCTACCGCTGAGGCACTACCGTCAGGGAATATCGACGGCTGGGAGCCCGCCTTCTCACTTCCAAACGCCGCCAGCACTGGGCTTCCGAGCTTTACTCCTTTCTAATTCGTTCATGTTGGTATGTCTGTTTGTCACACGTATTTTTCTCGAAAACGGTTATAAAGATTCACAACAAATTTGCGGGAACTTGGGAACTGTGAAAGCACATGAATGCAGTGATGTTAGAATGTTTGATGTTAGAATGTTACGTCGAAAATAAGTAGGGGTACTTACATTGCAAAAGGAAGGTGTTAAATTTTTTTCAGCAAATATAGAGATATCAAAGGAAAGGAGGAGAGCTGCAAAGTGTTAATGTCTTTCACTTTTTGTTCAAATTTTTGGATTGGGTGGTGGCTCCGAAGCACCCCATACCGATATCCTTTCAAATAAAGTTAATAATGGTATATTACTGTAATGTTTAGTGATTGACTGCAACCCCCCCCCCCCCCCTTCCCTCTTTTAAGTTCATCCTCCACTAGTATAGGGTATAATATGATTCTACCAAGTTTGGTGGAAATTGCATTGTTATTAATAACGTTATAAAAGATCAAAGTTGTCGCTTCGGTACAAATTCTGAGATTTTGAAAGTCAATAGCTGGTAGAAGTGACAAAAGGATATTTGTTGGTCAGGGAAAAGCATGTAATAATTAAGTGTCTACTGGATCACGAAAAATTGGGCTGTGGTCGCAAATATTTTCATGGTTCTGTCAAGTCCATTCACAGTCGAGCTCTCATCCACGATGACTAGCGGCTCAAGGGGCGAAAGCAACACTTTACCAAGCAGAAGGGAAATCATTTCGGCCATCAAAGCACTCAAATGGAGTAAACCCGTTGAGATGAACGATCTTCACGTAGAGTTATTTATCGCATCACCTGTAGATATTGCAGATATTTAGATTTCAAAGAGCAGATATGATAAATGTTTCGTTATTATTCTCTGTCGATACATATATTTCCCGAAATCTTATGAGATTATTATAAAGAGATGATGATAATTTACTTAAAAAACAAAGTAGAGGAAAAATAATGAAAAATACAACTCAATATTTCACAGTGATTAATTAATGTTATGTAGTTTTATAATTATTTATTTAATTTTATAGAGCGCGACTGTCCGCAGCCACGGTTGGAGACAGAAGAGACCGGCTTATTTCCATGCGGTCTTTTCCTGTCCCAACCAACGGCACTTTCTCACTGCTAATCCTCCACTCCCGTGGCGAGTTCTAAAACCAGTGGAGAGTTCCGCGCCATCTATTTGTCCGCATTCGCAACATTCGAAATAAATTTCGAGTGCTGCGGATCCTGCCGCGCCACAGATATATGTTGCTTCCAGTCACACAGTAACCCTGGGAATCCATGGAGTATGGAAGAAAAGAATGGTCCTTAAAATCCCAAAGAAGGGTTCGCGGTTTGAGTGTGACAATTGAAGGGGTACCTACGGGCTTCCTGCGATCGCAAAGATAGTAGCTAAAATAATCTTGGTACGGATCAAAGAACATCTTGAAAACTTGATCGACAGAGGTTAGGCTGATTTCCGCTCCCGATATTCTCGCATTGACCATATTAACACCCTAAGGATCATTTTGGAACATTGCGCCAAGTTTAGATTTTCGCTTCACTTGCTCTTGATCAATTTCGAGAAAGCTTTCGATAGCGTGAACAGAGAGTGTATCTGGCGTTTTCTACACAGGAAGGGCACTATGGAGAAACTAATAGCAACTATCACATATCAGCAACATCAGAGTTGTATCCTGTCACCAATATTATTTCTTCTATTTATCATGCTGTCTTGTCCGCATGAACGTTCTGCTCAGCACTTATATCGAGTTGAGACTGTTCTGTGCTTGTGCTCTTTTTGTGTTGCTACATGGTGGTATCACATGGACAGAGACCTCTTACTGTCACTCGAAAACTCCAAGCTTTCGTCACACCTGTCTGCGATATGTTATTGGAGTTCGCTGGTCTGATACTATTAGAAACAAACAACCGGCTCGGCTCACTGGCCTGGCATCCGTGGCGATGTGATCGGAAGGCATAAATGTTCGTGGATAGGTCATTCATTAAGGATGGATGACAATTGCATTGCTGGACACTTGGCGTAGAGCAGTAGAGATGAAATGCGGCCGCCTTATAAAGCCGTAGAGGGCGCTCAAGGGCACTTCCTGTAATCGCAATTGATGACGCGTCGGTGTGATTGACGCGCTATAACCCACCAAGGGATAAATGGCAACCATATGTACATATATCTCTTGTTCCATTATTTAGTATTTCTTAGGTCATCACTCCAGCTGGTATATCGCTTGCTTCACACAGTCAGTGTGCCGACCATGAAAGCTGTTGGCTTTTCTCTGAACTGAGCGTGTTGATGGTAATGATGCTTTTCAAGCTGATGCCGCCACTCCCTTTGTTACGCACGTTTAGAAGACAGCTCGTAAGGCTGCTGATAACCATGATGTGGTCGGTCTGTTACGATGTATAATGCCTTTCAGTCGAAATCTAACTGCCTTTGTGTGCCAGGTTTAATTTTTGAAGAGTGTCCCCTGATAATAGGGTGGTGGACAGCTTACACTATTTTTCTTATGGCAACCACAACCATACTTACACATAACACGCTTGAGCAAGGTTTTGCCAGAGACCAGCTTTGTATTTACATCATTCGTCATCATCACAATATCACCTTTCGGGAGCCTCTCTTAAACTGCGTGTAGACACTCATAGGGGGCATCCTCCTGCTCTATATTATCCATTGGTGGGTAACATTGCACAATTGTGATGCTTCTTATGGTGGACACGAATCCCGCAGCCAATCCTGCCTGCAATGCGGTAACTGTCGGCAACAATCAAATAACTTATTTGCTTTCTAAGGTACAAAAGTGTAATGCCAAAAGAGGGCAGAGTGCTACTATCCAACTTTAGTTAGGCCTAAGTATTGCAACCGATATCTCCTGACCTCTCTTTCGAGTTGGGAAAAGTGAGCATTCTGGTGGTCAATTCCGTTGTTGAGGACCCTACGCGCGCTGCAGAAAGCAGACAACAGTCATTAACAATAGCCACGAGTCATATCGACTGACTCCACCTCCGTTGAACTTGAATTTTATTTGGCCTGCGAGGAGATTCACATTATCACCCACGAGCTTCAAACAAATTCTACTTTTGAGGCTGGATGAAAAAGGTAGTAATTTGCCTTCCAAATTAATACTTAACTTACAATGGATAATTTTCTGCACTCTGTATTAAGTCGAAAAATGAGTGGCGCTTGTATCGCTTAGCCCCATATATACATAGATTATTAAAAAGTTCGGATTATAATGACAGAGTGGCAATTCAAAGCTTAAAAAACAAGGAGTATGCGGTTAATCACAAAAGGGTGGCAATTGTGAAAAAGAGTCGTTTCAGAATTTAGACGAAAGTTTTTACTTATAAACAACTTGAAGCCTGGCTCCACCAGAAAAGAATTAGACCTGCACACGTTTCAGTGGCATATATATTTCCTATGAGGTGCATTCCCGTCATACTGGAAAAAACCTTTTTCGCTTTCGAATAATTCTGGACATTTTTGCTACTTTTCTAAGTGGCTTCTGTTGCTTCTGAGGAACACCGATGAAAATTAGCCAAATAAGTATGCACATTTTTTACTCAAATTCTAAATCATTTTATTTTTTTTCCGTCGCAAATAGAGGATCCAAGGGTATGGGTTCAGGTTAAATTTTAGGGCTGAAAGAAGACCTGTTGCAAATTTTATAGACTCAAAGCAAAAGCAGGATCTGATCCCGTCCCAGTCGATTCAGCGTCATCAGAGTCTTATGGCCCAACGTAGCTTCACGCGATAAAATAGAATTTAGCTGCATATACCATGTCGTGGTGGGGAGCTTTGCGGTAGTTTACTACTACAGAGAGGGTGTCTACAAACACATGAAGATGGAAGCAACGGATTGTAACTGTCTAAGTGGTAAGGAGTCGCAGACTTCCAATCCACCCACAACTTTGAGAATCTCCAGATTCATGTTCTCCCATGGAGGAATCTGTGGAAGGCAGGCTTTACACCTCAGTGGTAATCCAACACTTGGTTTTTACGGTGAAGCCAGAAAGCATAGTATAGGAACTCTCTTAATGAGAGGAATTTGAAGCTCCACTACGGCCGACCTGTCGGTGACACTGCTGTCTAATTCTTCCAGAAAACGGGAGGCGTAGACTTAATAGAACCTCCAGGATCCCAGGATCTAGCTGCGGCCAACTTACAATACCAGGTTGATGGTAAGATGAAAAACATCGTAGCTGCCTCCGCTTACTTACTCTATTCTGGTAGTGGATGCAGAATAAAGTGGCCTTGAACTCTTAATAAGTTATAATGCGCGAACGCTGAGCATATTTGTTGGAGCTACCACTTCAACTAGTCTGATGACCGCCAAGATATGGCGTTCGTGGGGCTAAGAAGAAGCGAAGTAATTGACCAATAATCTGCACTACAAAGTTGTTAGAGTTGATTAGAGACTGGCGGATCCTAGATGAAGGCCCACTCCCAGATTACCGTAACTTAACTTCCATAGTTGAGTCTACAAATGCTGTACTTCCGGGGAACAGGTGACAGAAGTAAGGGGGGGGGGGGGGGGGGAATTGGCGATTTTCGAAAACCTTTCTGCACGAAGGTGTTGCAAGGGGAATTGATATACTGTGGGAGCGACTGTAGCCAATTAAAACTGAGAGCTGCTATACAATCTATTTAAAACTTCAAGCATCTGACATGGACAATATCCATCTAGCTATGCTAATCGAGCGAGAACTTAGAGCAAATTCTAAGAAATATTTTTCGAGGGGCTGCACTCTTTCCGCTGGCAGAAGATTAAGGTAGTCATCATATTTGATCCTGGGAAACATGATTATTCAATTTCAAAGAGCTTCATACAAATCGGAAGGCGCTAATGTCGCACCCACTAAATCAAAACCAACACCTTTACCAGCATGAGAAGTCCTGTGAGTCAGCTCTATATTCTTTGGTTTCGAATTCAGAGGACGTAACCCTGAAAGACGAGTACGCGATGGCGCTGATGGTGGAGATTGAAAGGGAATCAACCTATACGCCTTTTCAAAAGCTCTGTGGTTCCGCCAGAGAGCATTTGATACTTCTATTAAGTGGATCCTCGCTATGATAACGTAGAGACTGCTGTGTGTTGACCTCTATCTAACAACGAAAATGACGAAAAACTGCCTTCTAGGAGTTGTTCTATCGCCACTTCTGTGGAGTGTACTGATCGACTCCCTACTATGCGAACTGCAAAATCTGCCAATACACACTCAACTCAATGCAGATGACGTAGGTGTTCTATTTGTTGATAATGATCTCGGATCGGTGTATAGAAATACACAGTAAATTCAGTGAATCATAATAAAACCAGCATGGCATTATTTGGAAAAATCTGAATCGTCTTTGTCTTCCAGAGATGGGGGGTAAAACGCCACAGTTTTTCTAGAGAAGAAGCTTCTTTGGAACAAACATGCAGAGGTAAATATGAAACGAGCTCTCACAACTTATATTCTGTGTAGGTAGACCTTAGGCCTCAGGTAACAACGTAGATATACGCCGCTGTTATTAGGCGGAAGTTCGCCTATGTATCCGTAGTGTGCTGGGTTAAGATCAAACAGCAGCACAAGCATCCATTTATTTGCCTTAGGAAAATATTGCAGAGTCTGAAAATATGATCGTTACCGATTTGATCCCCCTCACTTCGTACCCGTTTAATTAGCCATTGACGATTGCACTGCTTCCTTCAATATTGGCCATAAAATTCCGATGTGATCAAGATCGGGTGAGTTGCATGGCCAATCTTTCCAAAGCTTTGAGAAGTACTGTTTCGCCTTCACTATACTGGCTTTCACTGTATGATAGTGAGCCCCATGTTCCATAACAATGGGAGACATTCTTTTTTGAAATTTATGCCGGTTGTTGAGGCACTTCCCGTAGATCGGTAACATTTTATGATATTTCGGTATTAATCGTCGTTAACTGTACAGTTTTTACCAGTGATGATAAGCTTAGATTTTCCGTAGAAATTATCTCTCGGGCCACCATAATTTTAAGCTCCTCTTTAGGTCATTGAACTGGCTGTATCGTTTTCGGCTCCGATGTTCCCGCTCGTATATTTTGCTGATTAGGTTTTGGAAAAAGTTCGATGGGAAATTCATCTGTAAAAAGTCTATCTGTTCGTTGTTTCTTGCCCCTCGCATTGTCTAAGGTGAAACCTTTGTCAATTAACCTCTTACAAAACATTTTCCTGTCTTCTGCATCCTTTTTGGTTAGAAGTGGCTTCGTTGGTCTCAAATACGCATGTTTTACTCATAAGCGGCTCCTGATGTAATCTTTGACAGTATTTCTAGGGACTTTTTTCTTAGACGCTTGAATTCAGATTTTTTTGCAGTTCTTGTTCCGACTCCAACCTTATCCTTGATCAGCATTCTTATTTTTTTCTTATTGCCCGGTTGAAGCACTTTAGCCTGCCACTGTTTTCCCATTCTTCAATTTCCTCTGGAGTTTTCTGGTCCCACAAAGGACAGCCTTCCTTAAAATCCTAGACGGTGTCTATTTTGGCAATACCATAGTGTTAGAAAAAACATTTCATGAATTCTCTAAAAAAACAAAAAAAAATATATTTCCTGAGCGACTCTTACCTTGAATTTGTTATCTTCCTACAAAACCATCGGCACTACATTAATTAAAGAGCAGCTTTGATCATTTTCGTATTAGTCATTAACTTATTAAACTTAAAATCAAAATTTGCACTTTTTACCTTCACTTTTCCGGATCGTTGTGAACACAGTGGAACTGGAAAATGTGTACCTCGTTGAAGGGTTTTCGTCCTTTTATAGCGCAGTTTTTAACGAACTTGTCAGAATCACTTAATTAATGACCTTTCAGAAACTGAATGCATAGATTTACTTACCTTAGTATTCAATACGAGTTTCATAAACTCAATTGGTTCGACTAAAGAGTGACACCATACCTTCCGTCCGTAATGAGAACAGCTCATTGACTTATTCAATTATATCTATGGGGACACAATGGACATGGGGGACAGAATAGAGGAGGAGCTATAGGTAGAACCAAATCCCGGTTTCTTTATGCCTTCTGACTTATCTTGAAATGAACAGAAAACTGGGGCGAACCAGAAGAATGCGTGTCAGGATATAATTACATCTTCTAGGCCGATGGCTCAAAAATAGAATAGGGTTCTAGACCAGAAGTCTCCCTCTCGAAAGAAAAGAGTATTGGGCTTTTCCCTTGGGACAATATGCAACGGTATTTTAGGCCGAAATATATGGAATGGAAATCCATTTCTTGATTCAATACGGTGGAACTACTCTGAGAATGAAATATAATATAATACAATTTCCCCAATGCCTGAACAGGAACCAGCAATCAGGGTGTCAGTATCATAAACATCAAACTTTTCCTGTTAGAAGAAAACAAACAGACGGCAAATTTATCCTGTCGGAAAGTAGGAAGACTTACAAAAATATTACGGGTGTGAGGACTGGCCTGAATTCACTAACTGGGCGTATGCTCAGAATAGGAATTCTCCAAGATGATACATGTCCATTTTGCAATGAGGAAGTGGGATCCACGGAACATTTTCTGCGTTTTCTATGAACGGATGAGGCAGACAATTTTTGGTGCTGATGTGCTCCAACTCAGTGGGTAATATCACATGCACTAACGGAAACCCTGCGATAATAAACGAGTCCGGAGTATTCCGGTAGACGGAGAAACCGAGTACAATGGACCACTAGAATCCGAGTGCTCAGAAACTTTGCTCCTCCCCCACCTTATACACACGCACACATCTGTTAACTCGCAGGAAAATTAGTTACAATGTAGAAGTGTAAAAGGAAATTCGGTAATGTTGCTTCTGCTGACACGATGTCAAATAGTAGTTTTTTGTTCAGAGAGGACTATTTCGACTTCGTAAAGAACAGAAAAGGAATGGTTTACCATGCGAAAAATTAGATATATCTTTTGGAAGCTACAACGAGGCATATAAGCTAATCAATCTCTATGATTAATGGTTCGTGAGGCTTCTACCACTCACAACCCTCGACACATAAATATAGTCATATTGTAATTTTCAAATAATTCAAAATTATGCGAATTTTCAATCTAAATTTTCTGAATAAAGAGCAGCCTTAAACCTAAGCTAATAACATTTCCGCGGAGAAGCTACCTGCATCTGTAACATCAGCTAATGAAATTCTGGTAACACCGTTCCTCTTCCGAAGGGACGTATAAAAACACAAATTCTTCAGCATCTACGTTAGTTCCGCTGTCACATATATTCATCATATCGTCGCATAAAATCTACTTTAAAATTAGATACTGCCAGGCACTGACGAATGGGGGAAAGGTGTTTTACCATGTCAACATTCTCACCGTGCGATGATGATGTGGGAGTGGGAAATCATGCAAACGATGTGGTCGTCACCATTCGGTGCTCGGTGGCAAGATGAATGTGGTCCAGATGACGCAAAGCAACATTCAAAACATTGACAATATCATTTCCATTTCCAGGGACGTCGCAAACGAGTCTCATCGCCATCAGGGCCCAAATGAACAGACAGTCCCAGAAGAAAAATCAATTTATTGATCCCACGACATGTTTTTCACATTCGTATAAAAATAATAAGATTCTGCGACCTCTTGTATGGATAGAAATTCCAGTTGTGAGTTTTGTTTCACTTATCATATTGTTTTATGTTTTTCATCTTTTGTCCTATTGCCAGTTATTCGGTTCCCCAATTTGGAAGCGACGCCTTTAAGGGAGTCCCGCTTGTGTGAAAAATGGCTGTTTCACAAACTTGTAGATTGGCAATTCAATAGAGAGCTTGAATAAATAGACTTTCATAAAGTTACTGTTTGGGTACTCTGAAAGACATATTCGATGAAGGAAATAGTATCAAGATTTCTGCACTTTTCGGAACCTCAACCTGAACTGAACTTTCCAAGTGAAATGTCAGTTTAAAATTTCCTGTCGACAGCCTTCATTTTCTCAAGGGGCTGTTCCATTTACCCCGGTAGCTTCACTCGCACGCAGTTCATTGAAGTAATTCACCCCGAGGTATGACAAATTGATGTGAATTTCTGATTACATTCAACATATCTCATCGTTATCTACTAGCACTGAAGAACTCAGAAAACATAGAAAACGGAAAACCCAAATGTCCCCATTTTGAACAAGTTTCGCTCATATGAGGGCCCCTTAACACCAAGCGACTCTGTCCGTATGAGAAAACAAAAACAGATACATTATACATGTTATTCACGTCAGAAATCCGGAGTCATATTTCATCTGTTAAGGTTCTAGCATCTCGTATTGGTTTTCATACACGACCCACACGAGGCGTTTTTTCAGATAATGAAGTTTAATTGTACTCTTATCTTCCTCCTTGAATTACTAAGTGGAGTTTCCTGGCGAATGTGTGTATTATGGATGCACTTACGCTGGCATACTTGTAAATTATATTCATCAATGTCAGCATGAATTATCTGCACAAATGTTTCAGATGTGACACCTGGCAAAGTTTGATTTGATTAGTGTCATTACCTTTCAGGATTATTTCCAGTGTTTCAAGGATTCGTGTCACCTGAAAATTTGTTCATATATTATACAATAGTGGCTCTTGTTAAGTTTGGAGATAGAACAATTGCTTGCTCAACTCGAAGTGGTAGACATAGCTCTTCAACTGCAGTCTGACTGTAGAGGCATATCTATTCCTGGCATATCTCTATGGAATATGATAACGTGATAAAGAAATCCTAGCAACTTTTCAACCTTCTGAAACTAAACTGCTAATCTCTACAGAAAATGTAATCCTCGTGTCTGATCTAATAATATCAAGAAGGACACATAAAATTGATTCCATAAGCTACTCTCATTATAGCTATCCTACAGCAACGAGTTGCCAAACTAATCATGTACTCGTATATAAATATAAATACGCCGTAATTTCTTCACATGTCTCATAATTTTTCAGTAAGTCAGTTACCGTGAGGTTACGGACGCTAAACGAAATGTAATCGTTGGGTTCGTTAAATTGGAGATTTGTTAATTAAAGACATGTGTCATCGGTTCCTTGACATCGCCATGCTGTCGGTCTTGCTCAAATGAAAATATACAGCGCAAACTACATATCAGCTAAGTATGGACACATGAGGAGGACTGATAAATGTTCCATTAAGTGGACAATTTACTCAATTACACCTGTATGTATGTCTTCAATTTTTTCTTTCATTAAATCTAATTCTGGACACCTTCCCCAATTTGTATTGTTTAACTTTACCATAGTCACGTCATCAAAACATTTAATCAATGAAACAATATAGGCCATCGATTTCATACGTTAAAAATCTAACAACACATATTCATATGAGGTGGGATGGCCATTAATTTAAGAAATAGCTTTTTATCACAATCCCCCCCCCCCCCACCCACCCCTAAATCACTGTCGGAAAAATACCCAGAGCTCAATGTCCGAACGGATGACCAGAGAAATAAGAAACCTATTATGCAGGGTTTCGGAACCTCAGTACCAGCGGCTTCTGGGGGTGCGCAAACGGATCCCCGGTGGTTGATATGCTTCAACCACATCATCTCGGCAGTGAACGACGTGGGACCATGGTATCTAACGTTGTAGGTGATTTAAATTTGGAGAAAGAAGTTCTAATGATAATTGAAGTGTTAGATTATCAGAAGATCATCCGGAGACGATTCATGGGGGAAAACTATACCAAAAACTTAAAAATACCGCTCGGAAATATTGAATTTCGGTAGAAATATTCCGTCAATACGTGCTTACTAGCTACTTTGCTTGCGAGGCTAGCAAATGTGAGGGGAGGGTCTTTTGAACAAGTGTCATTCTTAACCGGGATTCCGCACCGGAACCCGAAATTCAAACAAAAGCGAGACTTCAACGAGCATTTATAAAATTTTCAACACACAAGCTGAATTTGGAAAGTGAATGTAAAAAATAATGACTAGACCGCGTGCGTGTAGCCTTAAAACTCCGGACCCGAGTACCGCGATCGAGAGAGAAAATCCCCAACGAATTGCATCCTCAGTTGATTCTTCTCCGGCCTCAGGTGTATTGTGAAGCGCGGCCTTTGATATTCCCGGCCTGCTTTGTCGCCCCCAGACCATTATATTTTGGGCACCCCTGATTAAGGTGAGAGTTTTGGGCTATGAGAGGTCCAGCGAAAGGGAAAGTTCACAAATCAGTAGAAGTTTAGCTAAAATTCGTTGCTTTCTATTCACAAATCAAACTGCATAAAATTATAAAATAAAATAATACAATAAATTAAGCAGGAGGGATAGATAGTTTCAGCCTGAGTAGTTGTAGGTTAATGCAGCGTCTCAGGGAGTAGGTGAGGAAAGTGCAGACACTTTGTAGTCTTGCAGATTACTCATTGCGGAAGCTATCACACCCCGAAGTTAGGTATAAAATGCAAATCCATCAAATTAGAAGAAGGAGAAATTTAAGGTCTGGTAGGATAACGGACGGAAGTTGTCTGACTTGGTGACTGGGTCGGGCTTCCGTAATGAACGGTGTGGTTTCGAAACTGCTAAATGTGGGACGGTTAGACGCGTAGGCGCCACGATATGGAGGATGGTCTGTTTGCTGCAACTGTTTAACACAATATTGCCGACCACCTCAGCAGGTTTGCGCAGGCATTGGATGAAGTGGACTGAGGAAATAAACCTCTTTATCATTCACTCTTCCGCGGGCAAATACAACATCTTATCACGCCTTGTTATACCAGAGATACACATGGTTGTAGGTTTACGGACCGGCCGTCATCAGGGAGCCTGTTTGACTTGAGATCATTGCAATTGATGACCAAAAGTAACACTCTTCTTCAATAGACGAACTCCAACAAGAGTGTATAGAATTTTTGCGAACGGATGCTTTGTATAGACTAAGGCTCTAGGGATTGTCAGTAACTCCGAGAATTCTGTTTCAAATCAATTATGAGATTGGATCTCGATTATGTGCTGATATGTCTCTCCTACAACTACAATTACTTCTGGATTGTGGTGCAGTTGCGGTTGTCAGATTGTACAGTTAGAAGGTTCGCTCTCGTATTGTTGGTTTAAGTGACAGAATAGATCCAGCATAGAAAATTCGTCTGGAATGTCGGCGCGATACGCTAAGGTTGGACATTGCTAAACTAATTCAAGTCAACAGAGGCAGTGCCACCAATGCCATTCCCAAGGAGACACCGGCAGTTGAAATTCTAGACACACTAAAGAAAAAGCTTTTTTTCATACGCAGTACTATTCTCGGTAAAGGAAATTCGCAGTCCATCATGTTTAGTGGATTCCGCGCATGAATTTCGCGGATGTTACCAATGAAAAGTTTCGACGAATTATAAACAGCTCGAAGAACTGGAGAGGCCCTGGTTTGGATCAGGTGTTAAATTTCTGGTATAAAAAGTATGCCAGTATTCATGGTGGGTTGGCATATATCATAAACTTGTGCTAAGTTGTGTGCTAACACTTCAAAGTCGATCCCTTATATGGGGAAGCATCTTCCAGGGGAATTAGTTGTGTCCTCTTAGGCGCTTCCATGGCTACTGAATGATGCAAGACGACATGGTTTTGCAATCAAATGTGGGCTGACTGATTTACTTGATGAAATCAAGTTGTACGCTGATACTGATGACCTTTTTAGAAGTCTGTTACGAATAGAAGACATATTTAGCCATTATATTCGGATGGAATTTGAAATGGACAAGCGTAGAATCCATACCATCGACAAAGATTATCACAATCCACATGTCGAACATAGCATTGGTGACCTCCATATTCAAGCTATGCCTTAGACAGACTTCTATAAATACCTAGAAATTCTGCGAGAAAGCCATACTCGAATAGGTGATCTGAAGGAAGTGTGAAGTTGGTGCTGAAATTGCATCTCTCGAGGAAAACTGAAATAAGCGCATTGAATGTATTCGCTATCTCTTCACTGGCTTTTGGATTCGTAATATTGCCGTGAACGAAACCCGATTTGGAAAACGTCCAGCAGTGGATACTGACTAACATGTCCAAATTCCAAATGCATCATCTAAGTTATGCCTGGGAGGGGATGAAGCTGCTCCGTGACATCAGAGGCAGGGACATGATTGACGGAGCGATATAACATCACTTCCAAGTCGACTCTCTATGCGCTTATTTTTACAGCAAGGAGCAGGCGACTCCCTTGCATGTGGCTGTTTGCAAGGCAGATTGCAGTCTAAGTGTAATCTTCCTGTGTTTCTAGCAATAAAGTAATTTGAAATAATTAGGCAAAAATTTGCTTTATGGCAAGTGTTATTTATTTTATTTGCATATATAGATATTTCGGAAACCACTTATTCCCTTCATCAGATTGAGGGCTAATTGCACTTAACTTCAAGGATCTGTGTGCAATATATGAACGGGTATAGTGCTGCAAGATAATTCATCAAAACCTTGTATATAAGCATGGCCTGACGACAGGATCATGTCCTATTTACCAATATGAACCGCAGGCAATATACATATATTGGGACCGGCAAATTCTAACTGATAGCCATACGCCACACACACCACACGGATCGCTCTGCTTATATTATATTACTGATGTTGCTATTCCCCATAATAACAAGATTTAACGAGAATACGTCGAGAGGAAGGACTATGTGCCACTTGCTCGGGAAGTTGCGACTTTCCTAGATATCCTAGGACTTTCACACAGTCTGGTTCAAACCATGCAGAGGTACACAATTTAGCAAACGTGTTGCGGTGAGTTTTCGACGGATTCTTTCACTAATCTACCTCCGGCCATCCGCACCACAGCTCCTTCATTTTTTGTGTAGGTGGTATCGCCCAAGCCTAAACGATGTGGAGGTTGAGGCAACTCGAAAAAAAATTAAGTAAAATGAATTAAAATATATAGCAATTATTTAAAGCGAAAAGAAAAGGTTACAGTATCTCCCATCTAGAGTGGATTTCGAGGGAAATTCACAGAGATCTAATGAATATATCTAATATAGCAAAATAAAGAGAAATATCCTTAACAAGATAGCAACGTTCGAAATGTGGGGTTAATAAATTTTTAGCTGAAATACTAATTGCGTTAAAAGCTAGCTTGTTCAGTTACATTTTCAATTCAATCATTCATCGCGAATTCGGCAAAAAACGCAGTAAACTGAAGGATTGAATTTGCTCTCTATCTCAAACTTGAAAACAGATTTTGTTTGCCCGATATGAATGAATGAAATTCTCCTTTGAACTCACTCGCTGTTCCCACGGAAGACATATGTGTAAATCGGTTCAAGACCCTTTTGGCTAGCGTGGCACCACTCCCTTCAATCAACATGCCGCTCCTAAGCGCACTTTTTCCATTGGTTTTAGACCTCTCTGTCTGTCAAAGTGATTATTGATTAACAGGTTAGAGTAATTTTTGTAACAAAGCAGAACTGCACTCCTCTTAAAAGTTAAAAATAGCCTACCTTGTCGAGTTCAGCTGGTCACTTGCCCAACCCCATCCGCTGGTCCAGTTCCCGCTAATTTTAGCTTTCACTGACCCCGACATTGAACTTCAAATTCCAATCTGTCGGCAGCAAAAGCAAAAATTACATACAATTTTCCTCATCACAAAATAAATTTACATTTGCCCAACTAACAATAATAACTTCAGGCATGTAATATCAACAGCCTGTGTAAGCTGGTATTCAAAAGGTCAGCGTCCATTTTATATTAGAAAATTAGTATGTTAACATACAATGGAAATATTTACATGAAAATGGGTTTTCGGGCTTTGAAGAAAAGTAGCAGGTGATAGGTTTTGTAACTAAAATAAAATTAATCATTTCAGGTGTTTGATATAAGTGAATGCCGACATTCGAATTACAAAATTGAAAGGAGTAAATTAGGAAATCTAAGCGTTGCTGACAAAAGAAGAAATTCTTTTCTTCAGTTTTTACCCTTTCTTTTTATGGTTTTTTTGCAAAACAATCTTCTTTTTCTTCGCCTTTATCTCGTTCACAAGCGGGCTCGGCTCTTCGTGATCGGTTTCGCCATTTGGCTCTATCGATTGCCTGATCGGGATGCAAACTCGAGGCTTTTAAATACCCATCTAGCGTATCAAGCCACCGTTGTTTCGGCCTGCCTTTTGGTCGTTTACCATTGAATTCGATGTTCAGACCAATCTTGGCAAGTGAATTTTCGTTAGCACGAATTGCGTGATCATACCATCCAAAACGACTCTCTCGCAATTTTTCCGCATAACGATCGCGGATATAATCATTTCGGACTTGATCAAAACGTGTCACCCTACCCGTCCAACGCAATATCTTCGTCTTCATTACCGCAAGACGCCGTTCATTGTCTTTTATAGTTGGCCAACACTCAGAACCGTGAAAAGCGACAGGACGGGCGATATTGCGGAAAATTTTAGATTTGAGACGTTCGTTGATACGTTGATCACAAAAAACACCAGTTGTGGAACTCCACTTCATCCAGGATGTGTTAATGCGTGAAGCAATTTCATAACGCAGTTCTATATTGGCTGATAGCGTTGGCCCGAAGTTTTTAAATCGTTCAGTTTTGGGCAGATTACTGCCGCTGACAATGATTGTGCCTATTTGATGGGGATGGGTCGTCAAAAACTCAGTTTTATTGAGATTCAATCTGAGACCGTGTTGCATGGGGTGATCACTCCATTTTTGGATAAGTTGCTTGAGATCATGTTTGCTACGAGATGCAAGGAAAACATCATCTGCAAGATGTGTAGGGCCCTGGACGTTGGATATCCCGTGTAACGGTGTCCATAACAAGAACAAAGAGGAGTGGTTAGAGGGCGCTTCGTTGATGAAGACCAACAGAGACACGAAGCGGTTTTGACACATCCGCCATACTTCAAACTATACTTTTCGGATCGTCGTCGAGCAATTGAACCCAGCGCATGAGCTCTTCTGGTACTAAGTGTTGTCGTAAAGCATACCAGATGAGGTCGTGTGGCACACGGTCAAACGCTTTCTCTAGATCCAGAAATGCAATGTAAAGAGGGCGATGCTTCTCGCAGTGTTTCTCCATGAGTAACAGGGCAGCGTGTAATGCGTCGGTAGTTCCGCAGTTTTTGACAAATCCGTCTTCCGCACGAACTTTCCTCTGAAAGGGTGATATTTGTTGCTTAGAAATTTGGTAGGGAGATTGGAACCGTGAATCCGTATTTAGTGAATGTCATCGTTTTACGGTTACCATATAGGCCCTAAAATACCCTCCTAGCCGATATCTACTTAAGTGAGTAATTTTAGATTATTTTATTCTGGCAATCAACTAGGTGTTTAGAAACCATCACGGTAGTTCATACACAGCTACGAAGTCGAAGCTATACATATGTACATCCCAATATTGATTTACATATGTAGGATACGTATTACGGATCAAGTTCAACATTCCGGTATTCCTAGCTTTACCAGCACAAAGCGAGATTTGTTTGGTTTTAAATTTTCAATACTTGTACCTGAAGTTTGTTTTGTCAGATGCATTTAGTTGCGAAAACAAACATTCCCAAGATTAAAGCACACATTGAAGATACATAGTAATATTAATAAGCCAATCGAAAAGTAATAAAATGCTAAAGAGCTAGAAGTTATGACAGCTCTAAGAGAGTATAATGCGCTTTCGATTCAGGTCAACCTGGCAATGCCTCAGATAGTCATTCACATCGCGGCCACAACCTTTCGTTGTCGAAAACCGGCAATGGTTTCTGGAATGTGCGCACGTTCATCGAGAACAGAATCGAGTTCCCGTTATCTCCAACTTAAGTCAAATAACATGGTAGAATTCAAGGGAGTATACTATTGTATCGTGAAAGACGCCGATTGTAAGGTGCGCTCTTTTGTCCTGGGAGCCACTCTCTAACAGAATCCTGATTCTGAGATTCCTGTCCAGGTTAACGGACGTTACAATGACGTATCAACGGAAATTTCAGATCTACTGGATCAAAATGGTTTCCTTGAGCAAATATACGCAGTTTAGGATAGGTTAAACGTGGCATTGTGGTTGGGATGCCAGATCTAAGTGCCAAGGTGGGCTCTGCCAACACTTTGCTCGAGTACGAGAGGGGCATGGTGTCAATTACAGTAGTAACAACGGTGAAATGTTTATTCACTTCTTCTGATTGAACAGAGAGTCTGATACGAGGTCAGATGAGTTCCGACTGACCGACAAATGAAGATCTAATCAGAGCGATCACGATCAGTATTGGATTTGTAATTTCTTTTCTGAATGGGCATAATAAAAGAGGTGCTGACATTAGTTTCGAAAGGTGGCATCATTTGAAGGCTGCTTACCCTCGCTTTTCTGTAAAGTATCTATTCGCAGGGGAATGGAGTATCGCGCTTCAAATTCAATACGGGTTGTCCCTGCGATCTGGTCGTCGTTACAAAGTTGTCGTCCTGTGCAAACGACACCAACTTTTGTCAACTTTCCCGAGAATATCGGTGAAGACTGGGCTGCTATCAAAAGTGATTTTGTCTCTGGCGTGGAAGAAGTTGTTCGCTACGTCTCAAAAGGACTTGATAGCTGTAATAATGGTTGTGAGAGGGTTGCATCTTATTCCTGATACTTTTTCTTTTGTGTGTTGGTAGCGTTCTTCATGCTGCCTTGACTGGGGGATATAAAGGGACTTAACGGATTGTGTCAACTTTCTTCAACCTAGACTACTTTGATGACATTTGTTCGTTCTCCCCCGGATTAACGACAAAACTCGGCGGCATTGAACTTGATATCGCTCGATGCATTAAGGGTGCTAAATCTTCTGTCGCTGTTTTGTCCCGAATCTGGAATTGTCACTATCTAAAGACCAGCAGCAAGTTGACGCTATTCCCCGCCACTGTCCTCACTATGCTGGTATGTGGTAGTTGGACATGACCTCCGCTGTTATTCCGAAGTTTCATCAATTCATGTCTGCGTCGTGTCATCGGGATACGCTAGCTTGTTTCAATTTCGAAAGGAGAGCTTTGTCAGTGTACGTGCCAGATACTCATGCTACTTGTTTGTCGAAGGGGGATTTGACAGTGAATAAGTAGCTCATTAAGTTAAAGCGTTAACTCCATTATGGACTATGACATGCAAGATTACCGATGGGCGGTTCATTCTAAAGCTGCATGGCATAGAATAGTGGGGACATGGTGTAAGTTTTGCGTAAAATTCGATGTAGTAGAGGAAGTTGAGCCTCATTGCAAGGAACTGATAAAGATGGTGCTTGGTCTCCTTTATCCTTACTGGGGGATGGACTTGGAATCAAAGTGAAAAAGTACCAATCTGAAGTGGAGTACCTAAAATGCAAAGAAAGTAAAGTGGCTGATTTTCTAAGTAGAATCCCTGATTGCAGTGCGAACACAAATGAAGAAAGTAGTTTTATCAATTTTGTCTCCAATAATGCTAGAATACATTCTCAAGAAGAACAACCGTTAAATAGTCTATCATCAGGCTAAAATAACGCAACCTTTTAATAAAATTATTTGAAAGTCAAAAATAAATAAACTTCACAATTAAACTCTAGAAGAACTCTACAAACCAATATCCCGTCATCACAGTGCACGAAAGCGTCCATAGTGGCATACTTCAAACCTACTACAGCTTGAAAAATAAAATTCAGGTCAGGTTTGCTTCTGGAAAGACAGAAGGAGTCTTCTCCGGTTTCAAAGTTGTGATCTCTACTCTTCACTGTTTATAGCCGACCAGTGCTAGTCCTTATTTTGGATGGCTTTGGGTGCTGATATTGAGTGGAAAGCCCGAAATTTCGCGCCACCTGCTCGCCGGAACGTTGATTTTCTCAGCATTTGGAGCTATCTGGGCTATCAAAATGAAAATATCTTATAGATGGTACACAGCAACGCGATACCTCTTTAATTACTGAATTGAATTTTCTTTCAGTCGGTTTTATGAAAGAAAGTGAAAATTAGAACGGTCATTGCTGCTTTTGCCGCAATCCAATTTCCTTCCGACCTCACCATTTCTACTGCGTGCTTATTGGGCTTAAAGTAAAGCCGTTGCTTTGAGGGCACTGTCTAACCTCCTTCTTCTAGCCAAAAATCTCGGAAATTTGAATAAGACATGCTCCGGATCCGCAGGTGCATGGGTGTGTTCGGAACAATTGCGAGACTCATCCAATTCGAAGCGATGCAAATATTTTCTGAACTACCGTATCCTGTAAGTAACTGTGTCGGGTGGTAATTTAACTCTCGTTTCATAACTACCACCAATCCTAAGTCATTTGCCTAACCAGTTAACGTTGTCGCCTATGGAACGTGAAGTCCAAGCACTTTATCATGCATTTGGTTTGACAGCTAGGACCACAATATGGAAGGTTAATAAACACCTGTAGCCATAATATATTCGGTGCGTCATCCCTCGCGTACAAGAGAAGCCTCTCCTAGAGGACTAACTGAACTAAGCAATTAGAAACGTCCTTATTTTAAACCTGCTTGATCAAATTAAAGTGACTGCTGAGATCCCGCATCAGCACCTCGCAGCATTTACTAGTGACTATCGTCTCCTGAGCTGAATTCACGACCATCGCTATTGCATCGACCCTAGAAGGGATTGCCTGAATTTCATACTGCCGTTCAGACAGACCACATGCTAGCTCGTGTAAAAGACTGATAGGATATCAAGAGAGTATGCCAACTATTCTTTGGAGATTCGGTAGCAGAACCAACTTCTGCCTCTGCTACTTGGCGAGAAACACTCCTTCCACCAAGCATGATTCAATTGTGCTTATGAATCTCTTTGGCCTGAACTTAGTAGCCAACTTGATGGCTTCTTTCGAAATTGGTTCCATTAAGGCTTGTTATCCTTGAAGTTCCTCCTCTCTAATCCTGGAGATAAAAAAAACGCCCTCTTACGGAAAAAGAGTTGTAATTATTTTGACCAAGAGGTGCGGGCACGCCACTTGCAATTATTTTTGCTCATGTATCTTATGAATTATGTAAAATCCTATATGTAGCGCTCTGTGGGTTCTTGTTTCTCTTGAGGAGCAACTGCTTATAGTAATTTCGTTTGCTTCCTCGTATTGCCTACTTCAGGCTGCTACGAAGATTTTGGTATTGTTTGTCTCAAATTCTCGATTTTTCGGCTTCCACCTTGCCCGTTGGCGAAGTTTCCTCGCTTCACGAATGCCTCTTAAGTAGCCAGGAATATGTCCTCCTCAAGAGCATTAGTGGACCAGCCCTATCCTAGGGTTTTCTCTTCTACATATTTACCTCCGACTGCCGCTCCCTCCTTTTTAAGGTTTTGTGTGAAACAAAACCTTATTAGAATCGAGACGGTGTCTGTCTGTCCGTCTGTCCGTCTGTCTGTCTGTCTGTCTGTCTGTCACACCCGATTTATTCGGAAATGGCTGGACCGATTGTCACAAAAATTGGTGAGAGTATGTAATCTGGTGATCCCTTTACATGCAGTAAGTGGCGCCATCTTGTGTTAAGTTTAAGGGGGGCTCCCCGTACATGTGAATGGAGGGTGAAAATTTTTTTTTCACAGAATGTAGCCATGTAGGATATCAAATGAAAGGTCTCAATTAGTACTTTTCGAATCTGGTTCAATATTTGATATTAGATGAAACATAGGGGAGTGAGGGTTCAAAATATGACCCACAAAAAGTGTAACAGGTCTCGTTCTCAGAACCTATCCAACCGAAAAATCTGAAAAAAGTCACAGTGGTGCATCTCTACGAAATCTAGGCCTCAAAATATATCCAGTTCCGATATCTGCACAAATAAAGTTAATAATAGTATATTTCCACATTTTAGAAATTTACCCGGCACCCCCCCTTATGTTCATCCCAGAAGTACAAAATTTGGCATGCGTGTAATGAAGAATATAATGCACAGTTTGGTCAAGTTTGAAGAAAATCCAACTATAATTAACAAAGTTATAGGGGGTGAAACTTTACAATTTTTTGTGAATTTCGTGCACTCTACAACCCGCATGACGTCATTATCACATATCAATTCGTCAATACCACAACGAAATGAATTCTTATGAATTGGGTCGCAGACAAATATTTTGTTTTAGTTTTTTAGTTATTTGTCAACCAGACATGTGTGTATGTAGGTATATAATATATGCGTGCTAATGAACTTTGCGGGTAGTGCCTAATTCAGTTAGATATAAGACGTAAATCGGAAATATGGGTACGATAAATTTAGATACGTGCATATATGCGTATAGTAGGTAATAGGCAGTTTGTTTGTTTAGGGTGAGCGTGATATCCATGGCTCTAATATGTACGTATGTCTCGTAGTTTGGAAAAATATGAAGGATTATGTTGGATTTGTAACTATATACGGACAGAAAAATGTGCGTCTCTTACATAAGATGAACACAAAACCTTTATACCCGAAGCGCGAGCTTCCGGTATTCCGACTTGTTAATTACTTAGGTGTATCTTCTTTCTTGTTTATGTAGCACAAAATATCTCATTGCTAATCATCAGTCATTCATGGGCTATTTCAAATCTTGAGGATAAGTTGATGAACTATTTGGTGTAGTCGGTCGCCGCCATTTTTAACCAGTTCAGCTGTAATTCTAACAACCATAGTGGTGCCAATAATTCTCCATCGTTTTTAGTTTATGGGTTAACCGCCGATATTCTTGGTGTTCAACAATTAATCACAGTATTGAACTCATCGTTCTAATGTGCCTATATGTTCGGAAATCAGTGTTCCTTCTTTCTTCTTTTGCTGTTTCTGTGGAATAATCATCTAGGTATATGGTTTCATCCTGATGAGTTATTAGTAAAACTTCTACGTCGGTGCAATTGTTTCCTGTACTTCTAGATAACGTATATTTGTCGGTTTCCCCGGTTTCCTTTTCCATTTCTCCACTTGACAGAGTTCCTGCCCATGTCGGGTTCTGTGAATGATGCATTAGCCGGTATGCGACATTCTTCCATTTCGTTACTAGCTTACAATCAACATTGAACCCGTCATTTTCCGACCAGGACCAAAACTGTGTGTCAACATACCGCTGGCAACAATTTTCAGGTGTTTGCGAAGGTAAATTCTCAATACTTCAGCTCCGACATCTATTTCCCATTATAGATATTACCAATCAGTTGACAATTAATGGCATCAGTGTTTACAGTCGCTTCATTGTTTGAGACGGTATTGTTATTTGTGACCGGAACATCCTGCCAACGGGATAGTTATCTAGGTCTAGATTGATTGCCTTATGTATTGTGGCGTTCACCAAGAGGTGGCAAAATCGATTAAAACGTTGTAAATTTTCTTGAAAGGAGAATGGTCCCTGCTTGGAAGACCCGCAGTAGCTTGTGAATTTCTTCCCACGTAAACAAGATACTTGATACTTTCCTGTCTTCTAGTTTTATGTTGCCATTGGTACATTTATGTCGGCTGTAAATACCGGCATATTGGCTAAGTACACGCTTTATCCCCACTTGTGACTGAGTAGTTTCTGAGGCTAATATATTTGCCATGAACTCCAACCACACGTCCGCGCCATTGCTGACGGTTCCTGACAGTGCGTTTCAACTTCTGTCACGCTTTTCCGAGAAACATGCACTCGTCTACTGATCTGTGCCACTTAGTTCTAGGGCGGCCCACTTGTCACTCATCCTGGGATAATGCAAAGCAATTCACCAATACTCCACAATGGTGTGGAGGATGTTAATTTAGTTGATGTAGAAGGATTCAGAACCAAAACCAGCTTGCTTTCTGTTGAAAAAGCTATCGAAGTGTTGCTTGAATTGCGCCAGGATCATTTTAGGGAATACTTTCGCGGCAATAGGAAGAACGCACATACTCCTGAAGATCTCTTTCCCTTCTTCGGAATTTTACCGATCATCCCCTTTTTGCATTCACTGGGAAAGATTGCAGATTCCCAACATTTACAGAGTCGCGTGGAAGCGTTCCGTATAAAGGATCTCATGGCAGCTGGCCCTGCTTGATTAGTATACGTTATTGTGATGATTCGAAACTTGCCTTACAAGAGCAGCGTGTATAGCTATTCGCTCATCAAAGCCAATAACCACAGATTTGATTATTTGACTGACTAGGAAACTTATTTTGAGCACATGGTTTAGAAGAAGGCAGTTGTAAAATATGCTATAATCGTTTTTCTCTATGAAAGCGAACCTTGTCCAAATCATCATATCAACTTTTTATTGGGAGAAGGTGTGGATTATCTAGTTAGCAGCTCGTGGTCTGTACAGGGAAACCACATTCCATGAGAAAACTTGTAGTAATCGCGAATATTTCCTTATTACTGTGTCCATCACTAACGATGTGGTCGCCCATTATTTATTTGAGCGTACGCCATGTTGGTAATCTTGGTTCCAGGCGTGGAAATCAGTTTGTCAATTATCGGATGGAAACTCATTTGAGGCCAACTTAGAAAATAGTGGAAAAGCAGCCAAAGAAAAAGGCGAATGCATGCAGAATATTATATATTTGGACTTGTGGTAGATTCCATCGATGAGTGGGTAAGTAGACGGAAGTAAGAAGTGATTAATCGACTAAGCAAACACAAATACACGTTATCTACTCTGAAACTGCATTTCGCTTTTTATATTCAACTGTTTCGAATCATCAATCAATTTTCATTCCGCGGTTGTAAATCAGCGAAATTGCATACTGAATGGTTCCAGTTGAGTCCGCCCAGCAACACTGACTACACGAAAGGCGGTCTTTCTGCTATCTCCTATTCATAGCAGAAAATTGATGGGCCCTAAGTTGTGGTAATAAATTTTCGAGTTCGATTGCTACCCACTTGAAGGAGGAGATACATATCACTGAGTCTATTCGGGAAAGCTGCATTTGCTCGCCCACCATGTTCCCGTAATCACCGACTTACCAAGTCTTCACAATTCAGCCCTAATGGAGAGACGATATCGAGAGTTGGAAATGCTTGTGGAAATGCTCTGCCAGCTAATGCGTTAATTTATTTATGGAACTTATACAAAAATAATATGAACGTTAGCTTCATTCTATGTGGAGAGCTGGTGCAACGCCTAGTGAATAGTAAGAGGAATTAGCCTTCAAATGATTCTTCATCTAATGGTTGCGAGTAGAGGCTTCCCTCCTGGGCTTTAACTCTGCGTTGGAAACATGCATCCCTTTCGAAATGAATATGTTTCACATCAAATTCTATTCGATCCTTGGTTACCGCTGCACCCAGTTTTGTAGTATTTTCAGAGGGAGGAAAAGAGACTGCTTGCACAATTGGAATTTGGTCAGAACTCACCCAGGAAATGGAATGAAAATATTGCAGTAGTTCAGTGCCGCATTTCTTATTTTTGCTGGCACATTCATTTCAGTCCCTGTCTAAACCAGATGCTCAGTGAATGCCAGTATCGGAGGGTTAAATATGTATTCGTAGTACAGCACGTTCTCACAGCCAACGTATCTCATGACCTAAATTGAATACATTCCGAGTAAAAGGATTCCAAGGACCACGTTTTATTTAACGAATAAAATGCGAGAGTGCTAAGCGCTGCTAAGGAGGAAAGGAAAGTACTTGCGAAGATTTGAACAAAAAAGCTACACCATTAGAAGCGTATGTAATATTTAACGTCTTCCTTCCCGTTTTGTATTTCTTTCCTGAAGTGATTCAGTGGACTCATTTAGATGAAGAAAGATGCATACGAATGAGCTAAATTTGATGGTCTATACAAGAGAGCCTTCAAATGTTTTCTTTCTGAATATTTTCGAGTGAAACCACAAGAGCATAAAATGCAGGCAATGAACAGTTTTTAGCTCGAGTAAGTTGGGGGTAATATTCGAGGTATGCAAGGACAGTGTCGAGTGCAGTCGTATAGCCGTAGGTAAAGCTGCTCCTCTGAATTACTCAGTTACTCAATTTCGCAAAACTGTGTAACTCGGAATTGTTGCTGATTGCGTTAGCTGCAAGTGGCAACCGCAAGTTTTAAATCAGCTGTAAAACTTCCTCTGTGTGGGTTCCAGAGTAGTGCAGTGGAACTGTTTCAATGGCTGCTTTCCGGGCCACCGAAGCAATGTCAGTTACATATGCAGCTCTGGGCTACTCGCACAATCCACTTCAGAAAAGTTACCAACAAATTGCTAAACTAAGCTCTCAGTGTGCTAGATCCGTAATTTCAGGTAAAGGCGAAGGTTATTGTGATAATAAAATATACGTTTTCAAGTTACACTTGCTGTGTTCCTTCGGAAATGCTTTCGTGGAAAGCACCCTGGAAAAGAAAAGGATTGTGTTCGCTTTCCTTATCGAGTTCCTGTTTGCGTCCTCTTACGAGTACATATGGGCCCACTTACAATAGATGCGAGTGACATAGTGATTCTAGTGACTATGGTTAACAGGATGAGCAACATCCCAAGGATCATTCTATTGTACGAATATGAAGATAATGCATACAACTTGTATTAAGACATTGACTCGTACTATCTGCATTGTTCGAGAACTGTGAGGGCTAATTTTGGCACCAACAAATCAATTTTATATTCATGTGAACATTTTCATGGACCAAAATTAATGCTGACCACAGTGCCTCCTACAGGGTGCTGTAATCCTGTAGTGTAGTGTTTTTTCTATTTTGACTTAATTTTGCTTATTATTCGGAAAAAATATTTTTAATGTTGTGGTTAATTGTTGTTTTATCCCAAAATAAGGGAACGTGAAGGCATCTGTAGAAAGCTAATTTCATATTATATTCTGGATAGGTGAGGTGCCTATCTAAATTCTATTTTTAAAATCTTACATTCACTACACAACCTATAGCACATGCATTTAGAATTGTAAAAGTTAACGAAAAGGTCACCAACAAATTAAGGCATGATCGGCCAACATGGAACATTGTGGCGAGCTATCAGAAATCCCGGGTGATCCTAACGAAATTTCGGCATGGAAGAATGCGATCCATGAGTGTTATCAAATTTCATATATTAACTTCAATACTGATTTAAGTTGATATCAATGGGTTTGCACCGTGATATGACTCAATGTTCTAGGGACGAAGCATTAAATACATTAGTCTACAAAAGGTCCTAACATTTAAAGTTAGAATTTCCGAACAAATGGATCTCCTATAGGCACTACAACTAATTGAAAGACGTCTATCATATGGTGCAACATTCGAACAGCTGGTACAGTTTGTATCTACAAAACAATTCGCTGTGCCTTTTTACGGCTCTCAAAGAAACTCTCTCTGTTGGTCCGCTCTATGGTCACTCAAAGAGCACATATAGTTGTCTTGATCCCTTTCCTGCATGTAAATAAGCCGGATACCAGTCGACTCAGCTGTGAATGAGTACCTGAGTCAAATCAGGGTAATAATCTCGGGCGAGCGCAATGCTGACCACATTGCCTCCTAGTGTACCGTTACGGTCTTGAATGAAGTGCTCTAACACACTTCAAGGCCCTGATCCAACATGGATTGTTGCGCCAGCGATTATTATTATTATTAAATAAGTCAGATCAAGATTTGCATTTTTGCCAAAATTTGCATTTTTTTCTTTTTTTGTTTCAAACGAAACCTCAACACAGTCTCTGCTTTCCTTCAAAATTATTTGTTTACATTTCATTTCTTTTGTTACTGTCGTTATGCTATTGTTGGCATTATGGGTAACTGGATGGATGGTTTACATATAGGGTGGATTCAAACCGCGAGGGAGTCATTTGTTGTTGATCAGAGTAATGAGTGGAATTTTGTACTAGATCAACGTGTACAAGTGACCCGCATCCGATTACTTTAGTCGTTAGTCAGATGTAGCATCAATGGAATGCTGCCCTGAAAACCAGTGATCAGAGTTGAATACATTGTCAGAGAAAATGATGTTTCCGGCTTCTTCTATAGCGATGTAGTTCGGGCTTTGGCTTTCCAAAGTGTCCGCCGTTGAAAGCTAACTCGAGGAAAAGATTTGAAATATATATTGTAAAATAGATGAAAGTCTAACTGAACGGAAGGAAGTGGGGACCGCAAGCCTTGCTAATACTTGTGTCATCTACATGACTCAGCCGGAACCGCAGTGGGTGATGAAGTTGTACACATCTTCTGGGTGATTCGATTGGTAATTAATATGTGCCGTCGCATACAACCAAATAGGCGTTTTATCAGATGTGATCGCCTAGTCTGTGACGAGTAAACCAGCACAATATGCGGATCGAGCCCGCGGGCTAGAAAGTCACTAAACTCACCGCGTTTAGCAATCGAAGAAACAGTTCGGTTGATTCTAGTTTCGTCCGCTTACGTATGAGCCGTAGCAGACGCACACGAAAGCAACCGCCGCAGGTACCATACCACTTTTGGTATCGGCGTAAAAGATGCGACAACCGTGTTCTCTTTCGGAAAACGCGAAATGATCTCGCTTATGGGAGCAAGCGACCCAGATAGAAATTCACGTCACAATATAATTGTTTCATCGATTTTGATGCCGATTTATGTGTGTGTGTCCTCGATGAAAATCTTAAAGCAATCCTTATTGGTCGGTTTACGTTATCTGCGGCAAAGGGCACTACCATCAGCACTTATAGCTCGTAAACCCGCGTCCGAATGGGCACCGCCTAGACCATGCCACAATACGAAACACCACATTTTCGCCTAAGGGATGACCTGTAAGACACGCCGCCTCGCACCCAAATACTTGGCGATAGCTAAAAACAGCTCGAGGCAATGGCCAAGGCAGCGTCGACGCACATGTCCCTGAAAAGGGATGATGACTGGCGACCATGCAGCCCAATGCACGCATCTTCATCGCTATCCAGGCTTTGTGGAACGAAGAGAGTCTACAATCTACTGCACGTCTCAGAGGAGGACATCCCCAAATCGGCATTGTCGGTTCGTTCGAATTTTTCTAGTTTTCTTTCTGGGAATCCTTTTAGATGATATCTTGTTTGCATGGAAGATGAAAAACTGCACCTTGAACACCTGAAAAGCGTCTTCGAGTGCCTTCAGAAATATGGCTTCGTCGCGAATCTAACATAGCCGAGCTCAGCTAGGACACAGTATACACATCGTCTTGAGTCTCCATATCGCCTCATTAACAGAGAAAGCCGTAATTCAGAAATTTTCAGAAGCCAACCCGGAAAAACAGTTACCCCAGTTCATCGATATGCGCAACTTTTATGCCACATGCCCTCCGCTGCGAGGACCCAAGCTCCAATCAACTATGGTATGGCGCCCGTAGTGTGGACACCAGCCCTCGTAGGGCTTTTGACAAAGCGCACAGTAGCCTGTCCAGCGCTGTATTGCTTACACAGTGCCGACACCCGTCTCGGCTTCATAACCTCGCGATCGGAGCAATACTGGAGCAGGAAAAAGGGTAACTCCTGAAAGCATCTAGATCTTTTTTCGTTTAAACTCAACACTGTGGACAAACTTATAGCGGTGCCAAACATTTCAATTAAATTAACAGCTTTCACCGAGCACCACCGCACACATTCGACGCACTTTCACGCATCGGAACTGTGAAGGTGCTAATCGATTATAAGGCTATTATGAGGGCACAAAGCACCGACTCTGAAGCTCAGCTTCTTCTGCAAGATTAGTCAGGTTGTCGGTTGGAGCTCAAGAGGATGCCGGGCGCACTCATCGAAGTTTATTGCGACATTCCCTATGCAGGCGATTGGTTGTGCAGCACCCGACAATTCCGTAAAGAGTACCTGTACCGTCAAGAACACTACGAAGTGTTGCACGGACCTAATCGTGTCTGCAATTGAAGTGAGGCCGTTATGTAACATTAGGACGACAACTGAAAGCAGCTCCCCAGTACCCCCCCCCCCCCCCCAAAACGAATTGTGAATCCGAAAATTACGAAGCGAAGAGCTCGTATACGAACAGTTTGGCCAGGCGATTTGTCAGCAACTTCAGCCGATCTCGCGTAGGGAACAACACTCCGATTACGCGAAGATCGACCTCCGAGTAAGCTGTCTTCGCTGAAGAGTTTCGTCGACATTTTGTCATATGGCGCTCAGCACCAATGATACGAAAGTATCCTTTAGTGGTCCTATCGCCATCATCGGACTACGCCGGACACGTCCTTCAAGCTGGGATGTCACTGGCGCTCCCTTTTGTTCGCTCGAAAAGATAACGGCGACAGACTTGCGGTGACCAGCGAAGACCGCCTCGATTTAGTAGTAAGTTAACTTGCTCAAAAGGATTGAAAATATATATTGGAAAATAGATAAAACTCTCAATTGTTATTTTGGCGCATGTTAATGGGAAAATTAACACAAACGCCTATATGGCCTTCTCTCTGTTATTTTTGATAAATAGGGTAAATTTCATTATCGCCCGATGAAACAATGCTTGATCGTCAATACCATACCTTTTGCTTTCATTGATTGTGGGGTGGATGTTCCAGCACCCCCGGGTCACCCGGAGCTTGGTTGTTTCTGAGCGCTTTAAGTAGATCCTTCACTTCGTCGAGTATACCCAGTGCCTTCGCTTCTTTGAAATGTGGACATGCTTTTAATATTGGGCCCATTGATTTTGCAGCTATACAGCTCTAGCCTGAGGTTCTCTTGACATTCTCGTCGTCAAGTTTTAAGCGGAACTCAAGTTGCGTCTATTACAGTTATTCTTCAATCTCGTAATTTATGTATTTGGGTTTCTTTTTTCTGCAAATCTTGTCAGTGATACGTATTAATTCTATGTTTTTGTCTTGTGGGTCGCTCCCGATACCGTTGGCAGACTGGTACTTTTCGTCAAACAATTCATTCCTTTGTTGCGGGGATCGTGTCTGATGGTTTTCTCTGCTGGAGTCTTGACTGACTCAATTTCAACGCTATCGATTTGCTGGGCTCAGCTTAGCGTCGTAGTTCACAGTTAGTCTTCCATTGCACTGTCGTCGTTGTATTGGACAACGTTCAATGAACTTCTTGGGGATAAATGTAGTACCCTAGACAACTAATGACTTCTCTGGCGATAGAAAATTAAATGATGTCGATTATCTTTTAATTAAGTGGATGCATGCTAAGCTAACGCAAAGATTCTTCGTGTTGGTCCCTACCTGACAACAGAAACAACGAAAGGCTGCTCCGGAGGAAGCCCTTTCGACTAAAAACAAGAATTGGATTTTTTCCTTCGGACAATATGCAACGGCCTTTCAGTCTGGAGTGTATGCAAACCTAAGGACGGTAGCATGTGTGATATACGAGACGTTTAAAGATAGATTCATCGCAATCTGCAGCGAAAATCAAGCTACACTAAAGCTAAGAGCAACCGGTTGTTTACTTCGAAAATCGTTCATCAACGTATCATTCATCGCTAACTAGTCTGATTACTTCGTCACTGTGGAGTAGAGGGAAATGAAATCTCGAATACATTAGTAAAACGGAGCTCAATTTCCCCTATAGTTGGACCGGAACCAAGAATTGGATTGCCAGTAGCATCGCCTCATGCTGCATTAAAAACGGGATAATAAGCATACCATAAGGGTAGTTAGCAGAAATTGGATTCTATTAGACACACCAAGTTTCTTCTGTCAGAACGAAAAAGTTTCATCATCATCAACGGCGCAGCAACCGGTATCCGGTCTAGGCCTGCCTTAATAAGGAACTCCAGACATCCCGGTTTTGCGCCGAGGTCCACCAATTCGATATCCCTAGAAGCTGTCTGGTGTCTTGACCTACGCCATCGTTCCATCTCAGGTAGGGTCTGCCTCGTCTTCTTTTTCTACCATAGATATTGCCCTTATAGATTTTCCGGGCTGGATTATCCTCATCTATACGGATTAAGTCCCCCCACCGTAACCTATTGAGCCGAATTTTATCCACAACCGAACGGTTATGGTATCGCTCATAGATTTCGTCGTTATGTAGGCTATGGAATCGTCTATCCTTATATAGGGGTCCAAAAATTTTTCGTAGGATTCTTCTCTCGAGCGTGGTTGACAGTTTGCAATTTTTTTGCTAAGAAACCAAGTCTCCAAGGAATACATGAGGACTGGCAAGATCGTTGTCTTGTACAGTAAGAGCTTTGACCCTATGGTGAGACGTTTCCAGCGGAACAGTTTTTGTAAGCTGAAAAAGGTTCTGTTGGCTGCCGGGGTGGTTGTTCCATGAGCACAAGATGATGAACCACTTGGTGTAATTGGTCCCTTCCATATTTAACCAATTCGGCTGTAATTCCATCGGCTCCTAGCGACTTATGGCTTTTAAGCCGATGAATTGCACGGACTGTCTTTTCTTCAGTTGACGGCACCTCCAACTCGCCGAAATTTTGGTTGTTGAGCAGCTCCTCAAAATAATTCACGCCTCGCTCCAATATGCCCATTCAATCGGAAATCAGATTTCCCTCAATGTCTCGCCAGAATGAGCATTTCGGTGTATAAGGCTTCATCCTGCTGACTTGTTAATGAATCTTCTGCACCTGGTACCATTGCCCCATGTACTTTTCTAGTTCACGGACTTGTTGGTTCTCCCAGGCTTCCTTTTTCCGTCTGTGAAGTCGCTTCTCCATTCGCCGAGGTTTGTGATAAGTCTCTGCGCATGGCCGCGTTCTTTGAGAATGCAACATTACTCGATATGCGGCATTCTTCCGTTCCGTAACTAGCTTACATTCATCGACAAACCAGCCATTCCGACTTTTCTTGTGGTTGGGGCCAAGTATGTTTGTGGCCGTATTTATAATAACGTTCTTCAGGTGATTGTGAAGATCATTTGTTGATGCTTCATCTCCAGGATCTCTGTTGACTCCGGTTATTGCGGCATCCATTTCGGCCTTATTGGTGTTACGGAGGGCTGTGTTGTGAATGGTTTCAGTATTCACTCCCACGTGATTGTCAGAGGGGATTCTAGGTGGTGTCGTAATTCGAGCTCGGTGCACCATGCCAACGAGATAGTGGTGCGAGTCAATATTGCCCCCCCCCCTATATGTTCTGACATTCATCAAGGCTGAGAGGGGGGTGGCGTTCAATCAGCACGTGGTCAACTTGGTCGGAAATGGTCCCGTCTGGAGAGGCCCACGTATGTTTGTGGACCGCGTTCTGCGCAAACCAGCTACTTCCAACAACCATTTTGTGCGATACTGCTAACTGAATAATGCGCAGTCCGTTATCATTGGTATCCCTATGTAAGCTATGGGAGTCAACGTATCGCCTGAATACGGGCTTCGTCCCGATTTGATTGTTGAAATCTCCAAGTATGACTTTGATATCAGACTTGGAACAGGCTTCAAAGGTCCGCTCAATTGCCTTGTAGAAGGTATCCTTTGCCGACTCTGCAGTTTCCTCTGTAGGGGGTGAGCATTTATGAGGTTTACATTTCTAAACTTGCCTCGTAAACGCAGAGTATAGCCTTTCGCTTATATTTTCAAAGCCGGTAACAGCAGGTTTCATTTTTTTGCTGACTAAGAAACTTACTCCGAGCACATGGGTAACTGGATTGCCGCTATAATATATGGTGTAGCGACTGTTCTCCAGGGAACCGGTGCCTGTCCATTGCATCTCTTGCAACGCTGTTAAACCAGCTTTATATTGGGACAGGGTATCGGCTAGCTGCTCAGCAGCGTACGGTCTATACTGAGAGCGCATGAGAAAATGCACAAATCGTTAATCCTTTGTTCGTCGTTTTAAAATCCATCCTGTCCGAGGCTCCTTGCGTGGCTTCGTAACATCGGTTTTCCGTGTAGGGATGTCAGCCCCACGCAACTCCCAACCTGGAGGACGAGTTGGTACATTTTGTCCCGTTTTCAGGCGCAGAAGACTCGCCTTCGTCCTTCTCCGTCTGCAGTTTTTCATGAAAAAAGAACTCGCAGCGATCACCACGTGGAGGTGAAGATAGCGTTTGGTAGTAGAGCTGTTGGTGTTGGTTCAGCAGGCGTTTCCCACGTTTTACGCTTCATCGTGGATACTAATCCACGTTTCACTCTGGGACCTATACTATCCTTTTGACTGACGTTTATTCTGTCATAAAGTTGGAAAACTTGCCGAAATATTGTCGGTATTCTGACTGGCAAGAATCGACTTGCTGGTATGTTCAAAATAGGAATTGTACGGAAATGATACCCTTCCATCGTATCATGAAGAAGCGAAATCCAGGAACATTTGCTAAGTGAGTGTTCGGTTATTTTGGTACTGATTTGCGCCATCACATCCACTAGCGGAATTCCTCCGATATATAAACGAATCTGGTGTATTTGGTTAGATGGAGAGGCCAGTATAGTTAATCACTACAGTCTGAGTGCTCAGAGTCTGTGCCTCTCCAGATTTCTGATGATTTCTTCGTGTTTGGTATTCATGGTTTTTGATGATAATTCTGGGAATGGATTTTTTCTCAAGGTCACTGAAGTACGGAAGTTAATCAATCATCCTGCAAGATCGGTGAGTTGGTTAAATCATCAGTTTAGGTATGACGTCTTATACTTAAAGAGATATTCAACTTCAATTCTGGGGAAATCCTGGTAAAAACCAGAAATTAAAAGTATTAGGAGATTCCTCAATCTATTGACTGCATAACTATTTATAGCTCTGCCGCGGACAATATGAAAATGAATTTAACTCCTCTGGAGACAAATAGTTTGCTTAAAAATATACCAATTCCTTGAGAGCACTAATGTATCTTTTAATGGGAATATTCCCCAAAGCACCAACTTCATATTGTACAACCACCGGTAGTGAATGAATCTCTGCTGCACCTCCGAAAATCATACTTCATAATAAAAACCAATCTCTGAATCCGACAAGTCATATTTTGATTGGTGGTTGGATTCTTGATTCAATTCAGTTCAATTTGACCTCATTTTACCAACATGAAAATGAACGCATCCTATTCGATATTCCTTTACAATAACCATCCTCACCAGAAGCATTGAAAACACCAGTGCATTCACCAGTGGAAAAGAATTTTCAAGCGTTCTGTTTGGACGAAAGAACTCTCTGGAAATTCTCCATGTCCCAACAGAAATGAAGTTGCATGGCCCAATATAATAAATGTAACGTGTGGAATTCTCGAGAGGAGGACACGTAGAAGGCGGGCTCCGTATGTCCCTATATGTAGGTCGAGATGGCTACGATAAGGACTTTCCATAGCAAAGGAACGAAAAAAGAAAAATTACCCTTCCTAAACTGTTTCAAACTTACCAGGCCCTGGTCCTTACAGTCATACCGAGGCTACTTAATTTCATTATCTTTTCAACATTCCGAAATAATTTATGAGAGACCTGACATTAATTTCACAAGGATATCCCTCTTATTATATTTCACTGATGTTCACATAGAAAGGGAGATCTAAAAGGAGTCCTAACCTAAGAACATTTTCAATTTACTTTTTCCCTGCTTACATTTCCGCCTGGTGCCAGATAGCACGGGTTTGTCTTGTAGGAAAAAAGTTTGCTCAGTCTGGAATGGAGGCAAACATTTTGGGTTTGGCACCGCATTTTTGCAAGTAAATAAAAACCATTTTTCGGTCTCTTTAATGTTTCACTAAAACGAAATCTAAATAGTAAATTAGTTAATCTCGGATTATCTGCCAGCTTTACGGAGAGAGGTTAAGAATCTGCGTTCGTTTATTATGCATGAATTCTTTGCTTTCTGATTCGACTTTATGGGATTCTCGTTGAGGGAACCTTTCATGACCTATCGCTACTAGGCGAACATGTTGCGTGCTTTGTTGCACTATTTCACTTTATGTTGCGTACGTTAATGACTATAATCATAACCTTGATTAGCTTTTATGTGTTTAATGTAATTAGCTTTGTACTTAGTGGAGGTGTCCTTTCAACTTCGAATTACTGTCTATGAGTAACGAGATAATACTTAGGTAGTGGCAGAAGTCATTAAATTCCCTCTAAGTTTCTCAAAGAATAATATTCCATTGCAAATCAGGATAATACTTAATATCTGCATGCACGATTCTGCTGAAGTAGTAGGGATATTCTACTATTTGATCGTCACTTGATTTACTGTTGTTGTTCGGAATTATAGGTGATGATGAAGTGTGAACCGGTACACGTCAGGACACACTGCGAGTTCCCAGAGGACGTAGATGGCGTTATGTAAGACCATGCCGTCGTGTGTACTAACACCGAGCATCTTTCGAGATCCTGGTCGGGCAGTATATATTGAACCGGTAGAAGTAGATAGCGTTACCCTGGGGAAGCGTTGAATCACCGTTGTGTGAATGCGGATAAAACTTCACCTAATTAGGGTTTGTTCTTGATGAGGGCCTCCTCCGTTGTACACGATACGTTTTCTTCTCCTGCTTTAGCCTTTGCTCCGTGCAGAAGAGGGGTCAACTTGTCTCGATCGGTCAATGGTTTGATCTGGATGGAGTGCAAGGATCTCAAACCACTATCTAGCGCATCAAGCCACCGTTGTTTAGGCCGTCTTTCTGGTCATTCTCTGTCGAACTCGATGTTGAGACTTATCTTTGTAACTCAATTCTTTTCAGCGTGAATTATATGACCATACGATCGAAGACGCCTCTTTTGCAATTTTTTCACCAACGTTCAACCTCATATCGATCGTAGATATCCTCATGTCTGATGTGAGCATGGTGTGTTTCACGACTGGTTCAAGGTAACATCTTCAGCTCCATTACGGCGAGGGGCCGTTCATTGACAATAAAAAAATCGAAAAGGGGGGAAATAGTCGGGAAGGTGAAGGTTTAGATTAATTTTTGCCTGTTATGAAAATGTGTCGGTCACCGGAGCGTCCATCGAAGAGGTCTTAATGACTGCAATCCCCGACCGAGATTCCAGGGTGCACAAGGTTAAATACAAAGGAGGTGTCGCAAAGCGATGCTGTGCTGCTGTCCTGGAAAAAAGCCCAGAGAAGAAAGTTGAAACTGTCAGACAATTTTGAACTGAGCCTGAGTGGGAGCACTAATAATACCACAAGCGCCAAACGAATCGCATATAGTCCATTGTAAAGCAACCATCCAGATAGTCTCCTTGGAACAACAACACGGTCTTCTCGGCAAATACCAAAGTGTCTGGAAACACCGAAGTGGAAGAGGCTGTGAAGCATGATGTCCAAAGGCAACCGATCCGTGCATATACATTTCTGCGAATTTCTTAGGCCAAAACTCGCTTTAATGAAAGTTGAACAAAATGCGAAAAACTTCTTAACAGCGGAAAAATCAAAATTTGTTGTGTAATATGTAGGAGGTGAGTACCAATAGTCCGCGCAAACTATTACAGTTGTTTGGCCTATGGGCACACCTCTACATTCCGCTCGAGATCTGACTGGAGGACAGCATACCGTAAGCGAAGATTTGCGGCAAAATGAGGAGTTGAGCCAAGATGTGGCAACTCTTATATCCAAAAAATACAAGGGTGCGACAAAGGATCGCTGCCCCTAGCCAACAGACAAAAACCCACGCTCTTGGCTAGAGCTGGTCAGTGCCATTAATAGGAAACTCTGTGCTCATTGACCACCCTGTTCTAAGGAAACTGTGGAAATGGAAAAACATCCAGGTACCTTTTCTTGTCGACGCCAACTAATCTGGTGCCGTCGATGAGAGGGGGAATTCTAGGGAATTCCCACTCTTCACTGTAATGAAACTAGAATAGCCAGTTTTGTCCATGAGGGATACAAAACATCGCACGTGGAGGGTATTCCCTGCTGCGGGTTTACTAAACAGCGTGTTCAGCCCATGTTTGACAGTGGATGATTTTTCCTGCGGTTGAAAGGTGGTGTCCGGATAGCTCAGTGGTTAGAGCACTAGGCTGTCATACGGAAGGTCGCGGTTCAAATCTCACTGGTGGCAGTGGAATTTGAATGGTGATTTGACGTCGGATACCAGTCGACTCAGCTGTGAATGAGTACCTGAGTCAAATCAGGGTAATAATCTCGGGCGAGCGCAATGCTGACCACATTGCCTCCTATTGTACCGTTACGGTCTTGAATGAAGTGCTCTAACACACTTCAAGGCCCTGATCCAATATGGATTGCTGCACCAACGATTATTATTATTATTATTGAAAAGTGGTAAGGTAAAGCGACACTGAGGTCAGAGTACCACCTTTCGGTATATTGGATACAATGGGGAAACTGCTTAAAAAATTCGTAAAGCCAAGGTTGACTGATGCAATATGCGCTGCGGCAGAATTTTCACTAAAACAGTATAGTTTTAGAGTGGGGCGATCTGCAATTGTTGCGCCCTAAGCGGTGAAATTGACTGACGCGCAGACTCGGCACTGTCGACGAATGGTGCTGCACTAGATGCAAAAAACGCTTTCAACTCTGCGAGATGGTATGAAGTACGCAAAGCGCTAGAAAATTTTCTCTATATTTAAGGCTACTTTTTAAGAGGCACGCCCTGTTCCGGGAGACCTGGAAAGGCCACCGTTTTCTATCCTGCGCAACTCAGAATTGGAGAGGGAAACGAGGAAGCTGTTGTTTGTGAAGACCACCCACCCTAGCGTATGGTAACTATTCCGAGGAAGAGAACATTGGTATCGAAAGTGCATCTGATTAAAGTCGTGTTGTCGTGTTTCAGTGGAATGTACGGTGAGTATTACCTTATCTAGAGGCTACGAATATTTTCTGTTCAATCTGCTTAGAATCAGGAAATCATGTCGCCCGACTGCATTTATTGTAAGGATTTGGTGGATAATATTTGCCACACCTTTTTCTGCAAAAGTGCCTCTAGATAATATCATTAAGGTCATGCGGCAATGACACGTGATGGAGAGTGCTACATTACACTCATGGCATTCTTAAGGCGGAAAAGAGGGAGATGGATAGGAGAGACTTCGTGCTACACTGAATAGGTTCACCCTGAGAGAACGTGTCAAACGGGTCCATGTTAGTGTACAAGATCTAACTGGAGATTTTTTTCATCTTCCTAGCAAAGAAAAAATACCACTTCGTGCTTACTTGATGATATCTTCGTTAAGGTCGATGCCTCTGTTGACTGTAACGATAGTAGACTATGTATGCCGAGAATTTGAAGTTTCCGAATACTATCAAAGTATTTCCTGCTTGCTGTAAATAATGACTGAAAGGGGTAGAAATTTCTAGGTGAGTTTTCGAAATTTTATTGGTACCGAAATGTCAACAACGCCTCGGATAGGTACTGACCCCACGACTACGATTTACGATTCTGATCTAGGTTAACGAACATCACAAACACGAACGGAAATGCTCAATATAATGAAGAACAATGCTTCCTGTAAGTGATTGCATGTAGTTCAGGAGGGGATCCTTAAAATTAACATTGTGATGTCAGTGAGTGATCTGAATGGCAGGGGTTTTGGCAAAACCTTTCCTATTCTAGCCAAAATTCGGAAATGCCACTATCGCAACATTAGTATCAAGTCCAGCCTGTTTCGCGCCCATGTTCACTTATACTACTATATGGGAGTCAGGCTTGAAAAGTAATCGCCATTATTATTTATGGGAGTTCTCTGGGTTAAGACAGTAATTAATGAAGAACTTCGACGGCGTCCGGGCAAACACCAGTGAATATGCTGATCAAAAAGCTGCAGTTCCCGTCGATAGGTCACATATTAACGAAAGGCAGCAACGGTGTCACTCGGTATCTCAAGTAATATAACCCACCGTCAGAGGATGTCTGACCAGTGGGTCTCCTTTAAACTACATGGCGTAGAAAAATTGCGGGGTGCAAGCTTTTCAGAAAATCTTCAAAGCAGGTGAAGTTTATTACCATGAATTGGGCTTGTGGCAACCATATATGATCATTCGATTCGCTGTTTGCCTCTTTTGAGTAAAAACATAATTAGCTGATTCCACCACTTTGACATATCCATATCTCCGGCAGACGGCGAAGGCGCTAATAAACACTTTTGTTTCCCGTTGGCCGAAATGTTCACTGCTTGACACTTTATTATTTCTCATTTGCCGAAATGCATAGTAGAATTCCTCTGCTGTTATAGGGTCAACCTCTTTCATTATGGGTTCATTTCAGTCCAGAGCAATAATCGTCGAAGCAAAAGCATACTTGTCATTTTCCATGGCAACATGGTATAGCCAATTCCTGTTGATTTTTTTCTTCCAAAATTAAGCAACCTCTTCTGATAAACTCAGCCAGCTGCACCGATATTTCCTTTTCGCTTTCAGATATTAAGCTTTTGGTGTGCTGAAACTCTCGTTACGCCAGAAATAGACACTCTACGTTTTTTACCTCGTGGTATATTCATAGAAGTATGGTGTCACCTTTTTAGGCTTTCTTCTACATCTGAGTACATTTATTTCGTATGCCTGTACAGTGAAGACATACTCATCAATGGTTCTACTGATTTTTCTGGCTCTTGCCTATCATGAAGGGAAGAAAGAGGATGCTGACAACTAGGTAGATTTTCCAGACGATTCAGAAGTGAGCATAGCGGACATCCTCCATCAACTAGGAAATCGGGCGACACTGGAGGAGTTCAATCTATCGTTTCCCTAAAAAAGTAAATAAGCAATGACTGGAACAAAAAATTCTATATTATGACGACGTACGCAAGATTATAAGATCCCTAATATTCTTCCGCACACTAATCTAGGGATATGGCTGGGTTTCTGATTAACTAAATCAGACGCAAAACGTGCGTTATTTTAAAGCTTTCACTGCATTTCTCAGTTATCGCAGGTCATCGAGAAAATTTATTCTTTTATCCTGGCTTATACCAGCTCCATGAGAGCTGCTCTCAAAAATTCTTTCGGTCTAGTATGAACTCATCAAAACCTACCCCTTGAACGTATGTAGAATATGCAGATGCAAACAACAATGAAAATTAAATTCCCAACTACTAGCCCTAAAGTTAGTGGGAACTAAACGACAATTGCCCGAAAGCAGCTCCTCCCGAAAATTTCATTCGTGGGGAGGGTGAGCACTGCGGACCTCGATAAAAAACGCGTAGCTTTATATTCCGGGAGAGTCTTAGTAAAGTCATTCCATTCCCAAAAATTTCATTTTGTCGAATTTTCTCATGCAAGTTTTACGATCGTGCTCAATTTTTATGTATACATTATTGCGAAATTCCGTAGCGAGTAAAGTGGAATTCCAGGCGGATGCCTGTACCTGGACAATGGGGCGGGATGCACTTTCACAGAGAGCTGAAGAAATGGAAAAATTTTAATACCATTAGAATCAGGCGCCCCCGCAAATAAAAATGCTCGGAACGAGCCAAGCGGCGTTCCAGAGACGAAGGGAATAGAGAAGTAAATGTGTTTTTTAAGTTGAACAATAACTCATTAAACGCAACGGAAATAAATCCTGGAGCGCGTCCCAGGGCCATGTAATTTATTCAGGCTTTCATTGTGAGAAATATGAATCGGTGAGCATTGAACCCTCATTGCCCCGTTTGTCTGCCGCTGCTCCTGGAAAGGATACCTAGCCACGTTGGCGAAAGAAGTTGCCGGCCAGCTTCGGCCTGCCGTTGCCGGCATATTTGCGAAGATAAGAAAGCCTCTTGGCGATTTATTTTCCCTGAATGGTACATTTAACAACAAACTGAAGATAATTTTAATGAACAAGCGTTTAATTTATCTTTCTTACTACTTTTTTCGCTCTCCCATAATGAGGGATAAATGATGCTCTTTGAATGTTTCGCCTATAAAAAGTTGATAACGGCTTTTATTACACTAGTGAATTTTTACATTTATAGCAGCGTTAGGGAATTTTTAAGGAGTTGCGACGAAGCGTGATGAGGGCAAAGTGAGTTGTAGTCTGGGGTTCGGTTCAGCATGATTTAGGAACTCACATCTGGAAGTAATGGCGTTTTGATGTTAACTTGAAGAACTTTCTACGCCCGGCGTCTGACCTTATTGTTTTGCCCTTGCACTGGTCGGGTTTGTCCTTTTTATCTTACTCTTGGGGAAGGATTGGGGTTCCATATCTTCCCCATGAATAAGGCTTCTATTTTACGCTTACGAGTTATATAAGATGATTTACGATTTAGGTGTTGAATTTCTTACATCACATCTTCAATGTACAAGATACCAGTTGATTAATATTATTATTACAACGTATAAAGTAGCCACTTGTGAGATGGGACTGGTTTCATTTGCATAAATAATTTCATATTCTATAAATAACTGATTGGCAAGATTGTGCTAAGGACTTACATAAGATTTGTTCAAATATGACTCCTTCGTCTAGGTAGCTGTTTCGACACCCCCACTGGGGTAAAAAGGAACCAACCCTAACAGCTTGTAATTACTTAGTTGATTGTGTGATGATTAAAAGACCATGGAAATTAGCTGACGCCAACTAAGAGAGCAGAGCTATGTTTAAAACTTGAAAAGATAGTCGAGTTGATCGTGCGGCTCCACTGAATGCGCTTGGATGGCTTTGTGTTAGCTAAACTGGAGAATGTGAGAGGGGGTCTTTTTCGATACTTCAGTTCCTTTGACATCTTTGGCAAAATTTAATGTGTCCTTTAGCTAATACGAGGCACGGCATCGCAGCCTGAAACAAAGAATGGGATGTAACGTAAATTTCGAACCGAAACAGATGCAAAACAACTAGACCGCCCTTTGGGTAACCGATGAACTCGAGAGTCGGATACTACGATCGAGAGGGGCGTCCACGATAAGCATAGAATCCTTGGCAAGCATAGGAAAAAATAATAAATATTAATCTTGGGCGGCCTGTTCTATTTATGTTTCAGATTAAGGTTGCATAATTTGACAGACATCTTCTCCTGGAAACCGTCAACCGGGACAAGAGAGTGCAGAGCCGGGCTGGGACTAGGGTCGATCAACCGACGAGGATATGTTTGGCTAGTCCCCCTTGGCCTCATCGGAAGCAACAGACCGGGAAGAGTGTTTCGCGCATTGAAAAAGGTGTTGATAGGATCGCAAACGAAGAAATAACAGATACATTGAGGACTGCATGGCTAGTGGAGGGCTTGATGCACTTCTATTTTTAAGTCAGATCCATACCCTGGTTGGTAGACTATTTTTGCCCATTTTTGCCGGATTACTGAAAAACTTGAACCCCGAACTTTAAAAAACAAAATTAAAAACGGACGACGAAGAGGTGTTGACGCCAGGCGCACAATCGAAGAACGAGATGTTAGTATTCACCCAGTCGTTAGTAGCCGTCATGGGCCGTGCAGTTGGTGCCAGCCCCAACACTGATTTACTAGAACCATCAGCAACTACTTCCGGGAACTGGCGGCAGACAGTTTAGCGGCCTCCAGTTTAGAAACCACTGTCGTGGCTTTGGACGCACGAAGTGCCACTTGCACTGCCTCTACCGCAAAACTGTCGACATCGACGGCCCTTCAAAGAGCAAGCTTCGGGAAGAGTGTTGGTCATCGGAAGTTAGCAAAGGGATGGAGTCCTGCTCAAGAGTCATATTCCATATTCTGAACAATATTGCGACGCATAAAGAGGCCGGTTTTATTGACGAGCGAGATGGAAAGGATCGAGACATGCAACGAAAAACGGCTGGGAAACCAGCCTAAAGTAAAATATACAGCCTTCAAGTGCAACCGATTTCAGGATGAGGTCAAACAACGAAAGAAAACGACAAAAGAGCTCGGACGCCAAGCAACCTCTGTCATCAATGAAGCAGCAATGGCTTGCGAACGAGGAATGTACCGGATCCCGGTTGGCATTCTCTGGTTTGATTCCTGCCAGGTGGTTCGCCATACCACCAGTTGCACCAATTGTGCAGAGATTTTCTCGGTTTGTGCGTTGCTGAGATCGATGACACCTACGAAGGCGTATAACTTAATATTATCCCATACTATAAGATTTCCAGGAATTTGGTAGTTTGCATCTCGTTCCCGAAGATCGTCTTCACGACCTCAGGATCTCAGGATCTCCATGTACAACTGATCTTCATATGGCCCTGCATCGGAGGAGGCCGAACCTCAAAGGCCTCAAAAGAAGTATTATAGTCTATTCGAAAGCACAGGGAACACTGATAGGGACTAACCTTGAGCATGTATCCTCGACAGAGGGACTTACACGCTTTCTGTGTCCAGTCTTATTTCTTCGCTTTACGTATCTCACGACAATCAACTCCAGAAGAAGAAATATAATATCCGATGTCCAGCATCGCATGAAAAAAGGTCAACCTGTTAATTATCCCCAATACAAGGCATACGCTTTGAGACAGCTCGAAAATCTAAAAAGGAAGTGCCTCTCTTTGACTTTATTATTAACGCAAACCTATCGGTGTGTAATATGGACAGTATACTAACCTCCCATTTTCCCAATTCGGAGATATATAACGGTTAGGAGGAGCTCTTTGATATCGCTGTGCTAACCGACAATGTGGCTTCCTGGGTGACTTGCCTGAAGATAATTCTCAGATCAGAGTTGGATACTTTTGAGTGTGAATCTCACTGTAGAGTCCTATCCTAATAGAGACCGCAATGGATCGACTAGAAGGAGTTTATGATAGTTAAGTTATCAAAGACAATGTCCTTTAAAGTCTAGTTCCCTGCACAATGTAGTAAAAAGACTTTGCCACCGTGGTAGAATGGAGATCTGTCGAATCTGACAAAACCGGTCAGCGAGGTCTTCAACATATGCTACAAGCACAAGTACTGGCAGTCATTCAAGGACTTCCTGAAGAGGTACACTATTGCCCAAACAATGAAAGTACCGGCAACCCTGCGCGACTGTGTAAGATTTTGATCTCGAAACATGGGAGCTCAAGCTTTCTTAGAAAGTCGGAAAGTTGGTGGGAAGGAGGGAGCATATGTTGCCTCTGGCGTGTGAAATAATCAAATGGGTAGCTATCCAGAATAAAATAAGCTGAACTATAAACAGCTTCTCCGAATATGTTAACAATCTCCAAGCTCAGACAGTATAATGCCAGTCATCATCATCATCAAAGGCGCAACAACCGGTATCCAGTCTAGGCCTGCCTTAATAAGGAACTCCAGACATCCCGGTTTTGCCCCGAGGTCCACCAATTCGATATCCCTAAAAGCTGTCTGGCGTCCTGACCTACGCCATCGCTCCATCTTAAGCAGGGTCTGCCTCGTCTTCCTTTTCTACCATAGATATTGCCCTTATAGACTTTCCGGGTGGGATCATCCTCATCTATACGGATTAAGTGACCCGCCCACCGTAACCTACTGAGCCGGATTTTATCCACAACCGGACGGTCATGGTATCGTTCATAGATTTTGTCATTGTGTATGCTGCGGAATCGACCATCCTCATGTAGGGGGCCAAAAATTCTTCCGAGGATTCTTCTCTCGAACGCGGCCAAGAGGTCGCAATTCTTCTTGCTAAGAACCCAAGTCTTCGGGGAATACATGAGGACTGGCAAGATCATAGTCTTGTACAGTAACAGCTTTGACCCTATGGTGAGACGTTTCGAGCGGAACAGTTTTTGTAAGCCGAAGTAGGCTCTGTTGGCTGACAACAACCGTACGCGGATTTCATCATCGTAGCTGTTATCGGTTGTGATTTTCGACCCTAGATAGGAAAAATTATCAACTGTCTCAAAGTTGTATTCTCCTATCCTTATTCTTCTTCGTGTTTGTGTTTGACCAGTGCGGTTTGATGTTGTTGGTTGATTCGTCTTCGGTGCTGACGTTTCCACCAGATATTTTGTCAGCCGATCTCGCGCCGCCTGCTCGATCTGGATGAAGGCAGTTTGTACGTCTCAGGTCGTTCTTCCCATGATGTCGATATCGTCAGCATAGGCCAGTAGGCTGGACTTTAAGAGGATCGTACCTCTTGCATTTACCTCAGCATCACGGATCACTTTCTCGAGGGCCAGGTTAAAGAGGACGCATGATAGAGCATCCCCTTGTCGTAAACCGTTGTTGATATCGAATGGTCTTGAGAATGATCCAGCTACGTTTATCTGGTCTCGCACATTGGTCAAGGTCAGCCTAGTCAGTCTTATTAATTTCGTCGGGATAGCGAATTCTCTCATGGCCGTGTACAGTTTTACCCTGGCGATGCTATCATAGGCGGCTTTAAAGTCGATGAACAGATGGTGCAACTGTTGTCCATATTCAAACAGTGTTTCCATCGCTTGCCGCAGAGAGAAAATCTGATCTGTTGCTGATTTGCCTGGAGTGAAGCCTCTTTGGTATGGGCCAATGATGTTCTGGGCGTATGGGGCTTTCCGGCCTAGCAAGATAGCGGAGAATATCTTATAACTGGTACTCAGCAAAGTGATGCCTCTATAACTGCTGTACTGTGTGATATCTTCCTTTTTATGTACGAGACAAATAACGCCCCGTTTCCAATCGTCAGGCATTGATTCGCTGCCCCACGCCCTGAGCACAAGTTGGTGAACCACTTGGTGTAACTGGTCGCCTCCATATTTAACCAATTCGGCTGTAATTCCACCGGCTCCTGGCGACTTATGATTTTTTAGCCGATGAATTGCACGGACTGTTTCTTCCTTGCTTGGTGGTGGCATTATTTGTCCATCCTCTTGAGTTGGCGGGACCTCCAACTCACCGATGTTATGGTTGTTCTGTAGCTCCTCAAAGTACTCAACCCATCGCTCTAATATGCGCATTCTGTCGGAAATTAGATATCCCTCTTTGTCTCGGCAGAATGAGCATCGAGGTGTATTGGGCTTCATCCTGCTGACTTGTTGGTAAAACTTGAGCGCCTGGTGCGGTTGCTCCCTGTATTTTTCTAGTTCACGGACTTGTTGGTTCTCCGCTCGACGGAGTTCGTGATAAGTCTCTGCGCGTGCCCGCGTTCTTTGAGAATGCACGCACGGTATGCGACATTCTTCCGTTCTGTTGCTAGCTTACATTCATCATCAAACCAGCCGTTCCGACTCCTTTTGCGGCTGGGGCCAAGTATGTTTGTGGCCGTATCAATTATAAAGTTCTTCAGGTGGTTGTGAAGATGATTTGTTGATGCTTCATCTCCAGGTCCTCTGTTGACTGCGGTTATTGCGGCATCCATTTCCGTCTTATAGGTGTCGCAGAGGGCTGTGTTATGGATGGCTTCAGTGTTCACTCTCACCTGATTGTCAGAGGGGATTCTAGGTGGTGTTGTTATTCGAGCTCGGAGCAGCATGCCAACGAGATAGTGATTGAAGTCTATATTGGCCCCCCTATATGTTCTGACATTCATCAAGGCTGAGAGGTGGCAGCGTTCGATCAACAGGTGGGCAATTTGGTTGAAAGTGGTCCCGTCTGGAGAGGCCCACGTATGTTTGTGGACTGCTTTCTGCGCAAACCATGTACTTCCGACAACCATTTCGTGTCACCCTGCTAATTGAATAATCCGCAGTCCGTTATCATTTGTCTTTTCGTGTAAGCTATGGGAGCCAACGTATCGGCTGAATACGGGCTCCTTCCCTACTTGGCTATTAAAATCCCCAAGTATGATGTTAATATCATATCTGGGACAGGCTTCGGTTCGTTCTACTGCCTCGTAGAAGGTATCCTTCTCCGATTCTGCAGTTTCCTCTGTAGGGGCGTGAACGTTAATGAGGCTTATGTTTCTAAACTTGCCTCGCAAGTGCAGAGCGCATAGCGGTTCGCTTATGTTTTCAAAGCCGATAACAACAGGTTTCATTTTTTGGCTGACTAAAAAACCTACTCCGAGCATATGGTTTACTGGATGACTGCTATAATATATCGTGTAGCGGCTCTTCTCCAGGAAACCGGTCCCTGTCCATCGCATCTCTTGTAACGCTGTTATATCAGCCCTATATTGGGACAGGGTATCGGCTAGCTGCAGAGCAGCATTCAGTCTGTACAGGGAGCGCACGTTCCATGAGAAAATGCGCAAATCGTTAATCCGTTGTCGTTGCCGGGTTCGTCGTTGTAAGATCCATTCTGTCTGAGGCTCCTTTCGTGGCTTCGTAACATCGGTTTTCCATGTAGGGTTGTCAGCCCTACCCAACCCCCAACCTGGAGGACCAGGTGGTACAATTTGTGCCGTTTCTAGGCGCGATAGACTCGCCTTCATTCTTCTCCGTCTGCAGCTTTTCGTTATGAAAGAGCTCCCAGCGGTCATCACGTGGAGGTGGAGATAGGGTTTGGTAGTAGAGCTGTTGGTGTTGGTTCAGCAGGCATTTCTCAGGTTTTATGCTCCGTCGTGGGCACCAATCCACATTTCGCCCTGGGACCTGTACTACCCTTTGACCACCATGTGCATGTTTATGCAACTTTAATTTGAAGTGTAGCTACACTAGTCACCCCAACACAAATCCATATAATCCATGAAACTTCCAGAGACCATAAAGTCTCTTTAACTTTTATTGTTCAGAATTGAAGTAATATTACCTTTTTCAAACTTGATTTATTCACCACAATTTGCAAATTAATTTTGAGTTTTAAATTGTGAATTCCTCACTGGACAAAGCCTCCTTTGTTTGATGAAAAATCGATGAAATATGTTCGTGTTACGCTTATCAATTTTACATTGTTCTTGTTACGAACAATAATCCACCATTTGTCTCAATTTTGAACGGAATAGGATGATTTATTATTCTCTCTATCAAAATATCTTCTGAATAATCACTGCCAACACAATAAGTAATAAATACGTATTTATTAATGGGAAAAAGATATTTCCCTGGCATCTCGTGAATTTCTAATTCGTTGCTTTTCGGAGATGCTTTGTTCTTGAGAATCTGGAAATATTTGTCTCAAATTGGTTCCTCGCCTCGTTTATTATTATCGGCATATTGCGTACTGCCGAGACTGAGGAGGAAATTCCTTATTTTGCGAAGGCTACCAAATTTCATTTATGTCAGGACTGATGTAGACATGTTTAGGGGAGAAGATATTTCAAAGAAGTCTAGAGCTTTTCAAAGTATTAGAATCAAAATGAATGGGAACGTCACTCCTTATTCGTCATCCCTTTTATATTCTAAGGTGTAATAATGTACCCATTTTCACTTTTCCCTTGGAATCTATCCTTCAATCTCTCACTGATTTGCAAATTGATATCCTTTCCAAAAAACTTTTGGTTTTGGTTCTCACGTATGAATCGATTTCATCAACAGTGAGTCGCCGGCAACGTAATCCATCACTTGTGAGACTTCATAAAACCAATGAACCAATGGTTGTAATCAATGCGTGATTTTGGTATTTCTAGCAAAAAGTTTTTAGGAGTTGAAACTCAACAGCTTCTCTGTCGTTCGAATACACTGAAGAAGAGAGCAAGTTGTTCCCGAAATACCGATATACGTCGAATAAGAAATTACTGGCAACGAAGACGGTGTTGTGTTTTAGTTTCTAATTGGTTATAATGTGTCATTCACTCATTGTCATTTGCAAGGCCAAAAAGATTCTTTCGTCCGCGACGTAATATTGTTCCCAAAGGGTACCTGAGCAATAAAAACTCTTTGTCACTTATGACTGGAGAAAAACAACGCAAAAAGCTGGGTCCCTACTTCTTATATACCGACATGCAATGCTATCCTCTTCAAGGGTAATTAAGCAAAACTTGCTTGGTTTTAATCACGTAATTAAGTAACATTGTTTCTGTTGACGACAACATTTGAATGGTACAGTGCCAGTGGCTTTTTATAAAATCTTATGAACATTAAAGCACAGATCCAAGATCCGAAAACGATTGCACATTGGCTAATTTCAGAATCAGGATCAGGATCATTGAATGGCTTTGAAAGGAGAATCTTAGATAGTATGTCAAAGAAAAAGCAACCGGAAGAGTATCTCTTTTCGTAGTCACCGGAAAACGCTTGTTCGAACGATATGCTAACGAGAATAAGTAGTCGAAAATCCGGAGGACCTTCAATCCCATCGCAAAAATAATGATTCATTGTGAAAGATTGCATTACAACGACATGACACTGTCTATGACTTTAAATATGGGAGCAATGGTACAGCTTCAGGCCTATTCTCCAGTTAGTGTGTAGGTCGAAAAGTGTCAGTATCAATGTTTGCTTGTTGTGGCTAATTCTGCCGCGCTGTACATTCCTTAATGGGTGCGCCATGGTGGAACCCCTACCACATTAGAGATAAATGTAGGGTTCTTATTTACTTGTAAACGCCGACTATTAAATTGACCTGGTAAGAATTATGGTTGACGTCCAAGCGGAAAATGCGTCGTGTTTTTCTGGTTGAGGTGGCATATACTTGATGTAGTACATGTTTAGAGAAACTTCAGTTGCAAATAGGACGCCGTACAGTCTCTCATAAACTGTCATCACAGGAGTTTTTCTTCGTGTTGCTGGAGGTTTAACCTCCTCCTGTACTGAAAATCTGTAAGGACGGAAGTCCAGCTAGGTACTAACAAGTCGGAATACCGGAAGCTCGCGCTTCGGATATAAAGGTTTTGTGCTCATTTTATGTAAGAAATTTCAACGTATATTTTTCTATCCGTATATAGCTTCAAATCCAACATAATCCTTCATACTTTTCCAAACTACGAGACATACCTACATATTACAGCCATAGATATTACGCTCACCCTAAACAAACAAACTGTCTATTTCCGAATACTGTACACATATATGCACGTATATAAATTGATCGTACCCATATTTCCGATTTACTTCTTATATCTATCTGAATTAGGCACTACCCGCAAAGTTCATTAGCACGCATATACTATATACCTACATACACACATGTCTCGTTGGAATAATTGAATTGAGAACTAAAACAAAATAATTCTTTTCCACCCAATTTATACGAACTTACTTGGTTGTGGTATGGACGAATTGATATGTGATGATGACGTCGTGCAGGTTGTAGAGTGCACGAAATTCACAAAAAATTGTAAAGTTTTACCCTCTATAACTTTGTTAATAATGGTAGGATTTTCTTCAAACTTGACCAAATTGTGCATTATGTTCTTCATTATATGCATGCCAAATTTTGTGCTTCTGGGATGAACATAAGGGGGGTGCCGGGTAAATTTCTAAAATGTGGAAATATACTATTATTAAGTTTATTTGTGCAGATATCGGAACCGGATATATTTTGAGGCCTAGATTTCGTAGAGATGCACTACTGAGATTTTTTTCAGATTTTGCGGTTGGATAGGTTCTGAGAACGAGACCTGTTACATTTTTTGGGGGTCATATTTTGAACCCTCACTCCCCTATGTTTCACCCAATATCAAATATTGAACCAGTTTCGAAAAGTACTAATTGAGGCCTTTCATTTGATACCCCACATGGCCACATTTTATGAAAAAAAAATTTACACCCTCCTTTTACATGTATGAGGAGCCCCCCTTAAACTTAACGCAAAATGGCGTCAGTTGCTGCATGTAAAGGGAACGGCAGATCACATACAAAATTTAACCTGATGCACGAGACATTGTGTGCCTGAGGTCCCAATGGCCGAGTTAGTTGAGCACCACCCTGTCAATCTCGTTGGTCGCGTTTCGAATCCCGCTTGGATCTGGATGTGTCAAAGGCAAAGGCTGCCCCACTGCTGTGGGCAAATTTATCACTTGCATATAACTAAGTGTAATGATAATGAAACTGAAGGACATGGAAAATCCCATAGAAAAAGGAATTAACATTACGAAAAGGAGAGTGTGTGAATGCTCTTGATTTCACAAAGGGGTAGCCTGTGGATATATATGCATATGTCAGTGTGATGATAGCCACACCGCTCAATAGAATGCTCCTCTTCCTACCGCATTCCAGATACCATCCGCTGATCTAAACTTTGCACATTGCTCCAAAATGGTCGAATGCTGTTGGGTTCAGAACGGACGATGAACTTTCGAGATATTCTTTGATGCGCTTCAGTATGATTTTAGCTAGTATCTTCGTGATGGGGAGAAGTATGCAAATCCCCGGCTACCGCACTGAAGACGGGTGCCCTTCTTTGAAGTCTCAACAACCATCGCTCTCCTCAACTCACTGATATTTGATATTTCTAGGGTTTACGGATGAGTCGAAGTAGCAACTTTGTAGAAACTTCAGCGCCTGTGCGAAAAAATTCCCAGGGAGATCGCTGGCTTTACCGCGCTTGAGCGCGTTGACAGCAAAGCACGTGAAGTTTTTGAATGAGAGAAAGAGACTGTAGGTCCAAAGATCTGAACCACATATCCGAATTGGTAAGCTGGGAAACAGCTTTTGTGGTTGGTAATCATAATTTAGAACATCCCTTGCTATGCTGGCAATTACAGATATTTATTTTTGTACTTCAAGCGGTTGTTTTTGTTCGGGACTAAAAAAAACATCCTCATTCTTTCGCTACCAATAAACCTATCGCGGAATAATATAAATCCAAAATTTCTCAATGACGTCCTTGAACAAAATATATACCCAAACTTATATTAAGGAAACACTCTTCTCCGGACAAGGATATTCAATCGCCTTGGCTAGTAAGAAACAATTAGCTATCAGGCCTTCAACGTTCACATTTAAAATTTTCTTGGAATGACGGGTTGGTCACGTGAAAACCCGTACACTTCATTCACTCTCCATTAAACAAAAAGGTAAAGTAGGTCCTTTAAGTTGAGCATTTTTTGTCTTACCGGAGCCCATAAATAATTTATTTCATTCGCTTTCTGATATTGAAATATTGCCTGACCATTTTATCGGGGGAATCTGGTTGGTGTGAGTGACTTAATTGATAGCATCTGCTTTAAGTGAGTTTATGAAAAACATTGCAGAAGAATTTTCCACGTAAAAAGGACTTTAGGCCCACCGGTTCTGGAATAACATCTAACCTACTTTTTCTGAATGTTAATACATATTTAATCACATTTTTTTTCTTTTTCAGGTAAGTTTACTAAAGCGGTTATGACATAGATAATTGGGCTGTGAGCCCTTCCTGGCTTTCCAGAACGTTTTTAGTAAGTTTTAGCTATTAATCCTGAGATTTTTATGAACATGGACATATCTTTTATAAATGGATCATTTGGGTTCTATTCACAAATACTGAATAATTAATCAAGGGATTGTACAAACTTTTTAATTTCCAAGCCTACAAATTAGTGTCAAGTCAATTTGAGTATTAAAACGGAAGGGTTTATTTACGAAAAGTAGATATTGTGAGAATTTAAGTTGGGAAAGCAAACAGAAATAATGATACTTGTACTTTTCGAACGGTTCACACGAGTTCCTATTTTAATATTTTAAGTAAGAGTAGAATGTTATTAAAAGATTCGTGTTTTCATATTTGGAATGAAATAGGAGCTACGTCTGTTGCTGAAGTCATGCGAAGCAAACAAAATACTCGACAATCTCCAAATCGAAGTAGAAATGGATTTCAAAGTATACAGTTGTTATTGATAGTGCAGACGTGTTGAAACCTTTTAGATTTTAATTGGTTCCGATGCTCGACTCTCAATTAATCCTATCAACAGCATATCCTTCATTATTCTCATGGAGGCGGCAGTAGCAATCGGGTAAATATAGAATATCCTGTTCAAGGACTGAAAATTGAACATACACTAACAGATTTACGCAGAAGTTGCCTCGGGTGTACAGGAGCTTCCTTGATTCAGGGATGGTTCCCAGTAAGAGGATTACCGTCCATAATTCGATTGGGTTCATTTACAGCACAAGCTTCAGGTATTTCAACAATTATTTATTTGGAAGTGTTCATTACCATTGAGTAGTTAAGATGGTTCATGCAATGTTTCTAATTGAAATTGTGTTGGAACAGATCTGTCAGAGATGTTTAAAAGGCTCAGTAGAACTGCAAGCGATGGAATCCTAATTTGGATTTAAACAGAAGAAAGGGTTTGGTAGCAACAACGTTTAGTTTACGTCCCTAGATAAGATGTAGCAAGGAATGATCTTTGTTCTGCTATTTAACGGAGAGAAGATATTGTTATTTTCTTCTGCAACAAAAGAATTGTATCCTTATGCTGCTGGAAATTTCAAATAAGTTGAAAACCGAAAGCTCGACGCTTCAGGTATGACAGGTTTTGTTTATTTCTTAGGTAATTATGTTTGGCCACAGAACTATCCCATTTGTACGTAGCCCGTTATGTATATGTACATTTATTATGCCAGACTACTCACTTCATGTGATATTGATATTTAGTAGTTTGAGTTTCGGTAAATTTACACAAAAAAGACAATTTTCAGCTACTGTCACTTTATCAACAATGGTACGATTTTTTTTTTCAAATTTGTGAATGTCATGTTTTATACTATAATCTATATTACTGACTTTAGGGCCAGCTTAATTGGGGTTTCTAGTCAGTTTCCCAAAAAAACAATATACTGTCATTAACTAAATTTGACGATGTATCGATATGTTAAGTATTTTGATTCCCCGACACCGTATAGCTTCACGATTTTTTTCAAATTTTTCGGTAAGGTAGTTTCTGTAGTTTCTGAGAATGGGTTCGTTAACAAAATAATCTTTCCAGCCCCCGCAAGACCTTTCATTTGATACCCAGTATGATCATATTCGAAGAAAAAAAATCTGCACCCCTCCTTTTGGATGCATGAGGACCCCTCCCCCTTAGACTCAACGTTGGAAAATGTAACTCATTGTATGTGTTGGCGTTCACAGTTTCCATCTTCCTAACAAATTGTATCAATTGGTATAGCGGTTTCTGGGAAAAGTGCATGTGACAGACAGACTGGCCGACGAGAGTTATTGATCTGATTTTACAATCTGGTTTTACAAACAAAACCTTAAAACGATTTAGATGATTTCTCTTATGTATAGAAGCAAAGTTTATGTATATGAATCATCAAAATCATAGTTGTTACCGGTATGATAATATTTCCATGTGAAATAACTTCTGTCTACCTTAGCACATCTGATGTGCATGGTTTAGTATGGCTGGCAATTCTTCCTTTTCCATACAAATAATGCAGCAATCCGTGTTGCCTGGCAAGGATCTGTCTGTTTTTAAGGTTTTGTGTAAACACAAAACCTTATTAAAATCGGTTTACTGTCTGTCTGTCTGTCTGTCCGTCACACGCATTTTTCTCGGAGATGGTTACAGCGATTGGCACCAAATTTGGTAGAAAGGTGGGAACTGTGAACGCTCACGCATATAGTGAGTTACATCCGTTTACGTCGAATTTAAGGGGGGATCCCCATACATGCAAAAGGGGGGTGTAAATTTTTTTTCATCAAATATAGTCATGTGGGGTATCAAATTAAAGGTCTCGGTTAGTACTTTTCGAAGCCGGTCTTAGTTTTATCATTCGTTGGAAAGGTGGGGGTGCGGGGGGTTGCAAGCGGACATTTTTTTAACGAACCCATTCTCAGAAACTACCCAACCGACAAATCTAAAAAAATCAGGGGGCTGCCACTATATGATGCCTAGGCTCCGAAATACCCTCGATATCGATCCCTGTTCAAATAAAGTTAATAATAGTACATTACTAAATTTTATAGTAATTGACAGGAAAAACCCCCTTAAGTTCACTCTAGAATCATAAAATGCAAATGCAATGTAGGCTACAGCATAGATCATGATCCTGCCAAATTTGGTGAAAATCACACTATTACTAACAAAGTTATACTAGGTCAAAACTGTCGCTTCTCTGCAAATTCAAGACTATGAATGTAAATATTACTTGAAAGTGGAAATGTTCATATAATATATGCATATTTTACGTGCTACATGCTAATGAGACAAATGCACACTAAAATCTCTTTAAGAAGGAAATACACAAAACCTTTCATACCTGAAGCGCTGAGCTTCCGGTTGCCCGATTTGTTTTTTTGGAGTCGCCGGTCTGGACACACTACCGTGTGAATGGAAGTGGTGGTATAATTGTCAATTTGAATCGGGGCGTACTTCCTTTTACTGTGCTTAGTGATGAGTACTGTTTCCGTCTTTTTTCCGGAAGTGCCAGTCCAGAACTCTCTAACCAAGCCTTAATAGAACTGATTGCTTCAGTTGGGTATAACTGAGCGTGGAGATGTTTTGCGACTACAACCAGTGGTACCCCATCAACTTTTTGCTAAATATCTATCAACAATAGCAACAAGATAGATATGAACGCCAACCATTCTCAGTGATTTCCGTGTTAATTTCCGACTGCCCGAATTGAGTGTATTTCTTACGCCCATGGTCACCTCCACGCGATCTTTCCTAGTACTACCGTTTCCGTGAATTACGCTCTCGGTCAAGTCAGTAACCGATTCGATAGCATCAATCTGTCTTTATGGAACCCATGTTGTCGATCTGAAAGATTGCCTTGGCTATCAGTCACTGGAAGCAATCTAACAGTTTCGGTTCAACATTTTCTTCACAGTATCTAGAGGACGTCTTTAGGCCTGTCGCTTCAAGCGACAGGGTTCAAGAAATATTCCATCGGACATACACGCTTCCAACAACTTAGTTAGCGTGTTCGGTCTAGGTTTCACGTATAGCATATTATTTTGTCCAGGCCCATAGTTTGTTCTCGGCTATTCTGCTGCAGTTATTTAACAATTCGCCCGGGTTTGCTGCGGAAATCGCCCTAACAGTCAGATGTCACTGCAAGCTGGCAGTGCCCCTCTTTTACTAGAGGAATAATTCTTTTGAGGTCTTCAATAAGAAGATAGGATACGTGATTTGCGGAGACTAACGGCCTCTAAATCATCTTATTCTATAGCCTTTCCCCCACGAGCTTACGTCCGCCTTCGAGCACAGCTCCCTAAACCATTCATTTCTTCTTCGTTTTACCTCTCTCTCTCTTTTCGCCTCGATCGATGTTACCTACCGTCCTCCTTGCCATTTGCTCGAAGGCTGCCCGATTCACTATTCCAGCAGTAGCTAGACCTATAGAGGAATGTACACCTCCTACAAGCGAGGAGTTATTTCCATTGAGATGGGCACGTTAGTTCTTTGCCACCTAGACCCGCATAGTTTGTTCATAAACTCGGACATCTCAACTATTTTCAAGCTACATGAAAGGTAGTTCCTCCGCGCCTGGGCTCTGTTCTCTATAAACGTTGACCGGATTATTTATTTTAAACACTATTTTACCTTTCGCATTTAATATGTTTACCTGGTTTTGTTTTTGCCGCTTTTTCATTGGTGGAAATTTCTTTTCCGAGTGGTCTTCAACCATCCTGACCTATTTCCAAGGATAAGGATGCAACTACTGAGCAGAGCGCACTCGACAAGAAAATGAAAAAGAGTTATGACTTTGACATTCTGAACGACGACTCAGAGCTAGCACGAAATTGTAAATTTTATAAAGTTAATTGGTGGTGACAATTACCCTAATAAATCTGCATTAAGTGTATTTAATTGAGTAGATATCAATATGGAGAGTATTTTGAAGCCTGGTCATCGTACCAGCTGATTTTTTGCAGATTTTTCGTTGGGTAGTTGCCGAGTGCCTCGCACTCAAAACGAATACTGGCTTCAAAAAGTACTAATCGATATTTTTCATTTGATACCCAACCATATTCGGTGAAATAAAATTTTACACCGCCTTTTGCGTTGCCCTCCTTAAAACCAACGTAGAAAGAGGCACTTTACTGCATAAGTGACCGTTCACAGTTCTCACTTTCTCAGCAAATTTCGTGCCAATCGGTATAGCCATTTCCGAGAAAAGTGAGTGTGACAGACAGACATTGAACCGATTTTAATAAAATTTTGTTCTACAAACAAAAGCTTAAAAGGGAGTAAATAGAAATTCGTAAGCTGTCGACTTGAAAATCCTAAAACTGAGTTACCAATAAAATATATATATAGTAGTAACCGACACTGTTCATTTTGAAGCCCTTGGATTTTTAGGAAATTTTCTGGTAATACGATGGTCGAGTTGTTTGGACGTCAGCCTCTCGGATCGTTTATCTGGTTTTCAATCCGGGTTTATCAAGGCGTTCTGTGTTTCCTTCGTTTCTATGATGTTATCACTTGCACGTTGTTCAGTGTGGTGATAATGAAACTGAAGCATTAAAAATTGCGTAATAGTACTCCACTAAAGGATGAAGAGAATGCATATATATATTATGGATTAGAATAGATTGTCAAAGTGCATTGTCAAAGTGCAGTTGTTACTGTGTTAGAACTGCAAATACGTGCAAATGAAGCTATATAACTAACTTTCACCAACAATTCAACGCGCTTAGTCTTTTCTGACCTGACCTTAAAAATCGGTACGCTTGCTTCTTCAGCTTTTGCCCCATTCATAAGCAGGATCGGCTAGTCGTGATCGGTTTTTCAAATTTATTTTATCAAAATCCTAGTCTGGATGCAATCGCGAGGTTTTCAAATTTCCATCTAGCGTATCTAGTGTATGATCAGGAAGACGTTTCTCTCGAAATTTTCCCTGATTGGTGCAACTCCATATCGATCGCGGATATCTTCATTTCGGATATGATCAAAGCTGTCACGCTACTAGTCTAACGCAACATCTTTGCCTCTTTTACCGCAAGAAGCCCTTCATTGTCTTTTACAGCCGGGCAAGACTCAGAACCATAGAGGCTGGACGATAATGCAATAATTTTTAAATTTGAGACGTTCGTTGATACGCCCATCACAAAGAACACCAGTTGTGGAATGCCATTTCATTCAGGTTGCGCTAATGCGTGAAGGAATTGCATAAAGCATTTCTCCATTGGTTGATAACATTTACCCGAGTTATTGAAACCGTTCAGTTCTGGGCAGGTGACTGCCATTGAGAGTGACGGTGCCTTTTCATCGGGATTGGTTGTCAAAAATTCAGTTTTACTCAGATTCAATCTGTGACCGCGTTGCATTAGGCGATCATTCCATTTTTGGACAATTTGCCCCAGATAATTTTTGCTATTGGATGCTAGGAAAGCAGTCGGGCACTTTCTTGATGAACACCAACAGGGGCACGAAATGGTTTTGATACACTGCCCACCTTTCGAATTTTACTTTTCGAATTATGCTAGAGTAATTGAACCCAGCGGACGAGTTCTTCCGGCACTAAGTATTGCCGTCAAACATACCAGATGAGCTCGTGTGGAACCCTGTCAAAAGCTTTCTCTAGATCCAGAAATGCAATGTAAAGAGGGTGATACTTCTGACGATGTGTCTCCATAAGTAACCGCAAAGCGTGTATTGCGTCAGTAGTTCCGCGTTCTAGACAAACCCGTTTTGATTCACGATTATTTCAACGATTTCGCGAATATGGTTGGACGGCAATTTGAACGTTAAATGATTCCTGAATAACTCTGTTGAAGAATCCAGCGAGCCACAGTTTTGAAACTCAGCTTTTCGCTTTCGACGCGATGTCGGTAGGTCTTGTTGGTTTCCCCGATTTCATTTGTTTTATTGCTTCCTTGGCTTCAGTTGCGTTACAGGTAGAATTGCTCCAAATGTCGGCAATGCCTGTGGAAGTGGAGGATGAACAAATATTCTCGCCATCTACTTGTCGCGACTCAACGGTCGGTAAGCAAAGTACCGTTCCTGTCATTAACGCAACAAAAGTGTTCGATATCCTGTGTGCGTTCGTATTGGCTTTGGCAAGTCGATGCAGATCTCTCTCGCCATCCCGATTGATAGGTTTAGCGTACCTTTGTAATGAACCGCTCGGGTGATAGCGTTCGCTTTTTTTGCTTCCCGATTGGCATTCTTATAAATTTGGTAGAGGCGTTTCTTATCAATGATATCCATTTCAATATCGTCATTTCAAAGACATTTTACTGCTCCCACTATAAAATGTAGGAAGATGAGACAATCGTTAATGAATAATATATTCCTAAGTACAAGGTCATGGGTGCCGCCCAGATTCTGTGCTTCAAACCCCTTTGTCACATGGCACCTGTTCCCGTCCGCTTTTTTATCCGCATGACCATTAAGGCCGCCAGCAATGACGATATAGTCACCAGCAGGCTCGTTACAGGTCTTTGTATTGTGAAGTTGCCGGAAGGCATCTTTCTCAGCATCAGATCGACCTGTCTGTAATTCATATGCGGTGAAGAAATGAATAGTGCGATTAACAGATATAATGGTGAGCTTCATCAGCCGGACATCAAATCGTTCCACTTCTTTTTAATGGCATCATGGAAACCTCTGAGATGGGAATGTCAACACCGTATTGAGCATGTGGGCTCACAAAATAGGGAAGTTTATATGTGGTCATTTTTTTACCACGTTTGCGTTCTAGGTTGCTGCTTTTGGTACCAGACCATCGTATTTTTTGCAGAGCGCAGATATAAAGGTGCCTTTTCCGAAGAGCTCTTGCGAGTTCCTCGGTCTTTCCATCAGGATGCCAGTATTTAACGTGCAGAAACGTATGTATTTGTTTTGCTCGGACTAACTTACGTCTTGACGTTGTCCTTGCGGCAAGGACCCTTGCGTACCTCTCGACAGGACCCGGGCCCGTTCTGCCGCGTCGACGCCCTAGCATTTCTCCGAGGCTTGCTACCCGATCCGATCATGTTTCTAACGACTTTGGATACATTTTCTTGGTCGGCCTGTCGCGGGACCGGTCACCAAGAGAGATCAGGTAGGATTTAGAAATAGTGGAATACTCCAACTATACTTTATTTATCTTTTAGCGCGACCCTAGCATTTTACTTTTGTTGTACTATTAATAGTAAAATAAGTTGCCTTAAAATTTCCTTCTCTACCTGGGCTTGGGACCAGTATGCTATGTAATTACATGGCGGAGTTAAAAATCGGTACGTTTGCTAATAATATAAAATTTACTCTAGAGTGTAATGCTGCAGCTAACCAAAACTTATTAAGACGTTCCACGTAGTAGGGTTGGGCAAAAAGATCAGAAAAAGATATCTGTGGACATTGCTTGTAACACTGATGGAGACTAATTCATTCAAAAAAAAGCTTCCACAAACTAATCTATTGTATTAAGTTAGGATGTGAAGCAACATTTTCTCACAAGCGCAAATAATAAGTTTACTGGCTTTTTGCGTGAAATTGAATTCTTCTAAATTGATATGCAAGCAAGTTTGTATGCTGTTTAGTATTCAACTCTTTAGAAGGACGTTTTCAAAATATCCGGTTGTACTTAATTCAAGGCAAACTATCGCAGAGCATAAATTTGCAATGCGATTGTTCTTAGAAACGCATGAATAAAACATTGGATGAACTTTGAAGGTAAAAAGGGTGGGAAGTTTGCACTCCTCAC